>NC_081288.1:16517870-16817870 GCF_030490865.1 Poecile atricapillus
TTCTTGAGCATCCAGCTGCAGTGCTTTGAGGTGAGGACACCAGTCAGTTCAAGGGCTTAATATCTGTTTGGAGCAATGAGAACTTGGCTGAGGGAAACCTGAATCCCTGCTGCGATTCCAGAATGGAATCTGGGAGTTTTGTAAAGCAGTGTCAGTTCAGATTTTTATCCCTTCCATTTTAGCTCAAATTTTAAAACTAAAGCAGGGAATGTAGGGGACTCTTCACCCCATAAATTCATCTGTAAGGGACACATCTATTTCAAAAGGCTATGTTTTGGAGAAAGTACCTGCAGCTTGAGAGGTAACTTCAGTAACTATCCCCTAACATTTATGTAGGGCATTGTAAATCAGTGGAGCATAAACCAAGGTGGTTGTCCAGTGAGAAGGTTGATTTCCCTTTGCCCTTCACCAGTGTTTCAGCTGCAGACCTGTGAGGAGCATTTATGGTTTGGAGATAAGGTTACCCAGGTGAACACTATCTGAAAGGGAAAAAGAAGGAGAACAACCAGGCTGAGTTACTAAAACACGAGAGTAGCTTAATTTCATCCTCTGCTCTCTGCTGACTCACTTTGACCTTGAACAAGGCTTCTTTATGGTTTCCTGACTGAAAGAAAGGAGTAATAATATTTTTTGCTTCCTGGAAAAGGATGTGAATATACCTTAACATTTCTAAAGTGTTCATATGGAAGCCACAGTGGGGGACATAAAGTTCTTTTTCCATGTGGCACATGCAGGAAGACTTACAATCACAATATCCATAGCATTGCAAACTTCCATTCAGGTTATGTTGTCCCACCCAGGACATTACCTTTTTTACCTTCCTATAATTGCATTCATATATTTTTTTTCCCCCTGAAAGAGTCAATCAAAACAAAACAACTCTTCAGTTCCGAGATTTTGGCTGGGAAAAAAAACCCATAAATTTTTGTCCTCTTAAAAATAGTTTGGTGATTTTGCTCAGAGAGATTCTGGCATCAGTGCCTGATTAGGGGCAGTGTCTACTGATTTGGGGTAAAATCCCTTTTAGACCTTCTGTCACGAAATATCTGGTAGAGAAGTGCTCGGCAATGGAAAACCCTGGAAATGTCACTCCTGCCATGCTTGAGCCTCTGAGGAGGTCATAATTTGATGGTGGAAAAAGTTCTGAGCAAACAGCAGCAGTATTTCAGGTAGGAAAGGAGACCTGTATTCTGAAATGAGGAATTTGGAAACTGTGGATATGTGCACTGTCTGTATTTTTACACAAGAGAAGGTATTACCTCTTTGGACCTGTCAGTGTAACTTTGATTCCTGAAAAGTTTCTGAAACAGCTATTAAAAAATAACTTCGTAAGTACCTCAATGATATAAACTGATAAAGAAATTGCCAACAAGGATTGTTGAGAATGGATCATGTCAAGCCTGTGGAGTTTCTGCCTTTGGCTTCTTAAGTGGCCTAGTAGGGGAATAAATGAGGATACAGCTCATTTGGTATAATTGTATAATTTGGATTGGTATAATCTCAATCCCAGTGACATTTCTGCCACTTCTTCATGACATTCCCAAGACCTAACTAAGAAAATACAGTGTTGATGTGGTTGTGAGAAGAAAGGTGCACAGTGGTTGGAAACTTGCTCTCAAAGGGTGCTCACAGCTCTTTTATGATGCTCTGTTCTGGCCCTGGCTCTGTTCAACACTGCTCAGTTTGGAGGACAGCAAGAGAACATGGCCATAGTGTTAGGAACTGGGAAAATAAATCAAGGTTGCAAGTACTGTGGACACAAGCATCAGAATTCAACACATGCTTGAAAACAGAGAGAATCTGAAATGAAAGCAGCTAAAATTCAGCAAAGACAAAGTCTTTCTCTTTTCAGAGGAGAAATTCAGTAAACAGGCACAAAAATGGAAGTTATCGGCTAGGAAGCATCACAGCAGATTTTTCTGACTGCATTTTGTCTCTTAACACTTAAATGTGAGGACAGCGAAACACTGGAATGGATTGCCTATGATGACAGTGAAATCTCCTGCTGGATACTTTTTAAGAACAAGGAAGACAAACATCTTTTGAAGATTTCTAGGTGTCATTCACTAGAGAGTCTCTTTCTATTCCCTCACATTCCTGGTGTTCTGTGATCCACACTACAGAGCTCCAGTCAGGTACATGCCAATAATCAGATACTGCTGAGGAAGAGAAGAGCTTTGTTCTGATAATAAAACTTGCTTTCCATGGGCAGCAGTAGCAATTCTTCCACTTTCTGAGGTAGCAGTGAACTGCCAGCTGGAGCCCTTTGTCTTGGCTGGAAGCAGTAAGTAGAAACAGGTAAGGGAAAAGCACAGAAAAGTAACCAGCATAAGAGGGGTAGAAAAAAAAATGTTGAGAAATGCTGCAGCAGCTTGGAAAGGATTGATGCAGGTGGGGCAGCAACTTTGCATGTCCACTTAGGGATGAGCAAAAAAGAATCAGTTTCCCTTTCACCTAAAGGATTTCAGCAGGATGTCAGGATATCTGTCTGAAAGTGTGGCAAAGCATTACTACCCAGGGATATCGATTCCTTAAGGTGAAGATAAAAACGTCAGGGTGGTGTCCAGATACATTTAGCCTGCTTCAGTGCAGGATGTTGGGCAAGATGATCTCCTGAGACTCCTCCCAGCCTGCCAGATCTGTGAATTTATCTCTGGCAAGCATTTATTTTGGCATGGTGGGAAAGCGTAGGGAAATGGAGCCAAATGAATGTATCCGGGAAAATCACTGACTCTGGTAATGAGTGGGAACTTTTTCTGAAGGAAAGAAAACAGCTCTGTTGCAACATACCATTGCCAGGATGCTTTATCATTATTTTTATGTTGTTTTGGCAACTCAGACCCTTCCAGACTCCTGTTAAGGCCCAAAATTTCTTACAGGGGCCAGGCCACAATGTAACTTGTAGTGTTTGTGTCCTGCTCCCATTTATGCTCTGATAAGTCTCCTGAATTTTGGAGGACATCTCTTGTGAAGTTCTCCATGGGTCAAAATGTACTTTCTGAAACAGAACATGATGCACACAAGAGTTGCTTTTGGTCTGCCAATATGGTAAAAAAGTCCATTGAAAGCTCATTCCATTGACAGTTAAATACATTTCTGGAAATTTTCATCCTGCACATTTATTTCCAATTTGCTAAAATCAGCTGGTGAGGACTAGGACTGCTGCCAGAACACGCCTTAACATCAAAAGTCTTCTCATCCTCCATCAGCATCTGCTTAATTGAGGCTGTAGAAAAAAGCATCTGCTGCTTTCCCTCTGTGGTGAAAAGAAACTGCCTTTGCATTTGACAAGCTGGAAAAAGTTGAAATATTTGACTGTTAGCTGGAAAATCATCCAGTGAATGTGAACCCAAAAAAATGACA
The DNA here is from genome assembly GCF_030490865.1 of Poecile atricapillus. Classification (NCBI taxonomy): domain Eukaryota; kingdom Metazoa; phylum Chordata; class Aves; order Passeriformes; family Paridae; genus Poecile; species Poecile atricapillus. Next base: position 16,521,234 of record NC_081288.1, read on the forward strand.
TTGTTTCATGTGTTTCTACATAGAAATCCAAGTGCAGTTCATACACGCTGTGCTCTTTCAAATGCCAAATAAATTCTCTTCTTTTCCAGTTAGCTGGATTACTGTTCATTTTTGAGAGGCAAACTTTTCAGTGACTTTTCCTTTTACCATAATAATTTTTCTGGAGGAAAAACGATTTCATGGTGTATTACTGGGCCTGTCAGCAGGAAGAAATAATGAGCCTCACTTTGCCATTCTTTAGCAGAGAATATTTTTGTTGAGAATTCGTTTTGTTGAGAAAACGGTCCTCACCACTCTGCAGGTGCATTGACATAAAAACAGTCATAAGAACTCTTGGGATGTGGATTACTGGTGCTTTTACCTGGGGAGTTAAGCAGAAAAAAAAGATGAAAAATATAGTAACAAATATTTTAGCCAGAATATCTGCTTTTTGTAAGGTAAAGAAGTTAGCTTAGAGGCAGGAATTCTTCTATTAACTGACATCACATCTGTACGTCTCAAAGTGACAACCAGCAGCTGCTAGATCAGTTCTGCCCGCTGAAGGCACTGAAATCTTTTCTGTGCCACACACTTCCATGTCCCTGGGCAAGACTGTCCTGAGCCCTTCCGATCCAGCAAGGTGGAACAGCTGCCTCAGCCACACAAACAGCTCCACCCTGAGCCATGTCCTGCTGCTTGGGGCTCACACAGTGAATTTCCCATCCAGGTGTAGGAGCTGGAGCTGCTGAGGAGGAGGACAGCAGCACGATGGTTGGATGGGAGAGAAATATCAGGGAACTTCCATTCTTTGGGAACAAAACTGTGTGGTCCCAGCCCCACCATGGGTTTGCCCTGCAAGAGCCATGGAGGGATTTGCAGCGTTAGATAGTGCGTGGTTTTATCTGAGAGCCTGGGATCACAACACTAGATTTGCCATCACTCAGACTTAAATGTATAGGGGATTAAGGCTTTGATTCAGGAAAATATTTCAACAGGAAGTTGTGTCTTTAGCAGAAGAACACTTCAAGGGCTGTGTTGAATCTGTAATAACCCTTTTCTTTGATACTGTAAAATCTCTGTCAAGAAAGGCAGATTTCTCAATGTCTTTAACTGCACTAGATAACTCGTGCTGTTAGAACAATAGAGTAAGAAAAAAATGCTTATAGAAGAGAAATTAAAAATATTTGGCACTTAGGAGAAACATTTCAAGTACATTTAAGTACATATGGAAAGCAATGCCATAAACCTGAATCATCACTACAAATCTGAAATTCCCATAAATGCTACTGAACATTTTCCTTAGTGAAGACTACAGAACTCTTCCCTCCTGATGGCATGATCTGATCTACAGTGACAGTGCCTTTACTCTAGACATTTCTAGAACAGCTTTACCAGAGGTTGCTTCTTTCCCCTCGTTACTTTTTTCTGAAGCTTATTCTGTAGTTTTGAAACTTTGGTTCTCCCCACTTTCATACTCAAATCTCATTAGACCCAACTGTATGTAACTGAGGGATGAGCTCATCCTTCCCTTTTCACAGAAGGAAAAAACCAGACCAGGATGGTACATAAGGTCAGGAAAAATAAAATGCATGTCTTTTGTGTGCCATTAGGCATTGGAGCAGACTAATATGGAACACAACAAATTCTCTTCTGGAAGTTTTTAAATCAAGACTAGATCCTTTTCTCAAACCAGGCTTTAACCAAAAAATGCATTACTGAAGGAAATTGGATGAATTGTTGTTGCTTCTGTTATGGAAAGGCTCGCATAAGATGATACTAAGGCCTTTTCCAGCTTTAGAATTGCTGAGTACTTCATTGAATGAGTAAGAGAGTGAATTTTAAGTACTTTATTATTTTAAATTAAACCTCCCTTGCATAATGTGACACTATATTTTCTCCTGCATTACCTGATGAAATATTTCCTTCCCAAAAATAAACAAGGAAGCATGTCAGCTTTCCATAATCTCTCTAAAATGAATAATGCACCACTCAAAGGGATATTTTTTCTATTTATTTCTGGCCCAAAAATTATTAGGACCTCTTAAGGAATTTTTAGAAAAATCCCATTTTTGCAAAGTAAGTGTTATTTTCTAACAACAGAATTTGAGGGCAGGTGATAGTAATTTCTCTGGATGTGTGTCACTGACATTTTGAATGTTTGCCCATTGCTATGGGAGATGAGATAAGCAGCATAATATTAATCTCATATTAATATAATATTAATCTCATATTTCAGTGAAGAAGTAAATATTTAAAAGCCTGTGAAGGATGGATGACACTGCCACAGAGCTGTAACACAACTTAGAGGGTCATTTCATATTTCCAACTACACCTCTGAAGCAATCTGAAAAGGTATTTAATATTAGACCTGCTGGTTTGGGGGTGGGCAGACTCAAAGAAGGGCACTGAAGTGTTACAGCATTCAACATGAAAAGTGCTGCAGCGCCCTGACTGCTGCTCGAGGAGGGGATGAACACAACACATCTTCACACTCCTCACTGTCCCTGCAGCTGTGCTCTGACCAGGATTATAAAAGGTTCAAGTTGAATATCAGGAAGAATTTTTTCATTGAGAAGGTGGTCAGCCATTGGAAGGAGCTGTCTGGGGAGGTGGTGGAGTCCCCATCCCTAGAGGTGTTCAAGAAATGACTGGATGTGGCACTCAGTGCTCTGGTTTAGTTGGCAAGGTGGGGATGGGTCAGAGGTTGGACTCAGTGTTCTTTTCTAACCTGAATGATTCTGTGATTCTATTAAAAAAAAAAAAAAAATCATCATTAGTTTGGATCTTTTTTGTGTTTTGTTTTTCAATGTCCTTCTTTTTGGCTACCTTTATTATATTTTTACGTTTAATCTGCCAGAGGTTATGGTCCTTTCTATTTTCTCCCTTTGCACATGCCTTCAGCTTTTGAACTTCTTCCTCCTGCCCTTCTTTGCTCTGCTGCTGAGCAAAGCTGGAAGGCTTTCCTCAAGCCTTTCTGCAAAGGCACCGAACTATTGGCCTGGCACCCATCAGCAGCCTCCATCCAGCTTACAGGAACTTAATTCTCAGAGTTGCCCCTTTTAAATCCTTTTAAAATGTTTTTTTATTTTTATATGGTTCCTCTTTCTGGAGCTGAGCACATCTGTAATGGATATTTGGCCTCTATAAATACTGTGCACCGCTCAGGTCTGAGCCAAGGGCTGGGTCTTTTCTGAAGTCCTTGAAATGGAAGTATTTAAAAATTAAGTCCCAGGAAAGGAATATAACCAGTGTTCATTGAATGAAAAGTATTGAGCTGTTGTCTCTGAAATTGCAGATGACAAACTAGTCTGTTTGTCCTGGCACATGCAAGGTCACCATTTGTGCATGGTGGCTTGTCTTGTAATCATACTGAGATGTTCTGGGCTGGAAAAGCATCCTTGAAGGGGGCAAGTTGGTTAAGTGGCTGATGTTTTCCAGAAAATCAGGCACAAACCCTTCTCTCAGGCTGCAATTCAGAGGGCGGCAGGAATAACACACATGTAAGGAAGTCAGTTCAGTGTGTTATCAGCCAGAGAAAGCAAAAGGAAATAAATTACTTTTGTTGTATCCTCATAATTTCCCTGAAACACAGGACAGGTTCTGGAGTGATGGGAAAGGGCAGCTCTTATCAGAAAGAGTGACTGTGCATTTATCAGTATAATAAACATATGTCCATGCCCAAACCCACTTCTGTTCTTGCCTCCTTTATCTAAGGATAGAAGAAAGGCTGAGGATGCAGTCTTACCTGAAGACTCACGCTGAGATCACAGGAAACTGTCACATCAAATTTCAATATTCTTTCTAAAAACTCAGATCCTGAAGGATCAAGATCAAAAACCCAAACCCAAGCTCTCAGAGTGCCTGTCATGAACGTGCAAAGTTTGTCTGGAAACATGCCAGGAGACCTTGTATCAAACAAGTCTGGACTTTCTTTACATAAAATTCCTTTCTAATCTAGAAGAGCTTTTGTGTAGGGATGGTTTCGGGTGTATTTGCATATATCCAGGAAAAGGAGCAAACCTTAACAGAGAAGCCCAGTGTAGGGTTAACTTGGACAGGCAAATTTTGAGGCGACTGGTTGACAGCCAGCTGAACACAAGTCAGCAGTGTGCCATGGTGGCCAAGAAGGCCAAGGGCATCCTGGCCTGGATCAGGAGTAGTGTGGCCAGCAGGAGCAGGGAGGTCATTCTCCCCCTGTGCTCAGCACTGGTGAGGTTGCTCTGTGAGTTCTGTGTCCAGTTCTGGCCCCTCAGTTCGGGAAGGACGTTGAGACGCTTGAGCGCGTCCAGAGGAGGTAACGAGGCTGGTGAGGGACTGGGAACACAAACCCTGTGAGGAACGGCTGAGGGAGCTGGGGTTGTTTAGCCTGGAGAAAAGGAGACTCAGAGGTGACCTTATCACCTATCACACTCAGGTGGGGGTTGGTCTCTTTATCCAGGCAACCACTAACAGAACGAGAGGACACAGTCTCAAGATGTGCCAAGGGAAATTTAGGTTGGATACTAGGAAAAAGTTTTTCACTGAAAGAGTGATAAAATACTGGAATGGTTTGACCAGGGAGGTGGTGGAGTCACCATCCCTGGATGTGTTCAAAAACAGACTGGATGTGGCACTCGGTGCCATGGCTTAGTTGAGGTATTAGGGCTGGTGATCTTGATGATCTTGAAGGTCTCTTCCAACCTAGTGATTCTGTGAACTGCTCAGGTGGGGAAATGATCATTTACAAAAATGTAAACTGAAAGTACAGATAGCACTTACTTAAGGATCTGTTGCAGCAACAAAACTGTCCCATTTACTAATTACCATTTCCAGGTTTGTGTGAGGGAATGTCAGCTTCAGTATTCTTACCTGGCCCCCATGGAGCTGCCACTGCTGGAGGAGTTGTCAGGTGCTCTCTCCATAGGCGCACATGGGTTCCTTTGCTCAGTAAATCTGAAATCTCAATTTCATAGCTTCAAACAGAAGGGAAAAACCATTCAAGTCAAGCTGAATGTTCCCCTTGACTTGTAAGCATTCTTGGAAGCCTCACAAGTTTCCATGTGAGACTCAGAAGGATCCCTTGTGGTACTGCTGCAACAGGAAGAGATGCTCCAGGTTTCTTGGCTCCAATTTGGGATAAAAAAATTTAGTAAAAAAATTGTAAGTTAAAAGAAAAACAACCTGAACTGCAGCAAGCCAGAATTTGTTGTGACAACATCTGTCTGAGGTAACTACTGCCATTTAACTTATTCCTATGCACTATCTTCCTCCTCACTTGAAGAAATAAGCTGTTTAATGACAAGATACAGGCAGCTTCATCAGGAAGTAACTGGTAAAGGGGGCAAGCATGGCTGCACAGGAAAATTCCATCTGCTGAGCACTCTCCCACAGTCCTACAAAACCTACACAGAGTTACATTTACTCTTCTGATGATGCTCTCCTGAGTTTAACAGAGCTGCCTCGATAATAGCGGCATGGTTAAATAATTCTTTTCAAGGTTGGAATATGCAGACCACCAAGTGAACCAGCTTGGGAAGACTCAGGTTTGGGTGGAAATGATTGGCTAATGGATGCTTGTTCAGGGAATATCAATAACCCTTGTGACAGCTTGATATCGACTTTAAAAACAAAGAATGAAAATGAATTTATAACTGGTAAGCAGAGAAAGGGTTTAAAAACCTGGCTGGGTTTTACCCACGTGGCTGCTCTTAGTCAAGGATTCCTAGGAGGAAAAGCACGAGGTCAAGGGGTGGAAGAACTCAACTTTATCTCTGGGACAGTGATGAATGGAGGGCTGGATGGAAAATCACTTGTGACATGTGCAGACTTTTCCACAGTTAGTCTGAAACTTTACATTTAACTGGTTTGGAGCATATGGAATGAAGATGAAGCAGTGAATAATAATGTATGCTTCAGTGACTTCCCCTTAACACTGCAATAACAAATAGGCAATAAAAATGTCACAGACACTGACAAAATACAGACTATCCTGTTCCTTTGTTGTGTTTTTGTCCCTAAATATAACTCAATATTGTGGCCATGATCTTTTGCTAAATGGTGACCTTCAAGCTTAAAAACAAATTGGCTTTGTGGCTATATAAACACACACACACACACACACACACACACACACACACACACACACACACACAAAGGCACTCTGCTTTCTGACAGCATAGGTAAAAAAATCCATTTCCCCCATAGGCTTTCTTGCTCAGAAATAATAAAAATATAGTATCAAATGTTTTGGCTTTCCTGAGACATTTATGGGAAGTGTCACAAATACTGTTTTTCTAGCTTCTCCCTGAAGGAGTTAGGGAATCACATCTTTAGTATACACATCTTTAATCCTAAATGTTTTCCCAAGCTGCTGCATTGTTTATTCTCAGTTATTGTTCTTTGGGTTTTTTTCTCCCCCAATGTAAACCATAGTATACAGCCTGAATTAGCCAGACTTTTCTCTGTTCCTGTTGTTTACCTCATTAACCTGTGGCAGAGACAGAATTAATAGAATTCAGGAAATTTTGATCCTCAAAGTGACCCCATCTCTCTCTGGTCCTTTTAATTCTCTTTCCTACCCTTTCTTTGTCCTTTCCAGCCTCCTTCTCTGCTGTCTTTAAACTGTTTCAGGATACAAATCAATGTGTGTTATGAAGGAAAAAAAATTCTTTAGTGCTTTGGCTATGAGTAATATTAAAGAGGTTTTTATTTCAAAGGTTTGAAACACAGCAAAAGCTAAGGCAAAGAAAAAATGTTTCTCTAGGGAGAAAACAATCAGAGTTTGCCAATGGTATGGCTCTCCTTCCTCCTAAAGGAAAAAAAAAAAAAAGAAAGAAAAAATAAAAAAAAGCCTGCAAAGTCTTGTCCAAGTCTTTTTGTTTCAATACGATTTTATACCAGGAAAAGGACTAGTATGATTAATCTCTAAAAAAAAGGAAGATAAAGAGATTGGTTAAGGAGCCTTCAAGGCAAACAGTGGTCATCACTGTAGGTTCCTGGCAAGATATTCTTGGGGAGGGCTAATAGGGAGGGCAATTTTAGCCTTTGACTTCCTCGAGATTGGGATTTAACCCCAAAGGGAAGGGAAAAGGTGTGAAAACCTCCAGTGCTGCACTGCAAGTGCTTCTCAGCTCTTCTTTGGGCAGGAGCAGCCAAAGGTTAGAGCCAGCTCTGGCAGAGATTTTGGGAGCCTGACTGCATTCCCAAAAAGCAGATGCTCTCCTGAAGGTGAAGAGCTCTGAGCTGCACCACTGAGCAAGTGAAGAGAGCAGAAAAAGGAGCACTGGCATAGGAGACTCCATAAGAAGACTTTGCTCCTCCAACAGAAATCATTCCTGATGAGAGCAGCGTTTTCAGGGTTGCTCTGAGATGTCAGTGAACCTCCAGACAGCTCCTTGGCATCTCTGCTGGAACTTGTATGCGACCTGAGGCATTACGGCCTTTCTGTACTTTCTTTCCAGAAGGCTTAATTAACTCCAGATGGATTTGCAGGAGTCCTGAGGATTTTCTCTAGGAGCACAACCTCTTGGAGCACAAAAGCTCTGACAAACACCTGGAGCTTCTGACAGCTGTATCATTATCTCACCTTTTTTGTGAAGCCAGGAATAAAAGAGAAATCTTTTGTGCTGTATGTGTTACTTCCCTACACTGCATTTTTAAGCCACTCAGATTGAAAATTTCAGTTTCTTTTCTATGCTCTTATTCTGAAAATTGCAGGTATTGGTGTTTACCTCTGGCTTTAACTCTTTTAGGTCTTCTGTGGACTCGATGATCTTGAAGGTGTCTTCCAACCTAGTCATTCTGTGAATTCTGTGAATTCTGTGAATTCTGTGCATGGTAAATCACATGTACTTCTGTGAAATAGCTTTTGTAGTGTTGCTTCTTCCCCCTAGTGATACTAGGAGTGGATATTTTCCAGAATTGTTGTGCCACTGTTTCTTCATGGTGCTACCTAGATTAGTTTTGAAGACACAACCACAGATGCTACTACAGATTTCAGATTTTTATCACTTGCAGGGTCAGCCATGTAAGGAAACCCTCTTGAGAGGTTGTCTTTCCCAACTCTAGTTTGTCATCCAAGTCCTGGAGTTAAAAAGAGTTTTTTGAAGTCCCACCACAAGCACGTGAAAGCATGAGGCAAGTTTTTCTCCAAACAACTCCTCTGTTCATCATCATCAGCCAGATTTCCAGGCTGTTCCCTGAGGATGCAGCAGGACCATCAGGAAGCACTTGCTGTTGTTTGGTATCAGCTCCACAGCGTATTTCAGAAGGGCTTGTGGGGCCATGGTTCTGAGAGGTCTGTACCTCAAGAGGAAGTGTGAGTAAATATCTGAAGATGCAGCCTAGTCTGCTTGAAGGGCAGAGTGTTACGCTGTATTGGGAACAGCGAGGTAGTAAGGACATGGGCTCTCTTGTGAGTTGAACAGGAGAGCAAGGTTTGTTATCCCAGATCTTCTTTTATAGACAGATACACAAAGATTTGCAAAGGCAAAACTCTTATTGGTCAGTGAACTAAGACATCGCCATCATCGGTCAGTGGGGTACACAACCCCTTGACCTTGCAAGAAAACAAGAAACTGACAAACAGCACCTGCAAGGCTGTCTTCTATCTCTAAGGATTATTTGGATTCCTCCTTATGATTTCCCAGGCCACATCTCAGGCCAGTCTGAGAAAGTTACATGACTTGGTTTTCCACAGACACTGTGCTCCCTGCTTGCTTCTTGCATTTAGCATCCATAGGCAGAGTTTACTCTAGATGGGCTCCTAGAGCAGAAGAGAGAGATGCAAGTACTTGAGAAGGTTTCTAATAAGTTCTAGCCATGGATGACTGGAACTATTCAGATCTGGCAATTCAGTTTGATCATACTTCTAGCTCTGATAAGACATTTTTTGTAAATACAAAACATTATGCCCATTGAACTTCAGCTTCATTTTAGAAAGTGGCTGAACAATTTCCTGGACAAAGTGATATAGAACTGAAAAAAAAAAAATAAAACAAGCACTTGACAAAACCAAAAAGTGATAAAAAAACTCATAGTAAATACAAGATTATCATCCTTTTTCCATGAAGCATTATTTATATAACAACATTTATCACATCTATATAACAACAGTTTTTAAATTATGACTGCTGATTCTGTATGACTACATGAAACAGCATTTCAGAGTTGTTTTTTCTTCCCCCCAGCAGTTTCAAGCCATGAAATGCTAAAAACCTTGCAAGGTGGCTCTCTCAGAGCTTGTTCCCATTGCAGAGCAGGCACTCACTGTTGGTGTGATCCCGCAGAGTGTGCACTGCAGGGATCTGAGCTCTCTGCTGCAGGAAGTGAGTAACTCACTTTGACTTCAGTGATGGTTACTCATATCCTGTGAGAAAATGAGTGGGAAGGGGGGGAAACACACAAGGAGGAGAGGATCCAAGAAAAGAGGGAGACTGTGATGGGAGGGAGATGCACGGACAAACAGTGAAGCCTCAGTCATTAGTGGTCCTCACTTTGTGGCACAACCTAGAGAAATTTCTCAGCATGGGGGGAACACAAGTGGTAGGACAGTAAGATGATCCCTAATCATTGTAATTTCCTTGAGTTTCTTTTTACAGTTTATCTTTCAGTCACACATAAAAGAAAATGAAAATTTTAAATGTAGCTGCAAGTTTGTGTTCAGAGACAAGCACTGTATGTGTGTGGGGTGGCTGTGCACATATTTATATGCACAAGACATAGGATTGGGTTTGGGTATTTAAGGGTAAAGCTGGAAAACACACTTAGGAGTTAAAGCCTTACTGCATGCACTGCTTTATCAACCCTGACTTGCCTTTGCTTTATGGATCAGATCCAGGAATAATTGTGTGTAATACTTGAAAAGAAGAGCCCTTTATAGTGTGTAGCAACATGTCACTTGAGAATCTAGAGAGCACTTGACAGGTAGATTCAGGCTTGCCCAGTGCCCAGTTAAGGTACAGAAATGATGGATTATAGAAACAGCCACCAGCTTTGGGCCAGTGGTGACAGGAACACAGCAGCTGCCTTTGAAGGGGCAGGCACCATCTGTGTTTCTAGAACGTTCACTCTGCCCCTCCAGCAGAGCCATGAAGGGGTTCTGCCAAAGTTGAGGGAAAGCTGGCTGCACTAAAGGCATGCTTGGATCCACTTTTCCCTGTCATTTGGGGATGCTAGTGTCTGGCATTTGGGTTCAAGCTGCTGTTTTACTGCATAGAATGCATGGGCCAATAAACAGAGCTGGCTACAGCAGCCTGAGCTGACACTGGCATTCTCCATTATACATAGCTGGGATTGGATTGATTTAATCCCTTGCTTGGATCATTAATTTCTGCAGTAAGTCTGGGGGCAGACAGGGAGCATGATGAAACACGGCTCCATCTCTTCCCAGCAGAGGCAGTTCAAGATGTGCACAGCTTGGAGCGAATAGTATTGTACCAACAGGCCAGGCTGTGCACATGTAAATGCTGAATCAGGCTCAGAAAGAAGGCCAAGTCTAATGCACTGTACTTAAAATGCTTCCTGAAAGGTTTTGGAAACCTCCAACATCATTGGAGATCATGTTCCTAAGAAATGGGTTCAAAAGAGGTCAGGACAGGTTTATTTTTATATTGTAAAAAAAGCCAGAGGCACTTTAGATAAAGTTCAGCAAACTGCTTGTCTGCCATTAAGAAGACCTGCAGTGACATCTGGGAAATACTGTACCTAAAATCACAGAGGGACAGAGCTTCTCAAGGGGAACAGTGCTTCCACTTTTTAGAGCTGTTTTAAATCACTGTGACCCCATAGCCTGCTGAATACACAATATCTATCCTGACTGGGAGGGAACTATAAGCTCACAGTGATGCAAGGCATCAACAGAAACCTCAATCTTCACAAGTAATAGGGAGAAAAAATATTAGTAAGGGTGGGAGAAAATGGGTGAAGACAAAAATTATTCTCCTCTCCTCTCCTCTCCTCTCCTCTCCTCTCCTCTCCTCTCCTCTCCTCTCCTCTCCTCTCCTCTCCTCTCCTCTCCTCTCCTCTCCTCTCCTCTCCTCTCCTCTCCTCTCCTCTCCTCTCCTCTCCTCTCCTCTCCTCTCCTCTCCTCTCCTCTCCTCTCCTCTCCTCTCCTCTCCTCTCCTCTCCTCTCCTCTCCTCTCCTCTCCTCTCCTCTCCTCTCCTCTCCTCTCCTCTCCTCTCCTCTCCTCTCCTCTCCTCTCCTCTCCTTTTTCCCTCTGGCAAAGAATCCCCTTCTCCAGCCCTTGACAACAAGCATGATAAAGCCCATGGCTAAGAAGTTTCTGATCTCCTCTGTTCCTGATTACAGCTTCTCTCTCCTCAAGCAGCAGATCTGTTTTTATGGAGGAAGCAGTGCTTCCACAGCGGAATGAAGGGATTTTGGGCAGCAGAGCCAGCTGTGAGGCTGATGGGTTTTGGGAAGACAGGTGTGCCAGGTCCTCGAGGGCAGAGAGCCTTTGAGGGAGCACAGGGAAGTGGTTGGCATGAGGTGCCACGGGATTTTGGCAGACACAGACAGCACCTGCCAGGCAAAAGGGGGATGGGAAAAGCTTTGCAGAGTGGATGTAGGAAATGCTGGGCTGCGGGGGAGCATCTATGGGATCAAGCTGGTGAATCCAGCTGCCTTAGCTTCAACTCAGTGTAAAGGTAGAAGGGGTGATGGGTCAAGGACACCAGATGTAGAGATAGTAGGTTAACAATTGTGTGATGCCTGCAGTATGTAATGTTTATCATCTCTTGGTGAATTATTCTCCTCCCTCTTTCTATCTCCCATCTTCTGACACTAGGAATCATTTGCTGTCCTGACATACCTCAGTTTAGAATAATCATCTGTATTTCTCATGAGTCTGGAAATAAGAGTCTGGCCCCAGGGACTGTGGGACAAGCACATAATTCACTGACCAGAAGCAGAGGTACCAATATACCAGACTCCTCCATATAGACATCCATCCTAGTTCTCAGGTGGAGCAGCCCTAGGGGAGAGAAGTTGTTAAAGTTTGATACGGTGATTTCAGTACTCAAGAACAAAACACTGTGCACAATGTTCACCTTTTTCTTTCTATTATCTGTACTTTATTTATTTTAATTATCCAGCAAATCTGGCCAGCTGTGTCTGGGGGCTTCCTGGTTAAAGTCTGTTGCAGGAGTATGTAGGTCAAGCCAGCCTACCCTTACAAGAGGCATGAATTGCATCCCTCTGAATGCTCTGCCTGTGGAGTGAATCTGAGAAGTCTCTGAAGTCTCTCAAATGGGATTATTCTTCTCCCTGTTCAGCACCTGAAGCTGTTTTTAACATTGATATGCCAAAGTAGGTATCTCCAAACATGTGACAAGTAAACACAGCAGACTTGGGAACGACGTACATCTGCAAAAGCTGTCCCACAGCCTCTCCAAAAAGAGATCAAAGAAAATGTTGTGATCAGTGAGAAATGTCTGGTCAGCTTAACCATTCAGACTGACTGAACTATTCAACCTGCTTTAAAAAGGCAAACTTGTGGACTCTTGTGGGATGACATTTTCCTTGAGTGACATCACTCTACAATAATTTCTTGAAAATATTGTGATGAAACATGCAAGGAGAAAAGTATTCTGGCCTTTCCAGACACCTGTGAGTCATCCTAGACTGCTTCTTCTACCTCCAAATAGAGACAGTTACAAAAGATAGTTTTCTGAAAGCTGCAGCAGTGACAGAGGTATTAATACAAAGAGTAATTAAAGAACAATGTTGATAGATTCTGGCTCTCTCAACCTTTCAGGCAATCAGGCTATTTCCCCCCCAGCTTGAACCCATCTCACAAAGTTTATTTATTGTATACCTCCATCCTTTGCAATATTAAGGCATGCTGTAATTTCTCTCTCCTTGCCTCCTTTGGGCTCAATTCTCTGTGGATATAACTTTTCCCTAGTCTCTCAGCCTCTTTTGGGCTGAATTCTTCTGGGATCCTCCCTCGTGGGGAGTCCCACTTATCTCAGTCCTTATTATTCGAAGAAAACTCCCGAGCTCATTAGAATCTTGTTTCTTGTGTTTATTGAAGGATCCTTACAAAACTTAACAGGTCTCTCCAGGCTGGTTACAAGGTTAATCTTTGCAATTTGGCACATTTCTTTCTTCTGATGGTACAAACAAGGCCTTGTGGCACACTTCGTGTCTGATGCACAAAATGGCTCCGAAATACACAGTTCTTTTATCTTTATACCTATTTTTACCCAATTAACAATAGACACGTATATTATTTTTCTTAATGACCCAATGACCCATCACCTCTGTGATGCATTGAGGCATTTTCTATCCAATCACTCACTTACTATTACCCAAAAACCTCTAGGAGAAGAACATGAAGAAGAAAGAAGGGACAAGGGACAACACCCTAAATCCTCCATCTTGTCTCCTGTTCTCTAAACTAACTTTTTCACCCAGTGATTTAAGAAACTTTCTAATCTACACACTTACACTTTTAGCTTTTTCTATCTAACTTCAACATTTGTTTTCATGTATCATCATGAAAACATGCTCATGAATTTCATATTATATGAAATTTAGTGTTTTTCTAGATCTTATAACTAAGTATCAGAAACAAGGGCACACACTCTGTATTCCAGACTCCAACACATGCAAGATTTAAAATCCTGATTAAATGGTTTCCTGGGTTTTGGAGCATTATTGTGTTGTCTGTGAGCTGGTGACACCTCTCTGGCTGTATGGGGGAGAAAATCAGCCTCAGACAGGAAACTCTAAAAATACAGCTTTCATATTTTAGTGTCATGTCCAGAGGACACTGTGGCTTTGGTCCTCGTTGTGCATCTGCCTGATGACAACGGGACACAACTCCCCTTTAAGCTGCTGTTGAATTACAGCAGGCCCTAGTCCTTCCCTGGTCCTTTTGTCCTGTCAGACTGCAGGCACAGCTGGAGCATGGTGGACACACAGACCTGACAGTCTGCACTGAGAGACCTGACTCATTTTGAGTAACATGTGCCATCCTTGCCCCTCACATACACATTTGCCACCCTCCCAGGTAACAAAGGCCAGTTTTGTCCCCAGCTGATGTCACCTCATCCTGTGGTCAGCATGAAATGGAGCAGTTCTGTGGTTCTTTGGGTAGATCTGCTTAGAGCTGCTGCAACAAGGGACAAAGGAAATACTTTTCCTCTTCTCCAAGGAAAAATGCTGGGTTTGGATGGACAAAGAGTAACACCTGTCCCTCCAGATGGGGTATCAGTGCAATTTGTTATTGCAATAATAAAACACTGTGCACAGTATTCACCTTGTATTTTCTAATTTTATTTATTCAGTTTAATTAGCCACCAAATCTAGCTGTTCTAGGGGCTTCCTGTCTCAAGCATCTATTGCAGGAGTATGTAGGTCAAGCCAGCCTACCCTTAAGAGAAGCATGAATTGTATCCCTCTAAAAGCTGTGCCCATGGAGTGAATCTGAGAAGTCCCTGAAGTCTCTCAAATTTGATTTCATTCATCTCCATGCTCAGCATCTGAAGTTATTTAAACTGGGGTTACAGACTATTCTGGAATGGTGAATCTTTGTATCCCTTTTCCACTTTTACTTTGTGTCTGTGTGCAAAGACTGGAGGCTGTGACTCCCCCCTCCCCTTGGATATATTGACTCACACCAGAACATGAACCACATCCACGCATTCTCAATCTGTCTGTCTGGAGGAGTGACAATGTGAGTGATTCCAGGCAAGGCGGAACATTTTTGAGAGAAAATCCTGGCATGGAATCTAGTGTTTGACAAGAATGGTGTGTGGGTATCCCTTGAAAACTAAGGCGAACATGACCATAAATGTTTAAACAGAGACTCTTTGTCCTCTACAACTGTGTTCTAAGCTAAGAGACTGGCCTGAAGATGTGCTTTCAAAGGACTGAGCTGAAGATTTTGAAAGAAAGGAATCCATTCAGGTGGTTCCAAGGAAGAGTGCTTTCTTGTAACCAATTTTGGCACACTCCTCTCCTCAGCACAGGGTTAAGGAGGGTTAAAACACCAGAACAATGCATTTCTGGCCAGCGGAGCAACTGCCTCTATTGTGTCTGGTCAGGAGTTCCTGAGTACGTCAGGATAATGAATCATAAGCAAAAAAGAGAATTAAAAGTTGTGCAGTGCTATGTCTCCTTAAAAGCATTCCAGTGCAATCCTGCAGTCCCATTTCTGGGAAATTCCATCCCCTTTGACCTCAGTGGGGCAGAGTAATAAATCTCTGCTAACACCAGAGATCAGGTTTTGTGCGTACGCTGGTCAGAATTAACGTAACAAGGGCTAAACACAGGATGAAAGTGGAAGGGGTTGACACAGTGAGCAAGACCAATTGCACAGCACCACATGCTGTTTAGTTCCAAAGAATCCAGTGACACAACCCTAACAGGGAAACCACACCACCATGGCCCTGGAGCCACCAATACTGGAAAAACCACAGGGAGTGAGCATAGGTGATCAAGGGCACAATTCTCCACAGGAACAAGAAATTTGTTAGATGAAGTGCCTGGATAATCTAAGAAATAATCCAGTTCTATGCTATGAAGAGGTAACAAAGAATTTTAACAATCCCTATTATTAAGGCTGGGGCCAATGTCTTTTTGAAAAGCCTTAAGTCACAACACACTTGGTCTGAACACAGGTGAGTCTGGAAAATGAACAGTTAACTGCCAAAATTCTGCTGCCTCTCAGTGTCAGATGGGATGGACAGAAAAGAATCACAAAGTCTCTTTATGAGGGGAACAACAACTTATTTGCACTTTAACTTTGTTATTTCAGAAGTTACATTATTGCAGCTTTATTCTAGCAGCCACAAAGCATAAAGAGCTGTGCAGGATACAGGCACAATCTTGCTTATTGTGATAAATATTATCACTTCATTACTCTAATGATCAGGTTCATTTCTGATTCTGCTCCATAGGATTCTTCCTGATAGATTTTCTCTGAAAGGAATGATGTTTTTGCATTTTAGCCTACAATTTACTGTGTATTCCACAGCCCATCAAAGTCTGGCCTTCAGATGAGGTTAATACCCACTGTTAACAACAGACAATTAAATATGACCTAGTGATAAAGAACAAGTCACACAGTTCAGGATCACTGGCATCTACAGATGCCATGTCATTAAATCATACAAGCTCATGACACAAGTTCTGTAAAAAAGAAAATTTATCCCTCACTACCCAGCTACACCTGAAATTAAAAGCACTGCCTTTTATCATGCCTCACTTCCTGAATTCCTTCTCCTGTTAGAGAGGCTGGCAGAGATTTATTACTCAATTACCTTTAATTGGTCAATTAAGGACCAGGTGGAAGGAACCACACAGGTGCAAGTGGATCCCTTCTCCTTCACCTGAAGCTGCTTCAAAATACCTGCACAGGAAACAGCCAAACACAATTGCTCTCTGCTGAGAAATACTAATGCCAGAGTGGAATTGCTCTTCACATACTTGAGCACAACCAGAACAAGTCAGAGCTGCTGCTTCTGCCTCACTGGAGGATTTCACTCCCTCTCAGCACACGAACCAGCCTGTTGTAACCACAGGAAGGATTTCTCTTACTGTTGACCAACACCAGCAAGGGCAGATCCCACCCTGTGCTCCCCGTGGATCTGTCTGGCACACTGAAAGCCTCAGGACTTGTAGAGTGCCTGAGAATGTCAGCTCTCCTTTGCTAAAGCACTCAGGTTTGGGCTCTTTGATGCCTGAAGCAAGCTGGAACACTCCACCCAGATACACTGTAGTCACCTTTCCATAGCTGGCTCCCACAGTACAAATTAAAACCATGTACTTTGAACCAGTTCCGTCATTTTATGTTCAAACTCAGTGCCTTTTGGGGAAGGAGGATGACATCATGCATCCTTTAGTAATCAAATTCAGGTGTGCCTTGGCTTCTGCATTGCTGAGGGTGAATGCATGTCCATGCTGCAGGGAGTGAGGAAGAGGGATACCAGAAGATCTGCTGTGAAGTGAGCATTAGACACTCACTCACTGCCTTTGAATTAACCCAAGATATTTTTTCTTCTTCTCTGCAGGGTTTCCCTTCCATCATTTTACACTGTGCCTCTGTAAATCACAGAGAAGATGCACAGAGAGGCACATGTCCCACTTTATGGTGCCAAGGACTGTCAGGATGCCTCCTTAGCTTTACACACACGTACCTGGTACCAGTGAAATACAGGATCTGCTTCCACTCCATCAATCACCATTTGACAATAGCTGGATGATTCTGGTGGCTTTTCTGTAGCAGAAGTTGGACAAATTACTGCACCCTCACTGCACTGCCACTCAGGGAAAGCTTCCTAGCAGCAGCCTACTGCAGTTTTTAAAACACCACCAAGAGAAAGCCTCCATTGCCAAAGCTGTGCCTTCAATCCCAAGTCCCGTAAATACCCAGGGTGCCCACTGACACATCCAGTGAGGTTTATCTGAATACTTCCCAGTTTTTAGAATTAATCCTTGCTTATATTGTTTGTTGACATGAACATTCAAAATAAAATGCCAGGCTGACTGTTAGGAGAACCCATGCTTTTTCTGATACCTCCGGAAAGAAAACAGAGAAAGGGAACCAGATTTTTTTCTTTTCAGCAAGGTTCATTAGGTTGGGAACAATTGTATCCAGACTGCCCAGGCATTTTTCCTTCTACTTCCACCTTTTTCAGCGCTGAAATCAAATCTGCCATCCCCTGTTTTTTCCAGTGGAAGGCACCAAGCACATAAACTTTTTCCTATTCGCCATTCTGCAGTACCTGAAAAAAGCACTGGAGAAACTCCTGCAGAAGCCCCGCCTCCACAATCTCAAGTGTAAGAACCCTCTTCTTTTGAGCTCTCAGCTTCAAAGGTGTGCTTTCTTTTAAAGAATGTGGCTTCTCTCTCTTGGATCATGGCTTGAGAAAACAATTGGGATTTTTCTCTAGCACTTGTGGAAAGTTAATGTACATTTAATTGCTTTCCCACACAGACATAGAATGGAGTATGTTTTTTTCCTGAAAGAGTGCTTTTATTCCAGTCTCCTCTTTTTAAGTGGGCAGGGTGGAGGAAAGATGTCTCAGAGCCAAATTACACAGTCCCTACTCAGCTACAGATTTCCACTTCAGAACATTAATTCATTTAGTCTTTCAGTGAAGTGTGTAAGAGGCTAAAGCCAGGACCCAAGTAATATTTACAGTAAGCAAAAATCAAGTTAAAATGGTCAGTGGAAAACTGTTTCCACTGTTGTGTTACGTTTTTTGAGTGTTAGGTACAAACATAAATTCAGAAGAAACATGGTTCTGGTGCAAACAGCTGTAAAATAGACAATCCTCTGTGCTCAGAACATGAGGTGAATGTGTTCAGCTACTTGTCCGTGCCAGTTGAGTGCAGCAGCAGCAGCAAAAAAATAAAATAAAATAAAATAAAATTCCTGGTCTAGCTACAGTGAACAAGCCTACAAGGCTTTCCAATAAACAAAAATAAACCTTAGCCCTTCATCTAAGTGTACACAAACACCGTGAAGTCATTGTCAAGCTGCACTTCTTCAAAGCATGTTACACTAAAAATATTGAAACAGACAGAAACTTCCTGAAGATCATTTCCACTGTGGATGCCACTTACTGCAAGCACCTAAAACAGTGTATGACATACCTAAAATGTGAAAAAAAAGCTGGCAAACTTTGTTTTCTGTGCTCTTTGTTGCTAGAACATGGGTTTCAGGTAAAAAGTTACTGCCAGTCAATCAATAATTTGTTTTTAAGTCAAAGTAATTCAAACTTTCTTCCATAGATCTTAAATCAAAAGCTAAAATAAAACTTTTTCTCTAGCCTCAGATTTGATGTCTGAAAATTGGCCTTTTGTTATTTCTTATGTAAGACGACATAACAAGCTATGTAAAACACAAATACAATTTCTTTCTGTAGAGGAGTCTGCCTTTGTCTAACAGTGAGTCAGCATCATCTGACAGATCAATTTTCTCTAAGTGTAGGATGTGGATTTTGCATATCACACTCTCCAAAGGCACCTGTTGGAAACTTGGGTCACTACAGCGTGGAATTTCACACCACACATAAGGTCAACTCAGTGGCCTCCCAGCACATCACAAAGTCTCATCAATAGGAATGAGGCTGATATGAGATACCTCAAGTTTTCTGACCTCCGGATCTGCCTTTCTATAATGGGGACACAACATTCCTTAACAGTTTGTTGGTTCTTTATGAAGCTGTGCATATGTCTCGTATCCACAGGATGAAGACAGAGCTCAGGAGGAGTCTAATTCCACCTCCTGACCAGCGGTCAGTCAGCTGTGAGGTCAATGAGGTTGGCCAGAGCTTTAAGCATCCAAGTCTTGAAAAACATCCCAGGATTCTCAGCTTCTCTGGGGACTGTGTTGCAAAATTTACTTGTCCCAGTGCTGAAAAAGCTTTTCCTTGTGACCAGTCTGAACCTCTGTTGCTCCAATCTCTGTCCACCATCATCCTCCTTCTGCCAAGCACCACTATGAACAGCCTGGCCCTGTCTTTTCGTAAGCTCCCATAGGTGTGGGCAGGCTGCTGTTAGGTGTCCCCAAAGCCATCCCATGAGCAGGCTGCTGTTAGGTGTCCCAAAGCCATTCCTGTTCCCAGCCTAGGTCCCTCAGCCTCTCCTCATGGGGATGTGCTCCAGCCCATGCTTATCCTGGGGGCCCACAGGTGTTGGGAGCATTCCAGGTGCACTCCAACATGTGCTGAACACAGGGAAGTGATTGCTTTCCTTGATCTCCTGGCTGTGCTCCTGCTAACACGGCCCGGGATGCTGCTGGCCTGTTGTATTCCCAGGGCCAGCTGCTGGCTCATGCTCAGCCTGCTGTGTGCCAAGGCCCAAGCTCCATCTGAGCAGAGCTGCTCTCAGGCCTGCCAGTCTCTGGCCTGTATTGTTGAAAACTCCCAAAATCTTTTGGTATCAGGTCTGTGGGGATGACCAAAACACTTTCTCTATGCCACTTACAGCAGAAGCTCCCAGATCTTGCAAGATTATCTGCAATAAAGGCCAAGATAACTTCATATAGATGTTAAGCTAAAGTAATGTTAATGAACTTTTCCCAGTACCTTTAAAAACAAGTGTACTAATTTCTCTGTATTCTTGTCTCTCAAAAAGAGAACAGCTGCTGTGAGGTGTTCCTTTCCTCCAAGCATGGATGCTTATAGTAAAGACTAGGCTTTGATTAGTTGCTTATATTTACTAAATTGATTCCAACATTTTTGCCAGTGGGCTGTATGGATTCTCAGCGTGAGATGCTCCTGCTCATTTAAAGTGGCTGAGATTGTTTTTCAAAGGAATTTTCCATTATGCTCTCTACTATCTTTTTTCAAAGCACAATTTGTTCACTGGGCAGTACTCCTTGTACAATATAACATGCAGAACCATAGCTCAACACTTCTGTTTTCTTCCCATGTACTCTACCTCCATCAATTCTCGTCTCAACCTGAATTTCCTTTCGCAACTCTCTCACAGGTTATCTGATATGTTTGTTACCAGCTGCTGTGTTCACTTTGTTCCCCCCACCCCGCCTCCCTCTTTCCGGTATTAAAATTTGGGAAGCAGGCAAGGCTTCTCAGGGAAGACACAATGCCTGCAGGCGGGGAATTAGCAGAGGGAGCAGCCCCGGCAGAAGGACCTGGGGGTACTGTGGGGGAGAGCTGGACATGCCCCAACCATGTGTGCTGGGACCCAGAACCCCCCTGTGCTGGGCTGGGGGGATTCTGCCCCTCTGCCCGGCTCTGCTGAGCCCCCCCTGCAGGGCTGCATCCAGCCCTGGGCCCAGCACAGGAAGGACAGGGAGCTGCTGCAGCCAGGCCAGAGCAGGGACACCAAGGCAATCAGAGGGATGGAGCAGCTCTGCTGGGAGGAAAGGCTGAGGGAACAATTGGGATTGTTCAGCCTGGGGAAGAGAAGGCTTTGGGGTGACCTCACTGTGGCCTTGCAGTGCTTGAAGGGAACCCACAGGAAAGATGGAGACTCTTGACAGGGGCCTGGAGTGACAGGACAAGGGAATGACTTCACAATGACAGAGAGCAGGTTTAGATTGGATATTGGGAAGAAATTGTTCTCTGTGAGAGTGGTGAGGCCCTGGCACAGGTTGTCCAGAAAAGCTGTGGCTTTCCCTGGATCCCTGGCATTGTCCAAGGCCAGGTTGGATGTGGCTCTAAGCAAGCTGGGATAGTGGAAGGTGTCCCTGCCCATGGCAGGGGGGTTGGAATGAGATGAGATTTAAGGTCCCATTCCATTCTATGATGCTGTGACTCCTCCATTTTTTCTAATGCACTGAAAAGTAGAAGTGTCATAACTGAGCCAGACCCCATAATCCTGCATGCCCTACAATTCTTGCCAGAGTACAAGGAGATCACTACCATCACACAGTGGGTTCTGAACAGAGATGCTCAAACCCCAATAGCAGCAGCTGGACAAATCAGCACATGATAAAGGGCAAAGGAATCCACATCTCCAGGCCCCAATCTAATGCTTTGTCCATTAAACAGCTGCAGCAAATCAATGTTTTCCCGCCTTTGTTGTGTCAGACCAAGAGAAGATACACACTTTGCTGACCAAGCTGCAGACTCTGAAAGAGCAGGTGGAAATCTACACCAGCTGAAGTGTCAAAATATCAAACATAAACTTATTTATACTTCTGGTTAAGCTTAAACAGCAACTAGAAGAAAGAGCTTCCCCAGTTAGGCAGTCTCATGCTGCAGAAATAGAGCAGTTTTCAAGTATAAAAAAATAGAAGGCTATGAAATGAACTGTGGTTAATGAAGATGTACACAGTCTTCCACAGTTTCCAAGTTAACAAGTGTGAGATGATGGACATGTTAAGCTGTAACAAGGAATCTTCTATGAAAATCAAATCCCTTTTCCAGCAACATATTCTTTATTTCTTTTTTTCCTTCTGCAGAATCTGATAGTGAAAGAGTTTCACAACAGCAAACTAAATTTATGACTGCAGATATGCACATTTCATAAAATATCATTAAGCAATGAAAGACCAGTTTCATTAAGTACTTCCAGTTTTAGTATTAGAGGCAGGAACACCTTTATCTTTTTTAATCCTCAAAACACGGTGCTGTGCTACACTTGTTCTTTCACTGGGGCAGTCTAGTGTGAGGCTGCATCTAATTCCTTAAGGATCAGTACACTAAAGGCATTTTTGAATTGCTCTGAAGTGTCTGGGTGCATTACCAACATGTGTAACTTTCAAGTCAATGACAGTATAGCCAATATGAAGAAACAGGTGGCTTTGATTGGGAAATGAGCAGATGCTACCTGCCAACAAACAACATCTTGCAATAACAAGGCTGGTAACTCAAAACAACAGAAAATGACCAAGTTTAACCCCAAGCTCATGCTTTGAGCCCTACATTAGCCACTGGTTTGGTGTTGGAGTTTTTTTTTAAATATCAAGAGATACTAGTATTTCTGTAGTCCTACAACAAAGAGCAAAAATTCATTCTGTGATCGAGTGTGTGAAGATAAAAACACCTCTGTAGAGTGCCTTGGGGACAACAGGAATCTTGCTGCATATGATCACAACATTCATATGGCAGCCAGTGCTTACACTGAAAAGCAACTTTATGTAATAAGCTATTTTCAGTTTTCTCACTGCTGATTTTTATCCAGTCATCCAATGCTTCCTCATCAGTGCCAGCTTTAGAGGCACTCACCAGTTGCCAAGAGAATACGGAATATCAGCAAAAGCAGAGAAATAGCACAAGCAAGTAAGAGCAGGTGTGTCAGTGGCAACAAGGGACTCAAAGGCTCATTCATGAATTACAAACAGTAATCAGTATCAGTATCTGTCAGTATCAGACACCTGCAGGTTTATTTCTTTGTAAATACAATGCCAATGACAAGAACAATCACTCTGTAAACATCAGAGTTTACTCATCCTTTCATATGCTCTGTAAAGGGTGGTAAACCAGTCAATCAACATTACTAGTGCTGTTAATTAAAACAGGTGACCATCACTGCATTCACCGTACTGTCTCCAGGGAACTCTGGCCAACTCATGTGTCTGAGGCTTACAAAAAAACAGACCACGACCATAGTGGGATTAATTTATACAAATGCTTCTAATATGTAAGAAATTCGACTGAAGTCATATTGGTGAACAGAAAGCTCTTTTTAAGTCAAGGAAACACACATCACACATCCACACAGATCCAGAACAGAGCCCTGCAGAAGCGTTTCTCACACAAAACCCGCAGCCGAACCGTGCCAAAGCCGCCGCTCCCGACGCGGGGCAGCGGCGCGGGAGGGCCGGGCCAGCCCATCTATTCCCGGTGTATCCAGAGGCGTTCCTGAGGCTCTTGGGCAGGGCCGCGCTGCCCCCTGGCGCTACGAGTCGGGCAGGGGCTGGCTGTGGGTGCCGCTCCGCGTCTTGAGCTGCGACTGGGCGATGTCGGCCAGGGCGCTCTGGATCTTCTCGAGCAGCACATCCCCGCGGTAAACAACCTCCTCCAACCGCGCCGCCGCCTCGTGGTTCTCCTCTTCCAGCCGGTACAGGCTCGCAGCCTTCAAAGCAAAACCGAGATGATACCGAAATATTTTTGTGTTTTTATGTATTTTTCAAACATTCGCAGCTCTGGATGCTACTATCACCCAGTCCTAGTATTTTTCCTACCGTTTCCCCTTAGAAGAATAAGTTAACCCTTCTAACGCATACTTGGACCTCTGTTTGGTCTTATTCTTACGAAGAAGAAGCCCGGCCAGGACGTTTTGTTTTCCAACCAGAATCTGAGAACACACAAGACAGGGGTCAAATAAGCCCCTGGAACTGAGGTGCCCCCACCCAGGGAGGCAAAGATTTAATTTCAGATAAGCATTGTTAAAGTGAGAGGCGTGGGCAAGAGGGAATTCCATCCTCTGCCTCAGAGGCCCTGCGAGCCCAGGAAGAAACTCCACCCCAGACCCCTCGTGGGATGGCAGCCCAGAGGTTCTCACTGGGTTTGAGTCCCTGGGGTTTCTCCCTTGCTGTGTTCCTGGTGGTCCCTGACCTTGAACTCCACCCTGGTTCTGTCCCTCAAAACCCATCACGCTGCCTCTGTTCGGGTCTCTCCGCCTCTGAGCTTGTCCCTGAGCTGAATAAATGGTTTCCTGAGCAGAAGCCCGTCTCCTTGGTGTCCCATGCCACTCACTGGTAACTGTAGCTTCTCTGGACCTGATCCTGCAGCTGCTGAAGGCAACATGGAACAACTCCGGTGGGGTAGAACCCAAGGAAAACTATGTAACCAACAACTCTTTTAATTGTACAATATTTATATGCTAATTTGCAAAACTCATAAAATCGTAGAACTCCGATGCTGGGTGTGTCCATGATCATTGGGACACTTGAAACCTTCCAATAAAGGCCTGCTTTTTATTTTACTACTTTAACAGTGTTGCAGGAGTTTCCTCTTTTGATATTAGGCAACAGGGAAAAGCAACGATCCTCAACAGAACCCTAAAGCAACTTTGCTACTCAAGGATACTGAGGGACTGGTTGGTGCTCCCTGAAAAAAGAAAGGTTCTCTTGTTTAATAGTTGACTGCAACTACTTCACAGCTTACAGCAGAATTTGTGCTGTCAACTTCACCAAAAGGGGGAGGTAAATTGTGCTGAGCATTAATGTAGCAGCTCCTTTTATCATTTAAAACAAGACTCTGGATCTGAAATATACACCAAGACAACTAGAGTATAAAAAAAGTAGATCAGCCTAAGTACATTTCTATTAATCAAGTAGTATCTACCACTTCTCAGCAAAGCCTATAGTACATATTTGAGACTGTTTCAAGCATCTTCAACACCATTTCTTTGAAGACTATCAGAATATTTAATACTGCACCAAACTAAGCAACAGAAAATAAAAATAAAAACTGGAATCCAAACGAATTTATCTTAAAACCACACTAGACAGGAAGTATCGGAAAATTTTGTGACATGAGGTTCTTAATGAAGACAGAAAGAAACTATTGAAGTATCACCTCTAAGAAAAGCATATCCCTACTGGATAACCAGCTCCTCCTTCTGGAAGGAGCTTCTTTGCCCACACCAGCTGACACTTTGATCAGACACTGTTCAGTCATGGAAGAAACTGGAATTTGTCTGTAACAGGAAATCTGTCTTCAGCTATTTAAAATGCACTGACAGGAAATTATGCTAGTGTTAATGAGCCCAATTAGGATGGGCACAACAATTACCATGACTAGCAAAGTTCCCAAATTTAACCTCCTTTGTTTAAATCCAGACACGGTGCCATTGCGAAGTCATTTCTCTTTGGCACATTCATTTTTGATGGTTACAGACCATCAATGCAGGCTTAAAACTTGCAGGTGATCTTAAAGGTGATCATCAACTTTGTCAGGAAAACAGCACTCTGCATCCTTTATGCATTCCAAAAAGAAAACACTTTATGTAAATCCAGCCATTAAGAGTCAAAAAAGAAAAAAATAAAATATGGTTTTAATGGGTAAAATCTGTGAAATAACAGAAAAAAAAGAAACCAAATAAAATCCAAATTTGACTGGTTTGAAGGAAGACTCGTTATTGAAAAGTGATTGAATTATTTTGTGACAGAGCTGAAGAACTTCAAGGACTGCAAATTCTAACCAGAAACAATATGAAAGAACAAAAGAGTTCTGTAGTGCTGGTTTTGCGGCTACAAAATGAAATGTGAAAAAGTATGAAATATTACCTAAGGGAAAAAAAAAGAATAAAACAACACACAAAGCATCAGTACTGTTCCATCTGTTCTGTTTATATCTGAAAAAAAGGGTGAGTAGTTTCCAGTATAGTGGTGGTGTGACAAAACCACCTAGTTTTTTTTACTTTTTATCAGAAAACGGAATCTAAATTATTGTCACTGATTATAATCTTACTTAGAACTAGATGCAAGTTCAAAATTTCCACTAAGCCTACAAAATATTCACAAGGCTACCCTCATGAAAAATTCAGGTTTGTACCAAAATAATTTTTCAGTGATGATTTGGCTTAGAGATGAAAAAATGTGTTTAAGAGAAAAGGAGGAAGTTTCTGAGTGTTCTGATGCTTGAAATTAGGAAAACTCCTACCTGCAAAGCTGCTGTGGATTCTTCACTGGGCAGGGAATCTATGAGAACATCGATATCCTTGGCAGTGCGAGCGATCAGAGCTGCGAACAGCTGGGCATACTCTGCACAAAACACAGCACAACTCAGGCCATCACTCAGAGAATTATTAGAAACAAGCACAACTCTGCTGTCACAATGTTATGCAGAAAGTGCAGCCGACATCCATTCTACTCCATCACTCCACCAGCTACGAGGGGAATTCTTTGCCGAGGCCGGATTTTGCATTCCCGAGCGCACTACACCGAAGCACGTTGTCTCGCCGTAGGAGACGCAGGAAACCGGACTCACCTTCCGTGGGGTTCACGGGCTGATCCTTGTTTATGGCCGTCTGGATGTTGCTGAAGGAGGCCGGGGGGCCGCACTGCTGCAGCACTCCGATGGCGTTACAGAACTGGTCCGCGAGCTGCGGGCACCAATTAACACCGCGTTAATCACCCTGCCCCATCGCTACAGCCGCCTCCAGCTCACGGCGGACCCCCGCCCGCCCAGCATCCCCGCCACGAGGAGGGTGCACATCCCACCCCCGCGGCCGTTCCCCCGGCTGGGGCGCTGCGGGCGGGGGACCGCATCACCGCATCCCCGCATAGGCCGCGCAGTCCGTGCCGTGCCCCGCGGCCCCGGGGGAGCGGGGGCGGCGGCCGCCTCACCGAATTGACGGCGTCCTGCAGCTGGGTCAGCCGGTCCGCCATGGCCGCGCCGCCGCCCCTGAGGCGCCGCTCCCCGGGGCACGCGCGCCCCCTGCCGGCCGGGAGGAACGGTCCGAGCGAGGGTGGGCAGGCCTTGGGACGGGCTGAGTCACCGCCCCTGCGCGGGTTTAAGGAGAGACTGGACTCGGCACTCAGTGCCACGGTCTGCTCCACACGGTGGTGTGCAGTCACAGGCTGAACTTGATGATCTCAGAGGTCTTTTCCAACCTAAGTGATTCTGTACCCTGGCACGGCCTGGGCAGCTTTTCCTGTGCAGCAGTCGCTCTGATCCCAGCTGAAGGCCGCAGCAGCGCTCGGGTGCTCCACTCCAGCCGCGATCCGAGCAGGGAAAAGCCAGAGCGTAATGTCCCCAGCAAGCCAAATCAGAGCCAGCATCCAACCTCCGAGCCCAGGGGTTGGAGGAAAAATGCCATTCGTGTCAGTCGGTTTGTGCCCATCTTTCTTATCTCTGACAGCTGGGTACAATGCCGGCCATCTCCCGGGGGACCTTAGAAATCATCTCTTTCCAACATTCTGCCATGGGCAGGGACACTTTCCCCTATCCCGGCTCCAAGCCCCATCCAACCCGGCCTTGGACACTGCCAGGGATCCAGGGGCAGCCACAGCTTCTCTGGGCAACCTGTACCAGAGTCTCAGCACCCTCACAGGCACCAATTTCTGCTAATATCCAATCTAAACCTCATCTCCACCAGTGTGAAGCCATTTCTCTTATCCTGTCACTACAAGCCTTTGTAAATAACCACTCTGTAGCCTTGCCACAGATGCTGAGGGTGCAGCAATAATACTAGCTAATCCCCTCAAAGCGTTTTCCCGACAGCGCGGTTGGGTGAGGATTTTGTTTGCCTGCCTACGTAAGCTGGGAGGCGGGGTCTTTTCTCTGTCCATAGCTAAACCCATGTTCCAAGGTGCCAGTCCATGCCCCACCGTGCATTTTTAAGAGCTCGCAGCTGCTACCGCGGCCAAGCGCTCCCTCTCCGCGCTCCCCCCGCCCTTCCCGGCAGGGCCCTCCCGCAGGTGCCTGAGGGGGGCGGGAGCGACCCCTGCCGGGCGGGTCCCGCCCCCAGCGCCTGTCCCGCCCCGGCTGCCCGGCCCTTTCCCGGCCTCAGCCCCCTTTCCCCGTTCCCTCCGCAGCGCCATGCGGGTCTCGCCTCTCCCCGCGCTGCTCCTGCTGCTCGTGGGGGTCCTGCGCCATGGCGGAGCCTCAGGTGAGGGCGGTGTGAGCCAGAGCGGGGGGGCGCGCGGGGCTGTGGCCGCCATTAGGAGGCCGGAGGAGCCCGGCTCGTAGCGGGAGCCGCGGGGCTGTGCCCGGGGTAATGTCCAGCGGCAGCGGCTTGCTGCGACTGCAGAGCCTTTTGGGGTGTCCCCGGTGCTGGCCGCTGGCCGGAGGGATGAGCAGGGGTGCGGAGCTAGGCTGCCTGCGGCGCTGCAGAAACGCTGTGTGTATTCATGGTTATCTTATATGCAAGCAAGGAGAACCACCCTCTTTATTTATTTTTTTTTTCTTTCCCTTTCCCTCCCTATCCGCCTATTTTATTTATTTTTATATATATATATATATATATATATATATATATATATATATATATAATATATATATATTTTGCACCTTAATTTCTGTGAACGCCATACTTTTAACTGTTTCATGGATAATTCGGAATGATTTGAACCGCGCCGTTGCGGGGATGCGCTACGCTGATGCGGCTGCTGCCTATAGGGCTGTGTCCCCCATACAGCAACAAGGTGGCATTCCCTACCTATGAACATGAGCTTACCTGACAAAGGGAAGGAACATGGTTAAAAGTAGGTTTGTTTTGGTTTGCTTGGGGTTTTTTTCCGCCCGACCATGTACAGGTGGTCACGGGTTCCCACCACCCTAGTGGATGGTGGGTTGAAAACAACTACTGCTATAAAATTAGAGAAAGGAGCAAACCCTACCGTTTGCAGCTTGATTCATAAAGTTACTTGTTTGTACTGATGAAATCTGACTTTATTTGGCATGGGCTTTTTTTGTAATTTCCCTGTGTTCTGCATGTGACTAAAATAGGAGTCCAGAGTTGAGTGTGCTGTTATAAATATAGTTTGGGAAGATTTACAGTCCTTTTTTTTTTTTTTTTGTTAAACTCTTATCTGTTCAAATAAAGGAAAAAATAAAGCTTCCTCTCAGAGATAATTCAGAGATAAGCAAACAGTCCTTTGTATTAGGGCTGATATAAGCCTCCTCCTCTTGGTTTTGCTTTATTTATACTCTTGCTTCTAACCATGGAATCATAGAATGGTTTGGGACCTTGAAGATCATGTTATTTCACCCCCTCTGCCATGGGCACCATCCACTAGACCAGGCTGCTTGATGCCCCACCCAACCTGGCATTGAATAAATTGAGCTTAATTGTCCCGAAGGAGACTCTTGGGATTCTTTGCTGGGCTGCAGGACAGCGTTTGGAACCAGCCTCAGGTGTGGAAGGCTCCTCTCTGCCCAAGTTTCATGCCCAAGATCCTAATGGAGAGCCAAGTATTCGCTGTTTCTTGGTTTGGCTGGGCACCTGATGGTGGCAAGCAGGTGTGAGAATGAAGGCTCAGGGTTCTTGGACCTTAATGGTTATCTTAAAGGATGCTGACAAGCAGTTTGTCTCCTGGACTTGATGAAAATGGGTCATGCGTTGAGTAATTTTTTTAGAATATTTAAAAAGGCAAAGCAACTATGAGCCTAAGCAAACTGCTTTGCCTTAAAGGAACCTGTTGCTGTTTTTCCTTGCATGATTGAGGGTGGAGGGGGAAAGTATTTTCATTGTGAAAAGCTAATAAGCTGTGTAATTTGTGTACCAGAGTCTAGCTGATCATTAGGGCCTTTAAACAAGTCCATTTGCTTAATGGTTCACTGATTTGAAATTGTGTTGTGTTATTCAGTTGTGGACACCCACTTTGCAGGGATGGGCTCTGCTAACTCCTAATCCTTGAAGATCCTGCTTCATTCTAAAGGTGCTGACTAGTAAAATCTTTGTGTGGCCTGTGTTGCCTCACTGGGCTTCTGATAGGCTCCTCAAATTTGGTCTTTGTGCAGAAGTGTTTTGTACATTGTGTTTGTTGCCTTCCAGGGAGCTCTATCTTCCTGAGGAGTTCAACTGGCCGTTGAGCCAAACCAGGCTGTTTAGTGTTGGAAAAACTGAAGTGAATTTATAGTGGAATCAGGACGTAGCAGTGCTTTTGTAAAAGGAGTTTATCTGGGTAAAACGTGTTTGTGCCAATTGTTTAGTCTACACAGAGATGATACTTTATAATGAGAGGTTCACACGTAACTCTTCCCTCACTTTTCAGGCTGTAAAGACCTCTAGCCTAGAGAACAGAATAGTCCTCTAGGATGGGAATGGTGCAGGTGGTGACAAGCCACATTCTCCTTTAAGCTGTTCTAAGCATGAGTCTCAGTACACACACAGACAAAGTTCAGAAGCTTTCAGAAATGTTCCTGCTTCTTTTGGGAGTGGGGTAGGTGCTGTATTTTTTGGGGTGTTCAGTAGTGTGGGAAGACAGATCTTGTAGCTGGACTCTCCCATCATCCGTGTCTACATGGCCTGCAGGTCTGATAGGATATGGCTCCAGGCTTTATTCTGTTAAGTAACTGTATGCTAATGTTTTTCTTACTCAAACTGAGTCAGTCTGAGCTTGCACTTCATCTTCATTAAATGTCTTCATGTGACTACTTGCTGTTATACTCCCTGCACTGGAAAGTTCTCCTTAGCTCCTGGAGCTCGCTTACATCAGGTTGTTCTGCACATCCACTACTGAAAGGTGCTTGGCACCCAGTAGAAATGTGTTTTCTCTGGCTGCACAGAACCTCTCTGAGGGAAGCATAAGGTTTGAGCAAGGCTCTCTAAGTGAAGACTGCTCTGTATGGGCAGTGGTAGAATTTTTTCAGTTGTGTTTCTTACTGGAGATCGGACTGCTAGGTGTTTTCAAGAACCCTGTGTGGTTAACTGCTCCGTGGTGATGGGGAGAGACACTTGGCTATTTGAGCTGGAAATGTGGTTTACTCAAAGCATCAGAGGAGCCAAGAGCCTGGCACTGAATCAGCACAATGGAAAAGATTCAAGCTTGGGTGTAGCCTGTTTGGGAAACTGTGTGTCACAGGGAAGGGATAACAAGTGCAGAGGCTGCGGAGTTGTCTTGTTTAGAGTTAGGAATAAGGACTTTTGATCTCAGGCTCCAGAAGGTTCTATTTCTTTTAATGTCTTTACTGGTTCTGCCCTTCATGGGAGAGAGAAGATAGTGTGGGGTGACAGAGTGGGCTGTTTGCTCTGTTCGCCAGTTCTGTATGCAGGACTATCTGTGCTCCAGTTCTGGTGATGTATGTGGAGTATGTATAACCATGCTCAGTGCTCCATCTCTGCTCTGTAGCCGCTTGGTTTCAGCAATACCGGCTTCCTTTGAGCGTCTGTGCAGTTGATAAGCTCTGTAATAGTGGGGGTTCCTCTCATGTATCTAACCCAAAACTGTGCTGATGTGCAGTGACTGTTACAACTCTTTCTACAGGGCAAGGAAGAGAGCAAAGCCTGACACCTTAGAGTGTTTCCAGACCTTCACTGTTGAAAGAATAAAACAAGTTGGGATGCCTGGATTTTGCGTCTGTCTGTTGCTGACTTCCTGGATCAACTCTCTCACTTTGTGAGGTGGTGTTAACTGTGCTGGTGGTCCTGCAGACGTGTTTGGTGGGCCACCTCCAGGCAGATCAAGCTTGCCCAAAGGAGAAGGTTGTATGCTGTGGCCAGCACTATGTGTGGTCATTGAGGTCTCTGTTTCTGTCCTTCAAAGGATGTTTGACAAGACTGTGTGACAAGACTCCGTGGTTCAGGGAGTCTAATACCTGTCTGGTATTAGAACCAGAGAACTGATGGTAGCAATAGGCCTGGTGAATTGTGAGTTGGCTAATTTAATCAATTAGTCTTGCTCACCATCTTCCCTTTCTGTTTCACTACACCGGGAATAACTTGTTCAAATGACAGAGATGGAGAAGGCTGGAAGGGTTCTGTGGCTGTGCAGGAATTGCTCTTCCAAAAACTTCTAAGAAGGTGTTGCTGCTCTGCAGTGCATCTTTTAGGCCTGGCCGGAGGTGTGGTTCAAGGAGCCTGTGAACAGCAAGCTGAATGCTACTTGTGTGATGGGTGTAGATGTTCCTGTTCTTCACCCTGAGCCTCTGCTCTTGTGCCCAGACTTTGGGGTAATGTGTGTCACATGCACTGTTCTTGGAGCAGTTATGCAAACAGGAAAGCAATATAGAACACCATACCTTAATTCACCACACTAATTAAACTTGAGAGAGTGCCTCTGACATTTAGAGTCTCATGATCACGCTGAAGTAGTGGCTGTGTGTGAATCTGTCCTTATTTATGCATAGGCCCCTGGGTATGGGCACGGAGTGGAGGTGAGAAACAAGGAGGAGCAATGCGGTTTTTTCCCCTTGATGTAGATCACACGGAGAATGTATAGTTTCAGCTGCTTTTCTTAAAAGAACATTGAACAGTGAATGTCTTGTGGTTCAGAAAGCTCTGCTGAAGGTTTTAAAGATCAAAGAAAAATATTTTTCCTTCATTGTAAGCTTTCACTGTAAATTTCTGGGTGTATAGATGTATAGTCTGTGCCTTCTGAATGCTTTTCTTTAGCATTCATACCACTACTTGCATTTCTGGTAGAACTTCAGCTAATGAGGAAAGATCTGAGGATATCTGAATGCTGCTCAAGGGATTCTGAAGAATCAGAAACTGAAGGGTACACAAAGCTGGGTTTTTTTGCAGCTTTAATTTTACATTAATTACTGTATGAAAATTTGGTGTAGAAATTTCTACCTTAACACAAACTGCAAATGATGGAGCAGAAAAATTGAGACTATTTCTTTCCTCACAAATGGTTTATGACCCCCCATATTTTAGCTGAGATTTCATTGGTGATGCAATACTGGTATTAATTGAATTTTGGGAGTGAGCATGTAAGGGCTGAAGTTCCCTCACTGTGTTGTGAGTGGAGGGGGCATGAGGATGGGAGCACCCCTCTGTTTACACATCAAGAGGCAAAGAAACTGGCCAATGATGCCAGTTCTTGGCAGGAGAGAGAGAAAAGTAACAGGAAAGCAGCTAGAGAGTACTGGGTATAGTTTCAGGAAAGAAAACTGTTCCCTCCCTTATGAATGGGAGCCCCCCTCTGTCACCAACAAGACTTCTTGGATGGTGCTGCTGCTGACTCTGTGTTAGGGAACTTGGCAGTCCAAACCCTTTCTACCAGAGGCAACTTCATTGAGGAAGTGTGTGTGTGTTCAGGCTTGATAAGTTTTAGGTCTGTTTCAGTACAGAGGCGGGCAGAAGAATTCAGGGAAAAGCCTGGAAGGCATTGTGAAGTGTGGTTGCAACCACTGACCAAAAAGCATCTTGTGGCTTCTGTGTGGCTGCTTCGCTTTCCTCCCTTGGCATTCCCTGCCCCTGCAGAACCCAGCACAGGGAGAGGCCAGGCTTGCTTGCAGAACTTGAATGGCAAGCCAAAGCTGATTCTCAAAGATCTTACATCCTAGGTCATGTGGTTCTCTTTAGACTAAAATGACAGTGGATCATGGGGTTATGCTCATTGTAAGAAGAGATGGTGTAGGTTGTGTCTAGGAAAAATTAGTCAGATTTTTGGGTCTAGAGATGGGGATGAAGCAGTCCTAATGATTAAAAACCGTTTGTCATCAAAAATTTTGGAATAGCTGAAATTGGGTAAATGTATGTACGTAAACTGCAGATTTGACTCTGTCTTCTGGAACTTTACTCCAATTTCCATGGTCTGTAGGAATTCACCTGGAAAGTCTGATGGATATTGTGCAAGTTGGCTGGCTGATACAAACATACCCACCTGTATCTGCTAAAGATCAGGCAGTCTTTAGTGTCTTCTCTTACTGATATTTTGGAGTCTGGTTGCCTGAGCTGGTGAGCTCAGCTGTATCAAATCCTGATTCCTGGTGAGAAGCTCTGTCCCTGTCCTCGGGTGAGTGCCAGGCTGCAGGACAGGTACCCTGGCTGTGCCTATATCTGCAGGTACAACTCTGTGTGCAGCAGTCTCTGAAAGCTTGGTACAGCTCACAGGATGAAAGCAGCACAAAGCAAAATCCTGCTCTGCTCCCAGCTGACTAATACTGGGCTACTGGAAACTTCCAGGCTTCCCTGGTAATTGCTTCCCTCTGGACCAAAAGAAACCCTGTATCTTCATTTTTTTTTGTAATGCAGGTCTTCTTGAACTCTCCTTGGGAAAATTCAGAAATGTGCTACTTAACCAGACCAATCCAGTTGAGGCTGTAATCAGGAACATTGCCAGCAACGTGACTGTGGTTATTTTTCAAGTGCATGTCCAACAGAGTGATGTGGTGATATCCTTTGATAAGGTAAGAGTGTCACTTCTGTTAAGCGCTGTCTCTCTTTCAACAAAGGACTTGGCTATGGTACATGTAGGAGTATTGAACTGAAGCTGTATAAATAATGAGTGTCTTTTACCTACTTGGCTTTTAGACAGTGTTACTGTAGCTTCAGAAATGCTTTCTTGTACTTATATGTCATAGCTGCTGTTTTGAAAGACTGAATGCTAAAGGAATGTCAGAGCTGGTTTGAAAATGTTTCAAGGCTCTTTATTTGGTAGAAGTGATGCTTTTGTCATGTGGCTCTACTGACTGTTGTCCATCAACTTGTCATATTAAAACCAGATCTGTATGTTTGCCAGATGCCCCATACATGTTCACTTGGGGATGTTTAGTTCTGCTGTTCCCATGGCTTGAATCTAACCACTGCAGATGATGTGTTATCCCAGCTCCTTGTCCTGAATCTAATTCTCCTTTGGTAACACATGGAGAAGTTCTTCCACGTACTCCAGTGAAAGCTGCTACTTCTAGACAGCAATAAAAGCATTCCCTCTGCTATACCCTGGATCCCAGTAATGATGGGACAAAATGAGCCTAATCTAAAGTACTGATTTTTGTTGTGGTGGTGCTGGGAGGCTCTCACTGGTATTTGAACAGAACACTGACTAAGCTGAAGGTGGTAAATGGAGGTCTGACAGTTGCAATTGAGTTCCTCTCTCTCTACCAGCGTCTTTGAAATCAGAATATACTGAGTGCCAAGATGTATCCTGGGAATCTTAGAAGATGAATGACCTGTAACACAAGTCATCCAGCTCCGCCATCCTTGTACTGATCCAACAGCCAGGATTACAGGGCTGAGGCATTACTGTTACACTTGTTCAGTCTTTACTTGCCATTGAAGAATCCTTTGCTGCCAGTTCAGATCCTCTTTGCATTCGTGGGCCTTACCAGGCCAAGGGTAGTGATGCATAAATGCAGCTGTTCTGCTTTTAGGGCTGGCCTGCTTCTAGAAATATGAAGCTGAGCCAGACCTTGAAATCTGCCAGGTCCAGTGCATTTCCTTACAGCATTGCCTTGAGTGACTGACTGCCTTGGCCAAAGGCACTTTCCATGCTGAAAATGTGGCTGCAGGTCAACTGGTTGTTCCAGCTGTGAGACTGTGATACTGTCATTGCTGCCTAATCTTTCCTCAAGAGCCCTACTTCTGGAAGGGATGGTGGTTCTGGTCAGTAACTGGTCTGGCCTCAAAAACATCTGGCATTGCTAGTGTTAAGGAAGCTGTCATACAATCATCTCTGTTCTGGTTGAGATAGGAAGGTGCTTCTATATGCTGGTTCCCAGAACACTTCCTTGCTGCCATCTACAACATTTTGTGAGGCATATTCCAGTCCTTCTACATTTTTTCTAGTCAAGCCATTGCCAGATCTACTAGCTAGATTTCTCTGCAACTTGCTTATGATTATCAGCTTTTTAGTAATCCCACACTTGTCACTTGGGTTTTTGAGCCTGAGCCAGTCAGTGCATGATGTCAGAGCTCCCTTTTTTCACCAGCTAGGGGTGCCATCCAGAGGGGCCTTGACAGGGTTGAGAAGTGGGCCTATGCAGACCTCATACAGTGGAGCTGGACAATTCCAAGCACAGTTTGGGCAAAGTACATTTTGGACAAAGCCTGATCTGTTTTAACTGGCACTGATGTGTGTGCCTGGCAGGTTTGTGGCAGGAAACAGCACTTGTGATATTATCAAAATACATAAATATTATCAAACTGTGATAGGAAACTTCTCAAAAAGAACTACTTGTTTCTATCATTTGTTTCTATGCAGACTCCATCGGTGAACAGCTCAGGAATTGGGGTAGACAAAGGGCTGGTGTCCATCCTTCGGCCTGAGCAGACCGTGTGTACGTGGTACGTGCGTGCCCTGGATGCTGGCCAGGTGCTCAGCACTGCCATCTCTATTCCCTACATGGAGAAAGGTACGTGCTCAGGACATGCCAGCTCTGCTCAGTCAAGTCATTGTGGAATGAAGTGTTGACCTTTCAGTCTTACATATAGAAGTGGAAATCTGATGGGGATACCAGAAATTATTTTGAAATGGGCTGAAAAGGTTTATATTGACACTGCTGAATTGTGAGTTGTGTCTAGGATGTACTCCTTGGTCTTGCCATGATTTAAGCCTTAGAATAGAAAACTGTGGTGCAGGTGATCATGGAATCACAAATCTGTTTTGATTGGAAAGGGACCATAAAGATCATCCAGGTCCACCCCCTGCCATGGGCAGGGACAACTTCCACTACCTCAGGTTGCTCAGAGCCCCCTCCAGCATGGCCTTGGACACTTTCAGGGATCCAGGGGCAGCCAGAGCTTCTCTGGGCAACCTGTGCCAGGCCTCACCACCCTCACAGGAAGGAACTACTTCTTCATATCCAATCTAAATCTACCCTCCTTGAGCTTAAAGCCATTCCCTCCTGTCCTATCACCCCTAGGCCCTTGTAAAAATTCCTTCTCCAGCTTTCTTGTAGGCTCCCTTCAGGTATGGGGGTGCTGCTGGAAAGGTCTCACCAGAGCCTTCTCCAGGCTGAACAACCCCTACTCTGGGCCTCTGCTCATAGGAGAGATACTCCATCCCTCATCTTCATGGTCCTCCTTTGGACTAACTCCAGTAGGTCCACATCCTTCTTGTGTTGGGGTGGGGTCTTGCCAGAGCAGACTAGAGGGGCAGAGCCCCCCTCTCTGGCCCTGCTGCCCACTTGTCTTTGCATGCAGGATGCTGGTGGCTGTCTGGGCTGTGAGCACATGTAGCTGGGTCATTTCAAGCTTCTCGTCAGCCAGCACCTCCAAGTGCTTTTATTCAGGTCTGCCCTAAATCCATTCTCCACCCAGCTTGTGTTTGTGCTTGGGATTGCCCTGACCCATATGCAGTCCCTTACAGGAGCTTCCATTCCAACACTTCAGTCACTGGAGTCTCCCATGTATTGGGGACCTGTCACAGGCTGCAGTGAGACCCTTTTGCTGCCTGCAGGACCAGCACCTTTCTGTGCTCAGCAAGCGGATTGTGCCTGCAAGTGCATAACTGCAGGTATCTTCTGTGTTCTAGATCCTATTCCTGGGGGCTGCAATCTAGAATTTGACTTGGAAGTGGATCCAAATCTTTATCTGGACTACACGTTGGTTGATATACACATCAAGTTTGCCCCTGCAAACTTGGGATATACCAGGTGTGTGGAAAACTTCAGTGCACTAAGCAAGACCTTTTGTCCTGTGTTTGGCCAAAAGGCTAAAGTAAGACCCTGCTGTAACAGCTGAACCATACAGCTGCTGGCAGGAATCTTGCTTGCTGCAACAAATGTAAATGGAGAAAAGGAGGAGGGGAAGGAGGTACTGCATGAGAGAGATAAAAATTGAGAGTTACATCTTGTGGGGGAGGTTATGCAATTTCAGAAATGTAAGCAGTCAATAAATACTGGACTTTCCATTCCTTGTAACAGCTTAATTTGTTTGAGGCTCAATTGTATGTTACAGCCAGTTTTATTTCTTTATTAGTACTAAAGCATGATAAGGACCCAGAATTTTTTTAACTTGAGACTTCAAGTTAAAAACTTGGTGTCGCAAGTGATAAGCAGGACATGGGGAAGACTGTGTTCAGAACTGCATGGAAAGACAAAGAGTAATGTTGTGGCTGTTGTGGCCTCTTTGAATTCTTGTTATGGCAATTCATAGGAAGCCTCTGTAAGTGTAAAGGCAGGTATCAGCACAGCCACCACCTGTGCCAGGGTGACTCTGTGTGATTATGTCCTGTGCTCACAAATACAGTCCAGTGTTGAGTTAGCTGCTGGTGCGTACCTCTAAAGAGCAGAGGCAAACACTGTGGACAGGTAACTGCTGAAAATGAATGTTAAGGTTTGGGGCCTTGTGCTGGGCACGTGGCTGATGTGTTTTTCATTGCAGAGGAGCAAACCCCCCCTCCTGTGATTCAGAGACTGGCCAGAGCTCCCGGTGGCGGCTGCGCTATGATGTGTACCAGTACTTCCTGCCCGAGAATGACCTGTCTGAGATGGTGCTCATGAGCCACATTCGGAAAATGTCTGGGGTACAGAGTATCAGAGCCAATGGCATTAAGGTGAGCCTGAAGCACTGGGTACCAGCCATGTGGAAGTGGTGCTCTCAAGTTGTCTCCTCCCCTGTGCTATCTTCCTGGAGGGGAGACATTAGTGGGCTCCCTGGCCCGCTGGGGAGTGGAATGACAGTGTTGCTAGACCTGGGTCAGGAGGCTGGTAGGGAACCTGAACTGTGCCCTCAGGCAGCAAGGAGCAGAATGGGGAGTGGGGGAATCTTCTCCCCTGTCAGAAAACACACTAGAGTTGGAGGGAAGGGTTCCATCCTGTGAGCCTCTAACACAGATATTTATTTTTCCAGATGCTTACGCTGACAGCTGATGACAAGACCAATGTCTACTTCTCATCACTTCCTGGACAAGGTGTGATCTACAATGTTGTGGTGTGGGATCCTCTTTGGAACAGTTCTGCTGCGTACATACCTGTGCATACATATGCCTGCAGCTTTGCTGACCTGGTAGATAACTGCTCTTCCCTCAGTAAGTCGGGAATTGTATCTCCTTGCCAACTCCTCTGCAGCTTGTTGTGCTCCAACATGCTGGATGTGCTTTAAGATTATTTTTCCAATGTGTGTAGATCTTTGCTTTACACTGTATCTATTTTGTTACTTTATGATGAAGTCTGCTT
Source organism: Poecile atricapillus (assembly GCF_030490865.1). Lineage (NCBI taxonomy): Eukaryota > Metazoa > Chordata > Aves > Passeriformes > Paridae > Poecile > Poecile atricapillus. Next base: position 16,560,081 of record NC_081288.1, read on the forward strand.
CTTGATTGAGGAGAAAGTCTAGAATGATGAAGTAAGACTAAGAAGAATCATTAGCAATTAAATGTTTAAGTTATTGGATTTTTAATATGTGACTTGCAAATGTAACTCTGAACTCCGTAGTGCCATCCCAGCTTTGTCCATTTCAACTGGATACATAATTTCAAATAATTTGTAGGTCTGAGGATGCTGGATGTGAAGCTGAGCTAATAAAACAGACCGGGTTAGGCTCCAGCCCGATTTTTGTAACTGTGCTGGTGCTAACAGGAATCAGTAACCTGCAGGTATTTTGAAAGAAGGCAGTCATCTAAAATAAGAACGAAGATAATGTCAGCAGTAGCAGAGTGACTGCCAAGTCATGCTGCTTTGTACAAAGCTATATAATGGTGGAATTTGAGCAGAAACGGAGCAGAGCTGCCACTCCCATTATGAATGCAGAAGGGACATGTGTAATTACTCATGTAATTAGTAGAATTTGGTTCATAAAGTAAGATTTGTTCTCATTATTTTCTTATATACTGTAACACAAGTGACTTGTCAAACTCAGTGTTGTCCTATGAAAAGGTGAGAAAAATTATCTAGGCTAAACCTCTCTAATTCAGAGCACATGGAAAATATTATTTACTTCTACAAATAGCTTAAATATAAGTAAGAAATTTGCGTAGAAGACAGAGGTGGGCCATAATGGGATGCTGATGATCATTTTTGTTGTATGGCAAATGTATGAGAGGGAGACAAAAGGTGAAGGCTGCAGTGATTAAGCCTATAGTTGCTGCCTGGGTCACTAATCCCATAGCACTGCCTTTTATAGATGACTGGATGTCCCATTTTTTAAGCCTGAGCAGAGAATTTTCAGGTAAATTTGTATCTGTATTATCAACAAATTGCATCTACTTACAGAATCTTCTCTTGAATAAGGAGGAAGCTCTTGATTTCTTAATCAGTCTGGGACTATTCCAATGTTCTGTTGAAGATCCTACCAAGCCATCTGTTAGCTCAGGCACTGCAAATCTGACAGAGTGGCAGCGCTCAAGTTGTCAGTAAAGCTTGTGACAGCAACCTGACCTTACCTTAATCTCTTTGTTGAGACTACTGGGTGGAATGCTCTACTAAATCTACCTTTTTATTGTAGGTAAACTCTCTACCAAAGTATTCTTCACTGCTTTTGGTATTCTTGGTCTTTTCACCTGCTTTTTTGGACACAGATTCTGGAAAACAGGTACTGAATATTTAATCTCTTAAGTCTGGTTGGAACTTCATAAATGTTGCTCTGTGTAACTTACAATGGTGAGGTTATTACCAAGATTCACTTGATAGTGATACTGTACCCGTTAGGTCCACTGCTTTGCTTTTATAGGCTCGGAGCCTTTAAGATCAGACTGGAAGTTTCTGGGATGCAGAGATGAGAAACCTAGAACTAGGAAGTGTGTTGGGCAATATAGCTATAAAGGTATCATTTTGGACTATCTGTAGTGTTTGATGACACCCCTGTCAAGAACAAAATGTTGTCTTCCCTCCTTTTGTGAGCTGCTATGTTCCTTCCCCATTGTAATATGGAGATGTCTGAGGATCCACTGAAGTGGGCTCAGTATGAAGCTTGCTAAATACTTTTTCCTTCTTTTCTAGATTTATTCTTCATGGGCTTCATTGTCGCAGCATTTGTTTTCTTTGTATTCATTACAAGGGTAACTGGCCTTAGTTATGATGGTGAGTAGATGTGTCAGGATATCCTGTGCTCTTCCCAAACTCTTGTTAGGGACCCTTCAGGTACAATCTCAATTGTGCTGTTGGCCAGCCACAGGAAGGATGCCTGGATGCTTGAGCTGTAATAGCTGAAAATATAACAGAGTAAATGTTCCCTCCAGCATCACAGTGATGCAGAATTAACAGCTGGATTTAATTTCTGTACCTATCCAAGGAAGAGAAGAGGTGTTGGAAACTGGAAATTTGCGACGTACTTTCTTCCTACTTTCACAATGCATGGGCCTCTGTTTCAGATCAAATGCAGGTTGCACCTGTAACATGGAAGTAGGTGATTGGTACCCAGCTTGTTAGACTAGACAGAATTAGTTCTTTCCATCTGTCCCACCTCATAGAATTCCTTTTTTTGATACATATGCAGTAGATGTAGCTACCTGAACTCCCTGGGAACTTGGAGTATGGATGTACACGGTACCGAAGCCTCCATTCCAGCCCTCCTGCCACTCATTCAACAGCACATCCCCAGCTGCAGGCTGGCATCTAAGTGAAGTACATGAAGCATGTGCTGACACTTTTATTTGTTACCTCTTGCAAACTCACTGAAAAAAGCCAAACAAGCATGTAAATAAAGCTGCTGAACATGTTACTGCAGGAATGGAAGTTTCCAGAATGCTGGAATTTTCTCTTCTCTCTTTCAGTGCGTCTTATTTTGACAGCAGTGGCTGGAATTATTGGAGGCCTGCTCTTGGTTGTGAGCTGGTGGAGATTTGGCTCTGTCCTGCTTAGCATGTTTGTTATTGGACTTGTGTTGGGATTTCTCTTCTCATCAACACTCTTCTTCACTCCCCTAGGTAAGCACTGAAATGGTGAGTGCTGTGTTCCTGCTGTGCTGCAGGCACGCTGCAAGGATCAGGAGTGAATGGCACGCTCTGGTTTATCTTAGTGGGATGTTTAACTTTCCCTTTGCACTGCAGAGAGGAATAGAGATGTACCTTCTTTCAGTTGTGCTGTAATTAAAACTACTTGGCAAAGGGGAAACTTGATTGTTTTGCAGAGAACTTGGTGACTCTTCCTACTTAAACTGTGTGCCATCTCTGTAACACCAGCTCTGCTCTAGGCATGTGCTTGCTCTCTTGTTCTCTGTCCAGAAGAAATCCCAGTAGAAAATCTAAAGTCTAATTTGAAGGCTTCAGGCATAAAGGCCTTAGACAAATTGCTTAAAAGCCAGTAAGCCTGCTGAGCTGGAGTCCCTCTGGGACATCAGAGCATCAGCTATACTTTATTGTAATACTCAGTTTCCAAACTCTTTTTAAGGTCCCCTGGTGGGACAGTTTTTCATTCTCCAGTCATCTGTGTTTGACTCACCATAATTCTGTGATAATCCATGCAGTCCCTAGTTGCTCTTCATTAAAGTGGAGCAGTGATTCAGCTGCAGGTCATCTTGTCCCCTCTGGTGAATCCATAGGCCTTAGAAGGCAGGGAGAGCAAAGAAGGGTTTAATTTTCCTAAAGCTCAGAAGAATTTGTTGCCCAGTGGTGTTGTGATGGCTACATTTGCATCATGCTCTGGAGTCAGATGCAGAGTTTTAGCTTAGAAACCCATAAAGGCAACAAAACAGCTTCTTATTGGGCAGCAGTACTCTGGTACTTTTCATTCTTACTAGGTGAGGAACGTGTACCTTGTCAGAAATCTTTGTTCCGTGGACAAGATCTGCTGTTCCAGCACAGGGTTACAGGACCTGTGCTCAACTGGGACAGTATTTCTGTTCTTGAATGACTGTTCCAATACATCTTAAACAGTCAGGATTTGAGCTCAAAAGCTGGGCTTTTCAACAATGTACTCCAGGTATTTCTGAATGTACAGAATTTTTTGGGGAAAAAGCTGCCCCCCAAACACTTGTGAGAAAGGAAATGTTTCTCTCACTGGTAAATGTGGTGTCTTGGCAGGAGACTACAGGGTCTTCCGTGACGATGTGGTGTTCTGGGTGACCTTTACTTGTGTAGCCTTGATGATTCCAGTGCTTTTTGTTGGCTGCCCAAGAATTGTAAGTAATTGTGCTTTCACCTCAGAAGGAGAGAGGGAGAAGGGGGGGTCAGACTTCTTAATGCAAAACGTTGCCCCATGGAATATGTACAGAAAACTTAGCACAGCTTTGTGAAGCTCGGCACAGGGCCAGTTGCAGGCAGTTCCTGTCCAGCCCCACTTGTGCTGAATGGTCCATAAGCTAAGGAATGACTTGGGTGTAGTTTTGCCCACAGCATCCACTAAAGTCTGCATTTAGTTGACTTGTGCTGTCTTATCAGCTGTCTATGGCTGGGTAACAGATGTGTGCAGCTGATTTATCACAAAAGAACTGATAAAAATTGCAAAATACTTGCCCAGGGAAGCTGTGGCTGTCTCATCCCCAGCAGTGTTCAGGCCAGGTTGGATGGGGCTCTGACTAAGCTGGGGCATTGGAAGGTGTCCCTGCCCATGGCAGGGGGTTGGAACTGGATGAGCTTTTAGGTCCATTTTAATCCAGGCCACTCCATGATTCTACTGTCCTAGTGAGGTAGGGAATAAAGAGTGTTCATCAGTCTCCTAAGGCTGTGTTTTTTCTCCTTGTCTAGCTGAACATCCTGGCTTCTGGAATAGTGGGATCTTACACAGTAGTCCTGGCCATTGCTTGTTACGTCTACACAAGCCTTGCTTACATCACCTTAGACCTGCTCAGAAGGGTCCTCAACAATTACTTCAGCAGAGCTTATACCAATGTGCCTTTTCAAAGGAATGGTGAGTCCTCCTGAGACTTTATTCTCTTTTTTAGGAGGAAGCACTGCCTCTCTGGCTCTGGTAAACAGTGAGTGAGGGCAGGAAGGGGATGGAAGAAGAACACAGCACAGTGTGAGATTTAACATCCACATGAGAAATTCTAGTCTTTCAAAAGCAATACTGAGTGGACTCAAAGGCAGGAACCTTCCTGCTGGTGTTGTGACAAAGGCCCTTGTGAAAGGTGCTGCTCAGACTTGGGCTGACAGCTTGCTGAGGAGTGTGCAGAGTGGGCAGTCAAAGGCCTAATACAAGGAAGAGACTCTTCCCAACTCCGTGTGTATCCTGGCCTCTGTATGGAGCCTCTGGGCATCCGAGGATGTGGGGATGATACTTCATTCCTTTCTGTCACTAAACTAGTTCAGTGTTTGTGCTTGGGAAAGCAAGGAATGTTCTGCTTTGCTACAGGAATCTGTTTGTCTTTCTCCAGACTTCATCATCCTGTCAGTGTGGGTGATGCTGGCCCTCAGCGGGGTCACTGTGCAGCTACGCCGGGAGAGGAGTGAAATGCCCTTCCCACCACATCCCTATCTCACCTGGAAGAGGGAAAGGGAGCGTAGAAGCACCAATGTCTTAGACCCCAGCCATCACATCCCTCCCCTGAGAGAGAGGATCCACAACAAGCTGCTGCATATCAAAGAGTTCTTCCAGAAAGATCAGCCAGCTGGGGAGAGAACTCCACTGCTTCTGTAACCTGCCAAATAACTGGTGGGAATGGAGAGGGAGGATCTGGGAATGGTGAGATGATTACCAGCAACCAGCCAGTGGTGCAGGATTTACCACTGCTAATTTGTCCTGCTGAATAAGAGATTGCTGCGTGCCCAGCTTGGCAGAGCAGTTACCTGCCCAGTACACTACAGGCTGTTTGTGACTCCTCTGTGGCACACTCTGCCTGCTTCAACCTGCTTGTGTCCACCTGCAGAATCCTGTACTCGTGGCCAAGGACAGGCATTGATCCTGTGGGGTCTACTTTGCTTTTTGGGTATGTGAAATATCAAACAGGCCTTGGAAAGCAACCTGCTGATTGTCCCCTTGCATGTGGAAATGTCTGCTGAGGCAGCTCCCAACTCACTCCCAAGAGTGGTCAGCCTGTCTAGCTGTGAGGGGAGGGGACAAGGACTGGCTGTACAGGGAGTTCTTCCAGCAGGAACTGAGCATCTCCTTCTAATAAAGGTACAAAACATGTGGCTGCAGACACACTGGTTTCCAAGAAGTGTTACTGAACCTTGCAAGCTGAACTGAGTGACTTGAATTGAAACTGCACTGAGTTAACTGTTGTACGTGTGCACTATGGGGAATGGGGACTGATCTGATCTAAGACTTTTTCCTTCGACTTTGGGTGGTTCTGTAGCAAGCTGGTCATCTGGTCTCTGTGCAGAGATGGCTGCTAAGAGCACACAAGAGTTTTGTCTCCCTGTTTGCTTTCTGAACAGCCTGTGTCTTGTTTCTGTTCTGGTATAGTATCTTTTTTGATGGTGCTGTCATAAAAGAAAAGACTAAGTAAGCTCTTTGTAGCCAATGGCAATTTTTTCCCCCTGGAGTTGCCTGGAACACTAATAATTTATTTTTAATCATCTTTTAATTTTGCCTTTAAGGGATGAAAACATCATTCAGCTAGCAAGGTACTGATCAGGAACCTTGCTGACTGAATGTGTTCATTACCTATTTTGAATTGCATCTGCCCAAAGCAGAACGTAGTATAAAAAGAGATGAGGGACCAATCTCATGTGGTGGCTTTATGCTCTTCCTTAAAAAAAACCCCAAGAGCCACTATCAAAATGTCAACTGGAACAATGCGTTTTTGGCTCATCCCAAGGAGACCTGAGGGTGTTTTACCGTGCTTGTCCCTTGTGCCCCATCCTGGTCTCCAGTGGGGTTCTGTCATGCACTGAAGGATGGCTCAAGTCCCACGTCCTGTACCTTGACACAGGGTATGCTGACTCTTCCTCCTCCCTGTGTGTGAACCTTCACTGAGGGCAGCCAAGTGCACAGTCCTGCCTGGGTGAAGCAAGTGGTCACTTAGGTGCCTGCATGGAGCTTCCATGAGAGAATTCCCCAGGGGTGGAAGCCTAAGCTCTCAACCACCACTTTAAATTCTTGGTATGAAATCTGTAAGAAACAGCTCTTGCTGAGGAAACTGGCAAAAGAACTTTATCTGGGAACTTCTTTGGAAGTTAAAACACCCTGGCATAGACAGGAATTAATGACTTTTAAATGGCTTTTCTTTAAGGAGTGAGAACTCAGAGACAGTGTCTGAGGTGACTGAACCTTTCTGATGTTTAAAGACAAATCCCGTCATTGCTTGGACCTGGACCATCTGCCTCAAACAGCAAAGCAAGGCTGAAATCCTTCAGTTTGGGTCTTATTTCCTTGTGCTGTTGTGTGGCACATGGGGTAAGCAAGGAGCTCTTCCCTGGGTCTCTGCCCGTCCTCCCCACACTGTTCCTGAGCATGTCTCTGCCGCGTGTAATGGCAAGCAGCAAACACTTCTGTGGTGTAGAAATGCTCTTAAACATGTTTACCGTGGTGGGTTTTTATAACTGCTGCGATTTACATTGTGCAAGAAACAAGTTTAACTCTAATTTTCTATATCTTTTATAATAAAGATGTCTTTTCAATGATGCTTCTACAGTTTAGCCTCTGCCTTTGATCTTGCTGGGAGAGTTTACTTTGAAAAATTTCTTCTGGCGAGGGCTGAGGTGGGGGAGCTTGGCTGGCGTTGCAGTGACACCCAGAGGCTGAGAGTGTGGCGAGTGCTCTGTGAAGCCACTGAGAGAAGTGAAGTGTGTGGTCCAGAGAGGCTTTTTTTTTTGAGAGCTTTGTCAGATGAGGCTCTAGAGAACAAAGGAATGGTTGTCATACCCTACTTGCCTGAAAACAGGTCTGCAAGATCACATAAGAATCTTCTAGAAGAAGTGGACTTTGAACTCTTTTTCTGAGATCCTGACTTGGAGATTCTTTCCTTTTTTTTTTTAGTTCTGCCAAGAGATGGTTCAGGAATTTTCTTCCATAATCCCTACGACACAGTGAGTAACAGTGGTGATGATCAGAACACATGAACTGATCCACTGCAGTGTTAAAGGGGTATTTTCAAGGCTTTTTTTGTGCACCCCTTGAGATTCAGGGTGAGCTCTGCTTAAGGTCTCTTTAAGGTCCCTTCCAGCACAAACCCTTCTATGATTCTGTGATTCCCTTCTGTCCTTGCCTAAAGCTGGCCTTGATCTGGAAAGTCTTCCAAAAAAGAGGGAATTCCTCCAGAGAAATCAGTGGGCTCCATCTCAAAATGTGCACTTTTCACTGAGCCTTTGAGCTGTTCATCTTTCTGCCTTTCAACCTGTCAGCAGCTGTAGGTCTGCAGTGATCTTGGTAGTGTTTTTTGGGGTGAGCTGTAGTGGAACTTTGGTTTCTGGTTGGTTTATGCAGTGAATAGTCAGCATAAGAAACACTGAGCCTTTGGGTGTGCAAGGTGAGTATTGTGTTAGGTTACTGTGCCCTGACCCGGACTGGAATGCATTGATATATTGATATACCCAGATTTATTTGGATTTTGCTGATGTCCATCAGGTTGTTGTCCCCTCCCACACCATGGATTAGTAGCCTCTGGTGTCTGAGTTTTCTCTGGAAACAGCAGCTCCCATAACACTTCTGTGTGTTCAACAGATGCTTGTTGTTTATAATATTTATTTTATTGCTCTCAGAGCCTGTCTTCTCTAGCCCCCAGCTCCAGGCAGCCAGCTGACTCCTGCTAAGCATGAAGAGCTTTGTGCTTCCTTGCACGCTGGGAGAAGTCAACTCCAAACCAGAGCAATAAGCAAGCTCAGTTTGGGGGCATGAGGGAGTGGCTGAAGAGGGTTGTGTAAGACTGACCTGCTTTGGAACTAGATCTTCACAGGGCTGTGTCATCAGAAAAAGCACCAATTCCAACTTTTCCATTTTACCTGGTGTAACAACAGGTTATCTAATATGCTCAAAATGAGCTGGATTCCATTTTTTTTTATCCTGAATGCTGAGGGTGAGGGGGAAAGCCATATGTGGGGAGAAAAGCAGCACAGATAGAGAATTGTAGGAGGCAGCTGCTGTTTGCTTAGCCAGGAGTTTAATGAGTTGCAGATGATGAGTCATTTAAAAATTTGTTTACGGTGCTCCTGAATGTAGTATTGGAAGAGGGAAGGTGTATTTGTGTCCAAGAACTGACTTCTCAAATATGGATTGGGGGATTTCTGGTGCTGAGAACACTGCGGAGAAATCATCTCCATTCTTCAAAAAAGTAATCCTTCACCTGGGAAACTGGAAGAAACTGCAGCTGGAGTTGGTGGGTTTCCCCTGTGCCTGTGCTCTGGCTGGTGCCTGAGGAGTGCTGCCAGCAAGTGCTGTTTTCCAGGACTGCAATGATGAAGTGTTTCCCTCCTTGCTGGGCAGTTGGTTAAGGCAGTTGTCAGGTGAGTTTTTTCTGAAGATGGGAAATGAGGAAGTTCCCTGATACAAGGGCTCCCAGTGTCTGGGGACAGGAAGGTGGTTACAGGCAGCAGGAACTCACTCCCTCCTCCTATACAGTTCCTGTCCAGCCCCTCTTGTGCTGAATGGTCCATAAACTAAGGAATGACTTGGGCGTAGTTTTGCCCACAGCATCCACTAAAACCTGGATTTAACTGACTTGTGCTGTCTTATCAGCTTGGCTGGGTAACAGATGTGTGCAGTTGATTTATCACAGAAGAACTGATAAAAAATACTTGCCTGGAGAAGCTGTGGCTGTCCTATCCCTGGCAGTGTCCAAGGCCAGGTTGGACGGGGCTTGGAGCAGCCTGGGGCACTGGAAGGTGTCCCTTCCCATGGCACGAGGTGGCACTGGATGAGCTTTAAGGTCTCACCTTCCCTCTGCCTCAGTGCCCTGGGCACTCAGACTCCAGGCTCTCCAAAAAGATCAAGTTTCACACTCAAACAGTAGACTGGAAATTCCTCTTTTAAGCAAAGTACTTAAGGAAACTCCCTAAGCCAATATAAATTTCATTTGGGCATTTACACAGGGATTCCAGTACATGTAATTCTGCATGAAAACAGTGCCAATAGTTCTGTATTTTAACAATCTTCTAATCCCATGTGCTTCTTAAAAAGTCAAGGCTGTTCAAAGCTTTTATTTAGTTTCAGTCTGCCCTCAGCTGAACAGCTGCCACATAAAACAGTTTTGGTTATTCTTTTTTATCTTGTGTTGCCAACAAGGCAAGTCTCAGAGAGAGTACCTTGCTTTAGTCATGGAGACATCCATCTTTTCAGTCAACTTTATTGATAAAATAAGTTTACTGTACAGTACACAATTCTAGCCATAAATCCTTCTCAAGCCATCTGCATTACAAAAATAACAGGTATGCAATGAAAAATAGTCACTCCACACACTGTGAAGGCTCTTTAAAATCCTAAAGTGATCAGGGCAGGGGAATGGAAGGGGAGACGTATCAAATGTGAAGACTAGGAGTAGATAAATTAAGTCACATTTTTTTTTTAAATTTACAAAAATAAACACTAATCAAGCATTATTTCATAATAGAGCAACCTCAAAGTACTGCCACAGAACAACAACCCTCTCCTGTATTCAGAAACCAAACCAGAAGTCAGCCACAAAACTGAATTCAGCATCAAATGGACAGAAATGCCTCTTGACACCAGTGCATGGCTGAAAAGATGCTTCTAGAAACAAGAACTTCTAGAAACAACAACTGAGGCCAAAATTCCTTGTAAATTTGCAACAATAGAACACTCCGATGATAAAAGGTGTTGCTTCTGGTAAGTCAGCAGCTTGCAAGCCACAGCAAAAATGCAAAATCTGAATCAGAGAAGCATTGGCAAGGTTTTACAGATAATATAAAAGCAGACAAGAATGTTTTGAGCTTGAGTTAAAATGTTCCCCCAGAATTTCCCCTCAGCTGTTTCACAGGTCTGGAAATGGCTATAACTTTTTTCCAGGTATGTGAATGTCCTCAGTGTGTTCTTAAGCCTAGCAAGAAGCCAAGGTGCTCAGCAGAGAAGCAGCAGCTTCTCCACTTCTAAAGCAGGCAGCAAGAATGTGGAGACCCGATTTACCTGTCCTTTCAGCAAGTGTTATTAGTTCACTGAAAAAGCATTTACTGCCTGCTAATGCTCCTTTCTCACTTGTTTCCTCTTAAAAGCACCACAGGAAGGAGTAGTTCTCTGTTCAGAGAGAACGGAACAAAGGTATTATGCTGTTCCTAGTCTGTTCAGTGCCACTGAAAGCTTCCCCTTAGGCCTGTGGAACATTTACCTAGAGCTCAGGGAAGCTGTGCTGGGGCACAGGAAGCTGTATTGAAGCTGGCACGCTTTGAAGTGTTGGATGCTTAGTTCCTTCTGTGTTGTCGTCACTGAAAATTAAACTTGACTAAGTGGTGGCTGATTTCAGGACAGCTCAGCTCGTGCTGCTTGGTGGGTTATTGAACAGCCAGAATGTGAAACTGTGGGTGGCAGCTGTAGTTCCACAGTTTTCTGTAGCTGACAGCTTTCACTCTGCTTAACTCACTTTAAAACCTTCCTGATGACTAGTTAGTACCAGAGAAAATAAAATTAAAAGTATTAATTGCTGCCAACTCTGCCATGAAGCTGCTTCCTCCTTCCTCCATCCCCCTTTTCTGCTTCCACTGCTTTTGTGCTTTCCAGTTGCCATTCCTCACTTAGGAAGTTTGGGCAGGTAACTGGAGAAGACATGGGACTCATGGCTTCTTACTGACAGAGAACTGAGCTGGATTTCCTCTCCTAAAGGTAAAAGCTGAGGCAGAATTGTATTGCTACCTGTGTTCCTGAGAACAACAAAGTGGGAACAGCTCTTTCCATGTTCTCACAATACAATTCAGTGCACATATTTGAAAGAATCTTGTTTCATTTAAAAACTCCAAACTATTGATTGACAGCATTCCTTATGTTTAAAAATTGGCCTTGAAAGTGATACCCTAAGGCTAAATGACAGAAATCCTTAAATTTTATGCTGCCTGTGTGCCTTGCCTATCAAAGATGTTTGTTGCAAAATGAGAATTAAAACCAAAACAAAATGAAAAAATGCTATGTGGATCATGCACAAAGCATATTCATAAGTTACTATTTTCTAAGGCAGAGATCAGACTTGAAATTTTACCTTTATTATCTAAGAGTTGCACTGAACTTTGTATAACCAATAATTTATATAAATTACTTGAAATCTCACCTTTTATCTGTAAAACGAGTTCATATAAAAAGAATCTGCAATTCAGCAAGTGCATTAATCCATTTCCTACTGAGGTCAGATCTATAGCAATCAATCTGTCACTGAGGGTATTGCAGAATACCAGCTGAATTTATGTTACACAGTATAAAAGCCACTGAGCTGGAGTTGGATGCATTCTCTTGCTGATGCCCTATTCAGTAACAAGTGCTTGACCAGTGCCCCCTGATGCTCCATTGGTTTAAGTGTGCAACTGAAGCTTGACGATTCCCAGAGTCCTTAGCTTTTCCTCAGGCTCAGATCACTGCTTGTCACTAATCCTGACAGGGATGTGCTCTCTGATGCATCCTCTTTCTTGAGGTTCAAAAAAGATTCTTTAGTGATTTGAAGAATTTCTCTCAAGCCTTTGTTTTCTTGCTAAAACCAGAGAGAGAAAAACATGTTAAAAGGCTCCAGAAAGAAATCAGGGTTTCTGTTAAAACCTCCCCTCTACTCCAAACTAATGCATAAGGAGTAAAATACTGAACTGAAATTGGTGCTGTGTCTGTCATCTTCTCCAAGGGAGTACATGAGGTTTCTGACCCTCCTGCTCTCTTAGATGGCCTTTAAGCATCCCCTCATTGAAACTGAGCTGTAGTGGTGCTTCCCCTGCTCCAGCAGGGCAAGGGCAACACAACAGCAGTGAGTGACTGGGACAGTAACTCCATACAACACCTGGGAGGATCTTTACTCCCTTTAATATCTGTGCCTCTGCAGCTTTCTCCTCACCTCGAGCTGGGTGATCCGCTCCTGCTCTTTGCAGCCGTGCCTTTCATCCACCTCAATGGCTTTTCTCATTACCGCTGCCATCTCTGTAATTTGGTCCACGTGCACTTGCAGCTCCTGAGATACAATATTTAGTAATACCTTACTGATATATTTTCTGCATTATTAAAAAAAGCAAAGCATTAAACGTGGTTTAGGTGCTGTGATGTTTTTTATCACAGACATCAATTCTGGAAAACAAATTATCTCTAACTTTACAGTGTGGGCAGCCACAGAAGTCCTGTTTATTTAAATAAACCTGGTTTGCCCCACAGGATGCCTCTCATTGGAAATTGATGGAAGCTTAACCAACTGTGCTCCCTGGCCTCCAAATGGCCAAGGACAACCACAAGTTGGTGCTGTGCCTGCCCTGACCAGGCCCTCCTGTGCAGCAGGAACTGATGTGTGTTTTGGATATGCAAAACCACTCCTGTCAGAATAGCAGGGAAAGCCACATTCTTTCCAGGTGTTTGAAACCTGATCTCCAGTACCAGCCCATGGACAGGTATTTCTCTCTAAAAAAAAGAGCAGGTGCAGTGGTCAATCCTCACTATGTCATATATTACAAAACTCAAATCTGCCCTGCACTCTCTATTTTAGATACTTTTGCTTGAATCCACCTCCAATTCCAGCTTATCTGGGCTCTGGACTTCAGAGGTTCAGGAAGAAGGGTCTCTGCCCCCTTTCCCTGCAATGTTACATGAGAAGCCTGTGCCCCTCTTGGTATTCACTGCTGCTCAGTTAAGCCAGGCAGCTTAAAGGTATTTCCAACAGCTTTTGTTTTTCAAGTTGTCCTTTATTCCAACTCTGCCATGATGCCAGTTTAGTTGTGCCTGATTTGGCCTTTGGACAAAATCCACAATATTAATTGGCTAGTATCAGGAAAAGCAGAACAGGAGGGCTGAAGTGAAGGACAGCAGAGACTAAAACTAAATCCCACCTTTAAAAGATGAATTTGATGGGAGATCCATATAGCTGGCAGATGATCACCTTGCCTTCAAACTACCACAAAGAACTGCCTCAGTTGGAATCATAAATTTATCTGACCAAAACAAATACCCTTTACTGAAGTAAACATCAGCCCTTTCCTCTTTGTCATTCCAACTGCCCAAGTTATAATTAAGCAGTTATAAAATGCCCACTCTCAATGTGAGGGGGCAAAGAAAAACTTGTTGTAAATCTTTATTCTCAGTTTCCAGTGCAGGTGATGACATGAAACATTTTTTTTAAAAGAGCTCCCAAATTTAGCTTGACAGGAAGCTGTGGTAAGGCAAGGATGCACCCTTGAGAAGGCCTGGGTAGGAGCTGTGGGTTTCAGATATACTGCTGTCCTCCCTGCTTCCTGCTTTCACAGCTCGTGTGGGCTCTGGATCAATAAAACTTTGAACCTCTTCCAAGGTCACTGATGTTAGGTCAGATCCTAACACAAAACTGGAAGGCTCTGCTCTGGAAGACACATGTGGAAAACTCAGACGGGGTAAAACCAAAAAGTGCAATGACAGTGAAAGCCTCTGTGTCTCTCTCTTTCCTACACATTGTTTCTTTTCTCTCCAAAGAGATAAAGAACAAAAAAGCGGCCACACCCATTTTAGGGCCTTGTTTCAGCTGAGCAAATTCAAACAGCATGCTTAGATCAGGGTCACTACTAGCAACACACCCTTTTCTCTCGCATACAACACTATCAAAAACCACTGTTCTATTTAAAGGAAGTGCTTCTTCATCTGCATCAATCAGTGCTCTTGTAATAATCTGTAAACAGGCACTAAAATAACAGCTGGCACTCGAGGAAAACAGCATTACTGGGAACAGGGAGCTTAACTCCTCGGGCATAATGGATTTTTTAATAACAGGAGAGAAGTACTTAAAAAGTGCTTCAACGTTGTTCAATCTTCCTGAATATGAAGCTTGAGGTAGAGAATAAATAATGAAATTCCAGAAATCCCGTGTGTCAGGGTAAGGGTGATGAATCTTTTTCATCAGGCATTCATGAAGGAAGAGGTTTAATGAAAATGTTGAAGCCTGAATCTCCTGCTCCAATTACATTGTGAGATGTTATTTTTTCTTTTTTTTGTTTCTTTTTCCTGTTTTTCGATTGTAGTGCACCTAAATGAACTACCACAGTCCATTTCAGGATGGATTTCACTTCACCCTCTTTTCTTGGTTTTCCTGAAACTGGAGGACATGCTATACCATATTCTGACGTAACTTCTGTTGAAAATTATATCTGTCATTTTTCAAAATTTTATGTTAAAAATTCAGTTCTAACCCAATAATGTTTTTCATACCAATGGCACTAATTACACACATAGGATGTTGTAAGCAGGCAAGAAAGAATCTAATTCTTAAATTCTGTTTTCCCAGTAAACAGACCCTAACTTTGCTTTGAAAACTTAAGTTACCTGAGGTCAAAAATTATATATAAAGATTATAAAACACTTAGAACTTCTGTTTATCTACACAGCTGTGTTGCTCTAATGATTGTTACATTTTCAATGAAATGTAATACTTTGCTAAAAAGCTCCTATTTAGACCTGTTAGTGACCCAGAATAATGAATTCTCCCAAAATTTAAAATATATTCAATATTTGACTATTGAATAACTGGATGAAGCAGGAAACACAAGTATATGTTCAGTTATTCAACAGTCAAAAGTACTCTTAATTTTTTAAATTTATTTACAGTATTTAGGGGAAAAATATTTGAATGTTGAATCTAAAAAGCTTGTTCCTCCTATTCTCCCTAAGCACAGGTTTATTAATTATTTATTGGTATCACAGCATAAGTTAAAGCTAGTCTAAAAGTCTGACTATTACTATCCTCTGGAAGTGTAACAGGGCAGTTGCCTTAAAGACTGATGTGAAACAAAAGTAAATTAAGCAAATGCAGTAATGAAATGCTACCTGTTGAAAGTTTTAATAAATGAGAAGCTGGTAAAGTTGACTTACTCAACTGGTAGTTTCCTGTTTGAGTTGAACGGCATGGATTATAAAAATTAGGACTCATTAGTACTACAATAGCACAAAAATTGACATGAAGTGAGCTTTGAATTGATCCACTACAAACTAAGGTGTTAACTAAAAAACAAAGCAAAAAAACTCAATGAAGTTATTACCTTGGAATGTTGCTCTTTTAACTTCATTATTATACTTGGATCATCCTTTTTGCTCGCCATAAGCAACCTGAACATCTGTTCTCTGTACTTGCTCATGATGAGTTCCAGAGCAGACTGGTGCTCTTCGAGAGATGTGCGCAGTTCTGCCAACAGAATTCAAAATGCACTTAAGAGTTTAACACAGAGAACCAAATGAAAATGCTCAAGTATTTCAGCTTGAAAAAACCAAAATGAGCCTGTAATTGTGTCCCCACTCCTTGCACCATGAAATCTACACAGGCTCTGCAAATGGCTTTGATGGTGATCAGCCTGGGACAATTCCTGATCAGTAACAGTCTTTTGTTAGTGTAACTTCGTGTTCAGTTCCTGTGGCTGACAAAAGCCATCTGGAGTGTGGCTGAGCAGCTTTACCCCAGCCACTAAAAGCCACACTGTACAAAAGGCAGGAAGGCGTTCACAAATCTGTTTTAATCTGCAGCTTAGTAGCAACCAGAGTTTGGAAATGCTTCTGTTCAAAATACACTGAGTCAAAGGATAAATAACCCCTGAGATAAGTCAAGACTCATCTGAACTGAGATCACTGAATCCTTTGCTGAATGGAACTGTTAGAATATCTAGGCTTTCAAGGAGGAACACTGCATTCCTAGTGTACAGAATTCCAGAAGGAATTATACTTCTCCACTTACACCATAACTTATCCTGGCTGCTCCTAGTATTTTCAGCAGTGGTGAGACACTTCTCCAAAAAGATTGCTATATTGCAGAATTAAGTTCTATTTATCTTCTCACTTGTGCTTACATAAGGACCGAAAAAAGTAAATTTTCTAAATCTGGAGAGACTAAATCTCTCTCTTCAGTCATCAGTCCCAGAGGTTGGACTTTAGGACTCATGAATTGTATTATGATCAGTTAAACTGACAAATTGAAATTAGAAGAAAAAATTTCTTCTATGTTTTTTCATAGCTGTTTGCAGCTATGTTTTGAAAAAAGATCAGTGGTAAAAGTCTCACTAATTCCAGTGGTACAGGCTGGAGCTTGAAAAGGATAGAATATTCATATTTTACCTTTGTTTTCCTGTTGCAATTCCCTAATCTGTCTGTTTTCCTGCTGGATACCCATCACTAGAGTGGACCGAGGGCGATGTCTTGCTACTTCATTGAGCTCTTGGATTTCTTCCTGGTACTGGTTATTACAAAAACAAACCAACAAGGCACAGCATATTTGATTAACCAAAGGCAGGTATTACTCAGCAGGTCACAAAGCACCTGTTCCTACTGTCGCTCACAGTCTGTAATGAGGAAGACAATGCTTGCTTTTAAATAATAATAATATCAAACACACACACCAGAAGGTGTTGCAGGTATCCTGTCCTTTAGAGGCACAAAAGCATACCTTTGCTTTTAAACAAGTTTCACACCTTAGATGTGTGTAGAGGATGCTATTTAACCTTCAGTTAATGCAGGCCAAGTTCACCATCAGGTAATTTAAAACTCATAGAGATGTGGTAAAGACAAACAGTGAGGTATTAACCTCTCAACATTTACTGTGGCTTCCCAAAACCTTAAACCATAAGCCTGTGTGGGTACAAGTCACTTGGGACCGAGTCAATGGATCCTGACTCTCCACAGATGGGGAAATGTAATACTCTCAATCTGAAGCTATGAAGCCTCTGCATGACTAGTTTTACAGGGTTGAATTGCATGCAGGGTTTTATTATTTTACAGGCCCATTAACATATCTTGGGTTCATTAAAGTGACAGAATGAACTCCCATATGGAAAATCACATGACATCTTTACGTTTTCCCAGGAGCTGTCTTGTGAAAGTCACACTCAATCTAACAACATGCTTGAGCAGCTTAACATCAGAATAGAAATGAGCAAAAAAAAAGCCCAAGAGGCTATTTGGAAACAAAAGGAGACAGTGCAAAGACAAAGTAGTCTGTACAGAAGAAAACACGTCAGAGCCTCTGTATGATTAAGTGGGCATGCTAAAATTAATGAAAGCACGTAGTATTGCATTGGAGAGCAAACCAAGAGACACTACTGAGTGGTTTGTAAGATGCCAAGCCCATTTCTACCAGTGTTCTCCACATAAATGCCCGTTTTCAATATTTAAACTGAAGTAACTGTGAAAATGTTTCCACAGTCTCAAACTATATAAACAAGCTATTTTTAGATGAGAGCCACACCTTTACTAAAAATGTAATGTAAATGTAAAATGTAATGTCTACATTACAGGCTTAACCCAACAGCATGCTCATTCTGCACAGGAGCACCCAGAGATGTAAATGCTGTCACTCCCAGGAGCAAGCAGGGCTGGAGGGCAGACCTGTTTCATGGCTTCCACCCGCTTGTTGAGCGCCGTGGTCTGTTCGATGAGCGCCTCGGCCGCGCTGTCGTGCTCCCTCAGCCGCTCCACCAGCGCCTTGGCGTCCGCCAGTGCCTTCTCGATCGTGCAGCTCATTTCTGAACACGACAAAGGCGGCGTTGGCACCGCAGCACCTCTGCCACAGCACGGCTACCTAGGGGATAGATCAGCTGCCAGAGGCAGGGTACTGAGCACAGGAAAACTGGGCAGTGCACGTGCTTCTGGCAGAGTGATACAGAAAGGAAAAGAATGTTACGTGAACTCATTCATCTTTAATGCTACTTTTTTTTTAATATGCCCTCCTAACAGATATACTTCAGGAGAACAGGTATAAATCCAGCACAAAAGAGAATGCTGAAGGATTATTACAGTGGTCTGGAAGATTCTGATGACTTAAATCAGCAGAGGAGGAGCAGCTCAAACTGATGGAGTAGAGAAGATTGCTCAGGGAAAGTTCAGAAGACAAAAGGCTCGTGTTTTGTTCATGTCTATAAATGAACACAAACATCACTGCATGGAATGGAATTGTGACATTTTCAATAGCACGGAGAAAGACAGCAACTCAGCTAATGAAAAGAACCAACAGCACCCTTAAAACATTGGCCTTCTACCTGCAGCACTTGTTTGCAGGAATTACGGATTGCCAGAACTGCCAAACTTGCAAAATACTCATGCCTATTGCCAACAATACTGACCTTTACACTACATTTTTTCATATTCATGCTTGGTTGGTTAAATTTCAAGACCAAGATTTTCAGCCTATGTTTTTATTTTCTTTTTAGGAATCTTGGACTTAGTCTACTGAAAAGGAAATCTATTTAAACTCCTTGAACAGTCTTCAGCAATCAAACAGCAGGGACAAAGGTTTATAAGATTTATGGGCCTTTTTGATATCAGGGTTAATATTTGGTTTAGGAAATGTTCTAACGTACAGAAAGAATCAACTAAATCAATTTCTTAGCCAGACTTTTGCAAAAGTAAAGATTTTTTTTAAGCATTAAAGATTGAGACTTTCCTCAGCTACATGAAAAAAAAAAAAAATCAGGTTCATTTTCTAACTTTCTCAGGCACCTTTACAAATCATGGCCCAGGACCTTTAAGTGAAGTTTAAAGAAATCCTCAAATTTGCCTCAACTGACCTTTTGCCTCTGTCCCAGGTAAGCAGTAAAAGGAAGGATATTTCAAACATTTTAGACATTTAGACATTTTACCTGTGTTTTCTGGGACTAATGTGCTATCAAAAGCATCAGCATTTTGGCATGTGCAGGTTTCCTATTTATCAGATAGTGTTTGCATTTAACTTTCCACATGATATATTTGCAATATCCAGGTCTCCAGCAGACTGCTGTGCTATCACAGGCAGTTAATTTATTCACCCTGACTTAGCAGTTGGAGCTCTTTCAAATATGACATAGAGAGGAATCAGACTGCACTGTTTTTTAGGGATCTGCTTTTCTTGCTCCTCCCTCCAGTCAGATCTCCTACAGAAATGTCCCAGACTAAAGATGACCTTCCACACTAACTGGCTGTAGTGCTGCAGAAATTGATTTAGTGAGATCCATGTTGCTGCTGAAGCGCAGCCTTTAACTCAGCTCGCAGTCCAGGAATTCTCTGGCCAGTATAAACAAAGCCTCTGAGGCCTCTCTGTGAGCTGGGAATACATTTGGCATTCAGACTACAATGCACTTAACACCTCTGATAATTTGTCTGCATCCATATAAAGTTTTAAACAGTGTGTGTGTAATATATGCACCTTCTCATTTTTGCTTCAGCCCAAACATGCCAGGGAAAAGGAAGTTTGTTTGTGGCAAAGCCACTGATGTTTCTTTCCACAGGAAATGTGCCCAGAAAGACGTGTGGAATGCAGCCCACAAATTCTGCAGTCACTGTCCCCTGTCAGGTCAGGGCCCAGCTCCAGTTTTCAGACACCATTTGTACCTCAAAAAGCAGAATCACTGTATCATAGTAATTCACAGTGGCCCCAAATCCTGACTACACTACCTTTTGGGCAAGACACTGGTCCTAATCCTAGAAAATTAAAATGCTCTCTGGCTGCCTGTGAAAAACAAAACCTTTACCTGATCCTGAAACTGAGCTAAACCTGTGAGTTAGCCTGGACATTCACAGAGTGGGAAAAAAAACCCAGTCAAACATAATTGATTTGAGCGAATTCTTATCATGTATTATTTTTTATGAGCATGATTATGAGAGCTGAAGTTAATGAGTCCTGAGCCCAGCCCTCCCAGAGGTGCCCAGCTGCACAGATGCTCGTTAGTGCAACCTTGTCAACAGGTAGCAGAGCACCAACAGCAACACTCCTACTACCCACTGTCACTTCCTGCTGTTTGCTAATGGCTTTCATCACCAAATTAAACACCAAAAAAAACAACGCCAAAGAAGAAATATCTCTGTGCGACCACCGCCTTCTCCTAACTTTCTGCCTTTCTTTTTTTTTATCCTTACTGGAAGCCACCTTTTCCCACGGCTCGTGGGTTTTGTTACCACGGAGACCAGTTTGGCAGCGCTGAGCCAGAATGCAATTTCCAAGCACTTCTAAGGAATTTAGGCTGGCGCAAAGGTCCCGGCGTGACAGGAGCATCCCGGGGGTGTCACCGCCGCACTCCCGGTGTGACAGATCCTGGCTGTCCCCTCCGCGCTCCCGGTGTGACAGATCCCGGCTGTCCCCTCCGCGCTCCCGGTGTGACAGATCCCGGCTGTCCCCTCCACGCTCCCGGTGTGACAGATCCCGGCTGTCCCCTCCACACTCCCGGTGTGACAGGGGCGTCCCGGGGCTGTCACCGCGGGGAGCGTCGCCTCCTGCCCCCAAACCGCGGCGCCACGGCGAGGCTGAGGGGCGACACCGGCGCCTGTCGCAATACCGGCGCGAGCCGAGACACAAGAGGAGGCTGAGGCGAGGGCAAGGGGTGTCCTCCTCCTTCACGCCCCTCAGGGCGCCCCGGCCCTGGGGCGTCCCAACGCAAGTCTGTCCGCGCTCCCGATCGCCCGGCGGCGGTCACAGCGGCAACCCCCCGCTGTGTCCCCGAATCCCTCCACGGAACTTACTCATGCCCGGGGCTCCGGCCGCGCCGGGGTTGAGCGCTGACCGGCCCCGACCGATATCAAATGGCGGCGGGCGGCGCGTCCCGTCCCGACCCCACCAGGGGGCGCCGTAGAGCGGGGGCGGTACCGGCCTCACACCGCTCTCGCGAGAGGACGCCGCTCCGCAGTCGCGGGCCCCAGATCTCGCGATAGGGTGCCTCGCCCTCCTACAGGTCCCAAGTACTGCAGGTCTGTGCAGGGCTTTGAGCCAGATCTCGGGATTTGTGTTAAATTGTACATCAGCGGCTCTAGCGGGACACTTAAGATTAAGCAGTTGCAATGTGAATAGGTTTAGATCGGGTATTAGGACCTTGTGAAGGTGGTGAGGCCCTGGCACAGGTTGCTCAGGGAAGCTGTGGCTTCCCCTGGATCCCTGGCAGTGTCCAAGGCCAGGCTGGACAGGGCTTGGAGCAGCCTGGGATAGTGGAAGGTGTCCCTGCCCATGGCAGGGGGCTGGAACTGGATGGGCTAATAGGGCTCCTCCGAGGCCAGGGCATTGTGTGATTATATGACTGTTCCTCTCATCTTTCAAGAAAAAAGGGAGACGATCATTCCAAAATGACTGGGCTGTGCGGTTGAGAACCATCAAGAGTGAAGTCAGCAGTAACTGGGGGAAAGTTAATGCCGGCGATCTCAACCACCGAACCCTCCTAAAAACAGACCCCAGACTCAAATGGAGAGAACTCTGGCAGCGCGCTAATGAGCGCGGAAAGCCAGAGACACATCCAGCACACGGGGTTGAGTACTACTTAACAAATTACGTAACTTGCAGCCCGTGAACGCTGATGCTTCTGTTTCTTAAAACGTGTAAATAGTGTGAAGGTTCAGTGATCGGGAAGCGTTTTGCGGGAATGCTTCTGCTCCCTGCACACTGCAACACAAACCTCCCATGCAAACTGGAGTAACACACGGAGATCCCGCCCCTCGTGTGTGCACGGGGCCTAGCGATCTCGCGAGAACACGGCAGCCTCGCTGGCACCGCCCACAGGGCGTCCCCGTGCTCTCGCGAGATCGCGGGCTACTCCCCCGAGCTGTGAGGGGAGCTCAGTGACGGGCGGGGCGTCCGCGCCCGGGCGGGATCGGGGTTGGGAACAGAAGCAGGAGCGGGGCCGGCGCCGGCCTCGGCATGTCGGGCGAGTGATCCCGGCCGGGCGCTGTGGCCCGGGGAGGTGCGGACAGGGGCCGGGCGCTCCCCCCGGGGGAGCCGCGGTGCCGGCGGCGCCCGTGGCCGCGCGGGGCCCCCGCGGGCTCAGGGGTGGGCGGAGCGGGGGGGGCTCCGGCCGCCTCTCCCACCCCCGCGGGCGCCGGGCGCGCAGGCCGGACCCGGGCCCCGCGCTCCCCGCCGAGCCGCCCGAGGAGGGGGAGCAGAGCGCCGCAGGGACATGGAGGGCGCCCGGCCGGAGGCGCCCGCGCCTGGCCCCATCTAGGGCGCCCCGCGGGCCTCGTCCCTCCTCCTCCTCGGAGCGGGGCCGCGGCCGCGCCCGGGCGCGACGAGGAGCAGGACCGGGGCTGCTGCACCACAGGAGGAGCCGGCCCAGGTGAGAAGTATTTGCCGTCCCCTTAACGCTTTCCAGCGGCGCTGGCCCGGCCCCTCGGGCTCCCCGCCACGCCGAGGGCAGGCTGCGAGTGCTCGGGCCGCGCAGGCAGCGGCGGGGGGCTCTCGCCAAGGGGCCGCGGTGAGCCCCGGCAGCTGCAGCCGAGCACGGGGCCCAAGCCTGCCCCTCGCCCTTCCCCCTGAGGAAGCCGCCGTCTGACTTCCGTGATCCTCTCGTTGCTTTAATATTTTAGGTTTTTTTTTAATGAGCTTGTATGTATTTTTTGTTTCGTGTATTCTGTAATTCAGCAGAAGTACGTAGAAAAATAAATTCTTACGCTAGAAATTGACGTTTTCGGTTGTGCCCAGCGACAGGACGAGGAGTAGTGGTCATAAACTAAAACACAGGAAGTTCCACCTCAACATGAGAAAGAACTTCTGTACGTAAAAGGTGGCAGAGCCCTGGAGCAGCTGCCTGGGGAGGGAGTGGAGTCCCCCCTCTGGAGTCTTTCCAAACACACATGAAGGCATTACCCGCTCTAGGTCACCCTGGCTTGGCGGCGTTGGACCGGATGATCTCCGGAGATTCCTTCCAGCCTTAACTGCTCTGTTTTTTTGTAATTTTACACTTGGTGTATTTGTCAGTGAGATGTTGCAGTACAGATGCAACTATTCGTTTAAAAATAAGATGTATTTAGCAAAGACTGAAAATCGGCTTAAAATTCTGACTATACTACTTAAAAGGTCTTTATCATAAATTATTTTTTTGCATGTTACTTATTTTAGGAAATAAGCTTTATATAGGAAGCAGTTTGTGTACTTCTTCGAAGTTGATTTTAAATAGAGAAGTGGGGAGAGCAATACTGTGCATTTTTGTTGCTTTTTCAGCACTATAATTCCACTTTTCTCTGTATTTTTCCTCCTGAGAAAAAATGGTTTCTTCTGATAAAAAATGTAGTCTACTAAATATGGGCTTTACAACTTGCATATTTCTAGGATGTATGTGTAAATTGCAGAGTCATGGTGTTTTTTGTTTGATTTTTTTTTTTCACCGTGTGCAATTTCTTTCTGCTTTCCATGTCTGTTTCTTTCAGGAAGAAAATGAAAATATTTTCTGAGTCCCACAAAACTGTTTTTGTTGTGGATCACTGCCCCTACATGGCAGAATCATGCAGGCAGCACGTGGAATTCGATATGTTAGTGAAGAACCGCACCCAGGGCATCATTCCTTTGGCACCCATCTCCAAGTCCCTGTGGACCTGCTCAGTGGAGTCATCTATGGAGTACTGTAGGATAATGTATGATATTTTCCCTTTCAAAAAACTGGTAAGTTCTGCCTGCTGTGCTGCATGTTGTGCTTGATACAATAAGGAATGTTTTCATGATTTGTTTAAGTCTTTTAATATCTTCGTGTTGTTTAGAGTAAAGCACTAAATATAATTTATCACTTAAAAATCTTCTGGTTTTGCCGTTTATATGTATAGTCTTTTTACTGGTTTTACGAGTATATCATTTTCATGACATATTTAATTTTGGAATCTTTCATTGTCTTAATGTCACTTTGCAAGTTGGTGCAAAACATGAAGAGGTGCTTTTGGGCACCTTAGAGATTTATTATTGTGCTCTCCTGAGCTGTGATTTTACAAAAGCTTGAGTGAGGTATTGTTTCAAGTTTAATTTTGCTAAACACATATGGTACCTGCTCGTAAGGGTTTTGGTGTCACCTATGGAGGAATTCTGGGCTTTAGGAAGAGGTAGGATTGCCATGGAGCTCCAAGTTGGGAAAAGTGGGGAGCTTGCTGGCACACACAGCTCCTTGTTTACAAAGCCATATTTTCTTAGTGATGTTTGTTAAATCTTGGTAGATATTTACCCCATGATGTACTGTGAGAGACTTTGGAGAATGATGTGCTGTTTACAGTATTAGAATTTACTTTATTTTGTAGCTGTTCTACTGAAAATATGATTAGTTCTTAAAATACTAATATTTTGAAAATCTTATTTGATGTAGAGAATTTTATAGTGCACAAATATAAGTAGAAGTTGTTAAACTTATTACTAAGGGGAAAACTGAATATAGCAGGAGTGTGTGATTTTTGTGGGTTTGTTATTTTGGGTTTGTCTTGTCATTGCACAAGTCTCCAGACTATCAGAAACAAGTAGTGCAATTCATGTTTGTTTAAATTTGGGGAAGTAACAATATAATGGCTGTTATCTTAATGTGCTTTTTTGATCGTTGTAGGTGAATTTCATTGTGAGTGATTCTGGGGCTCATGTGTTGAATTCTTGGACTCAAGAAGATCAGAACTTGCAGGAGGTATAATTTGTAACTGTTCTTTTGTTTTTTAGTTCAGACTTTATTGTGAAATAAACATTGTGTTCAATATGAAATAACTCTGGTTAATTACTGGTGGTGGATCTAGTCTGAAACTGTTGTATAACAGAATTTCAAATAGATGCCTCTGAACCTGGATTATTCTACAGACAAAATTTTAAAAAATCCAGTATCTTTAAGTAGAGACTTAAATATTTAAAATAAACATGAAGAAATTGGTTATGTATTTCTTCTGTAATTTGGTGCTACTTCTTGAACTTAAGTTCTTTTTTAAAGAGGAGCC
The DNA here is from genome assembly GCF_030490865.1 of Poecile atricapillus. NCBI lineage: Eukaryota > Metazoa > Chordata > Aves > Passeriformes > Paridae > Poecile > Poecile atricapillus. The sequence goes on from NC_081288.1 coordinate 16,585,323, forward strand.
ATTTGCATGAGGCAAATAACCTGTGTTAAATGCATTAATTGTTAATATCCTCTTTATGGTCATATTTCATACTGAAAAGGCTCATCCTCTGAAAAATTTACTTTGAAGAAGAAGTGCATTTCCAAATTCTCAGAAAATAAAAGCAGCAGGCAACTAACAATGTTAGGATGTCTTTCGGGTGTTGGTTATAAGCTGTTATTATGGTCAGGTATTTGTGTAATGAGAATATTTTTTCCTCGTGAATAAATTGAATTGCAAAGGATAATTTAGGGCCAAATGTTTTCCAGAAGGCTGCCAATAATGCTCGTTAATTGTTCCATTTGTTCTTCTGCCGGCAACGTTAATTTGCATGTCAAATGTGTGAAAACGCTGGCTTCTCTGGGATGTTTTGGAAGCCGTGGGAGGTACCTTTGGCTGACAGATCTTTGTTCCGCCCAGCTGATGGCAGCGCTGGCAGCGGTGGGGCCGCCGAACCCGCGGGCAGACCCCGAGTGCTGCAGCATCCTGCACGGGCTGGTGGCGGCCGTCGAGGCGCTCTGCAAGATCACCGAGTACCAGCACGAGGCCCGCACCACGCTCATGGAGAACGCCGAGCGCGTGGGCAACAGGGGCAGGATCATCTGCATCACCAACGCCAAGAGGTGGGGGAGATGGGGTCTGTGGGTGTGCTGGGGCTCCTGCCCCTACACAGCAATTCCACACATCCCCACGAGGGCTGTGCTGAGCTTCTTTGCACAGGTCTTTCTTAGTGCTTCTTCTCATCAAAGGTTTTATTTAGGAGGTTCTGACAGCAAAAAGCCAAAAGTTTAAGATTTCCCATTTTAAGAAGAATATTCAGTGGCTTTGAACAGGAGGATTGATATTGTAGCCTTAAAAGAAATCCACCATTTTTTTGTAGTGACAGCCATGTTCGGATGCTGGAGGATTATGTTCAGGAGACCATTCATGAGCACAACAAGCTTGCCGCTAACTCTGACCAGTGAGTATGCATTTTACAGAGTTTCTTATATTCTCTAGGAAATACAGATGTATTTCTGTAACAAAACTCTAATGAACTATTTGAATGAATGTCTGTATGAAGTAGAATGTGGTAAATCATGGTGTTGTTGGCTGAGAGCTGATGTGTGATCATTATCTTTTCATTATCATTCTTCATCCATCATAGGACAGGATTTCTTTAGCTTGTTAATTTCTACATCTGCTTCAAAATTAGACATGTAACTGCCTTGTTACACATCGTGTTTTTAATGACTAATTCATCTGAAGCAGTTTTTCTTGATAATACTGTATTACTGCTTTGTTCATCTTTCTTTGACTAAAACAGCTAACTTCTTTGAAACTAGTTTTAGTTTCTAAATGACTGTATTGCCTGGAACTTCCCTTGAGATAAAGGAATCCTGAAATACAGAGTGCATCTCCTCTGAGAAGTCTTTCTCCACCCTATGTTTTGTCTAATTAAACTCTGAAGTGTTTGGCCACAGCATTGTGTTCCCTTGTAAAGTTGTAGTGGGTTGAGATCCTATTCCTGGTCACTCCTCAGGCACTTCAATAGCAGAAGCAGCAGTCTCCTATTTTTTCCTGTTGCAGTTGCAATTTCATACATGTATAAAGGTTCCTGCACAAGGAACTATGTGTAAGATCCATTGTAAAGACAGGGATGTCTCATTCCTGTAGGTAGAGATGTGGTACAATGTCTGTATCACTCCAGACTTCCAGCCTGTCCTGGTTTAGGGCAAATTTGGGAGAAAACCTCCAAATGGGGTCCCTCCAGAAAGCAAATTCAAGCGGCCCCTCCCCCAACTGTTTCCAGAAAAGATTTCCTTGGAGAAAAGTGGGAAAAACCCTGTTAATTTAACAGAAATTGGATAATATTAAACAATAAAACCTCTTGCTGTTCAAAGAGATGGCACATCCAGAGAAGTCCTTTTCATGTGGTGTAGCTCAGCTCACTCAGGTTCTTGTCAGTCCCTCTGGCGCTGGAAAGTGCCGAGGCCCAGGCCCCAATGGACCACAGGCTCCTGGTGTTTTTCTGGGTTTTCAGTCCAGAGCAGGCTTGAACAGATCCAAGGGAAAAAGTAGTCTGGGGAACTTCCCTGCTTCAGCTAGCCAAAATACTAACAGCCGAGGAGGGCTCTGTCCTGCTGTCTGCCTGTGCTGTAGACAACACAGTCCAGGAGCAGGATGCGGGGGAGTGAGTGCTGTTTCTGGACACAAACTGCAGCTTCTTCTTTCTTCCCTTCACTCTCAGAGCCAGTCTTAAAGGTGCAGAACTTAATATGTAACATAAACCAGGTGACTGGGGATACAAGCATCATAAAGTCACCCCAGGACACAGCCACATCAGGATACCAGCATATATCCCATTCATGTCCCTTCTCTCTATGTGTTTGGGTAGCTGTTCTCAGTGTTCCCTGGAATCCCCTCATTCATACTTACACTTGGAGACACAAATCCTCTGTAGTGTCAATTTTCAGCTGAATAAAGCTGAACAGATTGCACCAGTTAAGGACTTACTCCATTTATGTGTCCAAAAAGAAGTACAGCGCTCTAGCATCTGAAGAACAAGAAATGTTAGGCTTTTATTTTTATTCTGGTAAGAGCTGAAGTCTGTGCTTTTGAAAATCATATCTGTAATCCAGTTTCTGCAGCACACTTCCAGAAATAACTTGTTAACATATGTTATGGTTCTGTGTTGTAGATATCAGAATTAATTTATTTTTAGGACATTAATTTGCCATATTGTAGGCTGAGCAAAATGTTTTTATTTTTAAGTCTAATGCAGATTCAGAAATGTGAGCTGGTGTTAATCCACACATACCCAGTTGGTGAAGACAGCCTTGTTTCAGATCGTCCTAAAAAAGAGGTGAGTAGCTTAAAATGAGAAAACTTGTCCCAGGATTAGGAACCACATCAGACTGAAAATAGTGCAAATTATTCACAGTTGTTCAGTAGCAAAAGCACATGTGGTGGTTGTTCGAAGCCAAGTACTTACAAAATATCTGTAATATATTCTGCTATACAACAGTCTGCTCTGCATTTTAATCTGCTGTCTGTAAGAAAAGACACCAGAAAAATGTCTTAACATGAAAAGCATAGTGCTGCATATCATTTAATATGTGGAAGGGTCTATAAAGGGCTGCCTTCCTGTGATTCATTTCTACAGAACTCTTCTGTGGTTGTACTGTAAGTAATGAATGGAAGATAACAAATTGACTGCTTCCCTCTCTAAGAGTCACTGGGTTTGGGTCTTGGGATTTTGGTATTTTTTTTTTTGTTTGGGTTCTTGTTTTGGAGTTTTTGGGGATTGTTGTAGTTTCTTATTATTACTTTTTTTTTTTCCTTTTTGCTTTTGTTCGGTTTTTGAGCCCCAGTCCAATGTTCTTGTTGGCTAGGGAAAAATCAAATGCATCTTCTGGGTTGTGTTTATTTGCCTTGTGTATGAATGATGCACATACAGGTAGACATCTAAAAATTACTTTCCTACTGTTATTTAGCATTAAAGTAGAATTAAAAACTTTTTAGTAGTAGCATTAAAAGAAGTAAAAACTAGGCCCAGAGCTGCTGTTAAGGTTTATTCCCCATGTTGTGATACTGATTTTTCCTATTAACAATTAGTGACTCAAATGTTTTAGCACACTTCTAATTTTACTTTTTTTATTGTGTGTATGAACTGCATCTGTAGCACTTGGCATAAGCTCAAAATTCAGAATGAAAATAGTTTTTGTTTCTTGCTTGGTAGTTTCCCCTGGTGTGGGTTTTTGAGTGGTAGTTTTAGGAGTATAAATGCTTATTTTAGAGTTGAACAAACTATATTGTTGAATGCTACCACAACCTAAACCATGAATTCCATATATCAATTTATTTCAGCTCTCTCCTGTTCTAACCAGTGAAGTGCACAGTGTCCGTGCAGGGAGGCACCTGGCTACAAAACTGAATCTTTTAGTACAGCAACACTTTGATCTGGCTTCAACCACAATAACTAACATCCCTATGAAGGTAATATTGTGTCTATAGCTCTGTTAACCAGCTGCATCACTTCTAAATTAGTTTGAAAACTTCTGATGTTTATTTTAATTGAATTTTTACATTGTTTTTCTCTCCATATCATATTTTCTGTTTTTTTTTTTTTTTTCTTTTATTAGCCCACATTCAATGTCTGTGATCAGGTTAGTAAAAATAAAGAAGGGGAAAAAAAAAATAAAGAAGGATCACAGAACAAAATGTTGTATTGCTGAATCTCAATTATTGATGTAGCAATACAAGTGTTATTTCAGTTCTGTTTGTGTTACTTTATATAAATACAGTCTTGTTTACCTCAGATCAATTTGTCTGTGATTCTTTTGCCTTTTTCTAGTTGTATTTAGATATTCTTGACCCTTGTGCGTAATAGTGGCATAGTGAATCTCTTTTTCCTCTGTTTCATTATCATGCCCACCCAACATAAAGGTGTTTGTAACTAAAAGCTGCTTTCTTACCTAGGGTTTTCCAGTGGGTTTTCTACTCTGAAGATCCATGAACATGAAATAGGGGACACGCCATACCTAGTTAAGAAAGATACTCAATTAAACATCTTGTGGTAGAAGTTATGTCTATATTTTTAATTTTTTTGCTACTTGGAGGGAAACTAGTGCAGTTTAGAATGTCAGGTGTTGAGTTTACAGTAATTTTCTGATCAGGCAGCAAGAGACAATTGAGACAGAAGTCAGTATTCAAACAAAAAAAAAGACCCATGGGCAGGTCGCCTTCATGATTTAAAAATTCATTAAGTTGTAACAGTCAGTCATTAATTGCATCTTTGAAAACTGGCAATATTGTGTGGATTTTTTAAGTTAAAACATAATATCAAAATAATTTTCACAGCTTTTGAGAGTTTGACATGGGTCATGGCGTAAATGTGACTTCAGTTTGCAAATACCTTGTCTGTAACTTTCTGACCTGTGTGCTGCTGGTGGTCCTCTCCCTTTTGCCTCTGTCCTTATAGTAATAGACTATGTTGGGTTCTCTGTGGTTTTTTCTTTTTTTTTTTTTTTTTTTTGTTTTGTTTTGTTTAATTGTTTTTCTTCTAAAACTTGGAGTAAATTATCAGAGTTACTGTTCTGTTTTTGCTGATCCTCTGCAGCTGTTTAAAGATGCAGTGTCCTCTTTACAGAAATCCATGTTTTTAGTTACAAATTTGCAGCTGCAACTGCACTTCTTATCATAATCTTAAAAAATAGTAAGTTCAGAGTGTGGGTTTTGGTTTGGATTCTTGATTTTTGGTTATGAAAACTGTCACTCTACCCTGCAGTGAGCCTTTGTTTCTGCTCAGTAAGTTGTAACTGCTGGTGTTTATGTAACATTTTGTAGGTCTCCTTAACTTCACTAATTTAAGCAAAGTAGTTAAGCTTGGTTTTTACTGGTATTTGGTGCCCCCTGTCATGATGCTTCTGAATAGGGTGTCAGAAAATAAGAGGAAAAGTAGTTGGCTGCATCTTTAAACTGCTCAGAAAGCAAAGTTTCCTCAACATTGCAATCCCGTTGACTTGGAGACTTACTGTTTTCCTCTGGACTGAAAGGCAAATGTAGAATCATTCATTTATGAAAATGGTGACCTCTAGCTAAAGTAATTCTGTTTCTGTCTGCCTTTCTCTTTTGAAGGAAGAACAACATGCCAACACATCAGCCAACTATGATGTGGAGCTGCTTCATCACAAAGAGGCACATGTGGATTTTTTAAAGAGTGGTAAGTAGAAATGGCCCTCTGAAGGTGGCTTTTGACCAGCCTCTTTGGGAGTGTTCACAAAGAAAAATTGTGAGCTTCAAATCCATGTAAATTTCAGACTCAAGTAGCAAATATTTCAGTTATTCCTTGCAACTCAAGAAACTTTATTTGTAATGTTGGCATTGGAGTTTTACTCATTATTGACATTTTTTAATACAGCAATCAGTAAACAAATCAAATTCATAAATGTTCAGGATATTGCTGTGATATTTGAAGGGCATGCCAACTTCTTACTGAGGTATAAAAAGTAGGTGAGAGATCAGAAGTCCCTCTTTTGGGTATTTGTGCAAAATTATGCCTTGCACAATTGAACTTTGTTAAGTAATAATAATTGGCATCACTTACATCCCACAGACCTGTTTATGACAATGATTGCTTTGGAAAAAACGAGACTTGTTTCGCTGTTGAGCCTTTTTATTGTATTTGAAATATCTACAATCTTTTTGTCGTAAGTTTGGAATTTTTACTTAGGATTCCTGTGAGATGAACTTTAAATTGCTCCACCAAGTCCTGCCTTTTGCAGAACTGTTTTGTTGAGGAAACTGCCTGATGTAAAAGTTTGTTAAAAATGAGCTTATAACTTCTCTATTGGTAGAATTAAATGTCATAAATAGCCCCATTTTGAGGAGTCTGTGCTTTTTTTCCCATTATAGGGGAGTGGATGACTAAAGATGGATGAAAAGCATAGGGTGTGTTAGTAATGACCACAGCCTCACCTGAACTGCTGTTAAGATGTTGAAATCTTAAAGCTTTATTGCCAGGGCTCAGAAGCAGTTTTGCAAAACCCGCTTGCTCAAGGAATTAGGTCTGCTAATAAAACACAGAAGCATTTGGAAACTGCATTTCCTTTTCACATTTTTCCCATCAGAATTTTGAGAGGAAAAAGTCTCTTAAATCCTGTAAATTTTGGATTCTTCCATTTGTTTCTAAATACGTATTTCAGCTGTAATAGCTCTGGTGCTAGGAGAGCAGCAGTTCAGTTATATTGGCCAGAAGTATTCTCTGAAATGTTGTCAAGGAATTGTCAGGTTAAGTAAATTGGGCCTTTAGATATTCTGAGATAATTTCTAAAATTGTTGCAGTTAATTTTAATAGTAAGATAATTCCAATATTTTAATATTTAAAATAATACTTTAATAAAAAAGCATCTGTGGTCAGTAGAACACATTGAGAGAATTCAGGCTGAATCTGACATAGCAAAGAGACTGGATGATGAGACCAAATTCTTCTTTTTCCAAAAAACTAAACTTGCCAAATGTGCCTTTAGATTGGTTTAATTGACTTTGGGAATATGTACAAGAAACAGTCAGTTCTAGCATTTAAGAGTTCTGATTTCTGTGTGGAAAATTTTAAAACGCATAGCCTATTAAAGTCCTGAGCATTTTAGCGGAAAAAATTGCTTGTTACTGATAGAACTAATGTATGTGGAACTTTGTAATTGTCAAATCAAAATATCTGAGTTTTAAATTTAGATTACATTGTGTATATGTTCATGTTACATGCATTTTGTACCTTAAAAGTTTAGGTTTAAAAAGAGTTGCTGTAATAAAAAACTCTGGTTGATCACCCCCTTTTCCTGCCTTTCTCTGCAGGTGATAACCACATGGGTGGTAATAGCAGAGAAGGCACATTTAAGGAAACTGTGACACTGAAGTGGTGCACTCCTCGAACCAACAGTGTGGGTAGGTGACATGGAATCTTCCAGAACTGGTAGGTAACTTGTACAAATCTGAGTACAGGAGAGAAGGACAGGGAAGCTCTAAGGTAACATAGGAATGGTGTGGCTGTTCAGCTCATGCATCCTGTTAACTATCAGCAATTTTTGTTGACTTATTGAGCCAGAGGGCCAGAAATACAGATGAGAAAAATAAGAGCAGACTGACTGGTTAGTGAAGTAATTCAGGAGATAAAGAATTGTGGTTTCTGCTGGAAAAAGGGCTTGGGAATGGATGGCATTCTCAGAGCTGTGGATTCTTGGGAATCCTCCCAGTGAGGAGATGGTGGAAGGACTTTCAGATTGAGAGGCATCTAGACTTTTTAGTTCTGCTCATTGTGGATTAGCCTCCTCCTCTTCTATTCTTTTCTTTTGGATTATTTTTTTTTTCCTGTCTCTGTAATTATACTCAACTTTTCTACTCCTTTATTTTTCAGAACTGCACTATTGCACTGGAGCATACAGAATTTCACCCGTAGATGTAAATAGCAGACCTTCTTCATGCCTTACAAACTTTCTCCTTAATGGTAAATTTGTGTCCTTGGCTAATTTATTCAATTTACATTTTTTAATTCTGTAAATCGAACACTTAGCACATTGCAGTTTGTGTATAGCAGTAATGTCTATATATTGTAAAAATAGTAATTTTATTTTAACATGTCCTATAAATAAGAGAAGAAAGTTGTTAAATGTCCTCAAGGGCAAATGTGTTTTGAAACTTACTAAAGATGGGAGAAAAGATGTAAAGAAGGAACAAGTATTGAAATGGAGGTTAGTATGTTGGCAAACAAAATGGCATTACAAACATCTTTTTAATGGAATGTTTACTTCAATCAAGTTATTTGTCTAAACATGCAGTGGTTTTATTCAACACTCTATCTTATTTTTCTTATTTTTCTCTAGAGATTGTGATTGTGTCCTTTGATTAATAAAAATGGTTAGAACCAAAATTAATAGCATATTTCAGATATGCTCACTCTTCTGATTTTTGCTATTTTTGCTTCCTGATAAAAAGAAACTTATTTGGACAATGCACCCTTTTATGCTTAGTGTATTTTACTGAAAATAAGACAAAGGCAGTTTTATTCCTCTCTCTGAGGAACAGTACCCATTTTAAGCATTAGCAAGTGGTATCAGTTGATACCTTTACTCAAGAGGTTATTTTACTACTTTTTGAAAGTTGCTTTTAATGAGAGTGTTTCTGCAGCAGGGCCATTTGAATGCCTTATGAATATGTATTTCTTCCTAAGAATAATATCCTATAGAAAAAAAGGTTGGTCTGGGAGAGGCCTTTTGGTGTTACTTTGTAAAATTTTAAGGAGTATATACCCTGTTCTGTGTCAAGAAATGAGGAGAAGGCAGTTTCTTGTTCAGCTGGGTGAAAACACATTGGTGGGTTCAGATTCTTCTTGGCTGAACACAAACCTGTATTTATGCAGCTCAAAATTTAAAATTGCAGCGCACAGGAATGAATGAATGAATGAAACTGATCTCCCTTCCACCAGGTCGTTCGGTGTTGTTGGAACAGCCGCGCAAGTCGGGCTCAAAGGTCATCAGCCACATGCTCAGCAGCCACGGGGGAGAGATTTTCTTGCATGTGTTGAGCAGCTCCCGCTCAATTCTGGAAGATCCCCCCTCAATTAGTGAAGGCTGCGGTGGGAGGGTCACTGACTACAGGATCACAGTAAGGGTCTTTCTGTCCTACACTGCTGCTTCTCTCACATGACAATAGATGCAGGGCAGTAGATGTGGGAAGGAAATGCTGGAGTGGATTGCATGGTCCAACTTCCTTTGTAATAAACCTTGATATATATTCAGTAGGAAATACTACATTTGCTGATTGTTATGCCTGCTTCATGTAATACTTCATGTGTCAAGGAATGCCTCCTTGATGCACTAGGAGCGTTTAAAGTTTGTTCTGGTTCTAGAAAAAAATTTTTCTTGGCAAGTTTCTTCTGTGGGTTGGCTGCACATAGGACTATATCATGCTTGTTGTCAAAGGACAGATTGCACATGACTGGTTTTTACAGTAGAAAGAAAAGATGAAGTTGACAGCTTTGAACCCTGATATCAGACAATCAGCTGACATGCATTTTGTTTATCCTTTACTTCTTTCAACACATCCTTTATATCTTTTGTCAACAAGCAAAAGTTCCTTCTGGAAAAATATAACTTTTTCCATACATGAAATACCTTTCAGAGCTGCAAGCGTCATCCTTGTCAAAACCCATGCATTGATTTTTTTACCCTGTATTTCTGTGCCCCTGTTCTTGTGTTCCCCTGGTTAATGTATGAGAGCTAGAGACAGGGCTGTGGTTGGTAGGGTCAGATGTGGCAGTGGGATGGTACAAAGTGATAAGCAAGGCTAAGCTGTTTAGCCCCTTCACTGAAAGTTAATTTGTTAGAGAAATGCCTAATTGTATCTTGTTTGGTTATCATTAGGATTTTGGTGAATTTATGAGGGAAAACCGATTAACTCCTTTTCTAGAGCCCAGATATAAGATCGATGGAAGTCTTGAAATTCCATTGGAACGTGCAAAAGATCAGTTAGAGAAACATACTCGTTACTGGCCTATGATTATTTCTCAGACCACCATCTTCAATATGCAAGCTGTAAGTAACCTGGGCTGTGTAAATTTTTGTTCTGTTCCTAGATTAAGTTTCCCCCTGTCACTTGATGAAATACCAACTCTGTGGGGAGATAAATCCCTTGCTGTAAAATCAGTTTATTCCAGCTTTATTTTTCCTGAAGTATTTCTGTATTTAATGCAGTAGATTAATGCAGATGGAATGCTGTTTAAATGTAATGAGTTGAACCTGACAGCTCCCATTCTGCTGGTTAAAGAGCACATATGCTTAGAGTCTAGTACTAACTGAGGATAAGAGGGTGGGGTTTTGTTGTGTGTTGTTCCATTGCCTTTAATTTTTTTGTCCCTGTTGCTCTCCTGTGAGACACATACACATTTTCTTGTTCATTTCTGTTTTGTCTTGCAGGTAGTGCCACTAGCCAGTGTGATTGTAAAGGAAGCAATGACTGATGAGGATGTGCTGAATTGTCAAAAAACAATATACAATTTGGTAGACATGGAGAGGAAGAACGATCCACTGCCAATTTCAACAGTTGGTACCAGAGGAAAGGGGCCAAAAAGGTTAAATACATATCACTCTTTGTTGATGCTGGACTACTTTCAGAAACACTCTGTTGACAATGTTTTCATACCGAGTTTTTAAAGTACAGCTAAAAGTAATACATAGTAAATTAAATGCTGTATGTGCACAGCCTAAATGCTGTGAGTGCTTCATCTGTATCATTTAGGGGCTGTAACAGTACTGATACTGCTGTATGGTTGGGAAAAAACCCTCTATATTACCTAAGAATTTAAATGTGTTTAAAAATATGAAATCAAAGACAGTTATCAGCAAAGGTAAGAAATTAATATGAATTAGACAGATAAAGTGGAATAATTTCAAATGAATAAAAAGGAAGACTTAAGTATATTATAAATGAATGATGCATTAAAATTGGGCTACATTAGAATCCTTCTGAAATGCTTATTTAGAATATGTAATATTTCTTTAAAATAAGCATAGAATATTCTGATCCCTCAATCATTGGGATGTGTTCCTTGTATTTCCAATAATTGATTGAAAATAAATTCAACTCCTGATTTGCCTGCATCACTGGGAGTTATTGACAGAAGTGTGGTGCGATTCTTTCTTATATTAACCCAAATAATGTCATAATTAATTTGTGTCTCAGTACATTAATAGCTCTGACATTTCATTGTTTGCAAGCACCTGAGAGATTTCACAAGTGCCTTTTGGCAGGGAGATCTCATGGAACTATGATTTCAATGGATATAATCCATTTCAATTTAAACTTTATTCTGGGTGTTAACTGGGAAATGTTAATATGGTTTCAAGCATGGAGTAATCCCAGGTGGAGAAACCTCCATTACAGGAGGACAGATAATCTCTTTGGAGTTATTTTTGGTTTGGGGGTTCTGTTTTGTTTCTTGAGGTCTGCATTCATTCAGTCAGTAGTTTAATGATTTTGGCAATCCTTTGTGTGATTTGTTTTTCCTGGCCTTTTCAGAGATGAGCAGTACCGCATTATGTGGAATGAGCTGGAGACCCTTGTCCGAGCACACATAAACAACTCTGACAAACACCAGCGAGTCCTTGAGTGTCTCATGGCGTGCAGGAGCAAACCCCCAGAGGAGGAGGAGCGCAAGAAACGAGGCAGAAAGAGAGAAGACAAAGAGGACAAGTCGGAGAAGTTGGGCAAAGACTATGAATCAGATAAGCCGTGGCAGGAATCAGAGAGGTACATTTTCTTAAGTGAAATCAAACTATAGCATAACTTTAGTTCTTAGCCATTGACCAGTTAGCCAGGTGTTTTAGCTTGAGGAGTTCCTGCTGTTGGATTCTATTATAACCATACCACCTATTAGATATTAAACTGCTTTATGGAAATCCAAAGCTTGGCTGAAAATGGGGGACAAGCAGTTGTTTTCTTTTGGGCTGTAAGATAGTTCAGTGGTCAGATTAATTAGACAACCCAGCTTGATTTGGCTCTTCTCTTCAACTGAACATCAGGATTAATGTCCATTTACCTCCTGTCTGTAACTCATGTTGTTATTGTAGCTTGCCTTAAGTGGCAAGCCCCTGTCAGTCTGTTCTGTATTCCTTCTTTCAAACTGCTTTTTACGGAGATCCAAAAAACTCATGGTAATAAGCTTAATTTGCATGTGTTTTGTGCATGCTGGGCTCATTTAGGATAGGAGGGCCTTTTCATATATGCTGCTGTCACCATGCTGATGACATTCCATGCCTTCCTGTGAAAGGTCATTCCTACAGCTTTGCTTTCCCATGTGGAACAGAAATGGGGGCTCAGATAAAAGGGATTTGGTGTGAATGGAGCTGAATTCATCTAGAAAATAGAATAGGAAATTGTATGATATTTTTATATTTTTTTTTTATTTAGTCTTTCCTTCAAAATTCAGACATCAATTGTCTCAACAACTGAAGTTAAACTGTATTAAGAGCCTTTCCTTTATGTAATGCTTTATACAGAGTATTATTTGGCTAGAATGCCCTATTGTTTGTCACCCACTCCAAGGAGCCAGAAGAAATTTTCTTGTGGTATGGTCCTGTATAGTTTTGAGGAGTACATAAAGCTATCAAGAATTATGTTCCACTCAAGCATATTTTCCCTCATCCTTTTCCTTCCCTCTGACAAAGGTTAAAAGGTCTTTTGGATCGGGAGAAAGAAGAACTGGCAGAAGCTGAAGTTATCAAAGACTCCCCTGATTCTCCTGAGCCCCCCAACAAAAAGCCTCTCATTACAATGGATGAAATGCCCACAGTTGAAAAGGCAAAAGGTAAACTAGAACAATTGCAACAGATTATTTCCTTTAAAGGCAGATGCTGTTGTATCAGTCTGTGTTTTCTAAAGTAATGATGTGAATCATTTTAGAATTAAAGCTAAGTCAGTGAAGATCATGTTTAGCTGTTTAGAAATTCTTGGAAAACATGTTAACCTCACCAGGTCTATGAAGAAAGGGAGATACCAAGACACTGTGTGGGTCTGCTGATCAGCTCTTGGGTTGACAGGGGGTAGGCCAAGTTCCTGCTGGTGCTTTTTGAGCTGGTCTATGTGAGAAATGCTGTTTGAGGGCAGGTATCAGAAATCACTGTCTCCTGCTAATAGTTAATCAACTTGCCTAAGCAGTGCAGGTGTCAGAATGGGCAGTTCTCACTGACCTCTCTTCCTTGGTGTGAGTAATTTTCTGTCACAGTGGCCGAACTGATGCTGAGATTCTGCATTTAAAGCAGAGTCCATATCATGTGCAGCAACTCCTTAGCCATTATCACTTTGCATATTTTCTATTTATTTTGCCCCTAATTTAAGTTTGTTTAATGTTAGTGGTTTTAATGTGTTGTATTACCATAATCTGTAATTCCTTTAAGATATTAAAATGGTGTAATGTTAATTCAAAAATTTCATCACTTAGACTCTTTTTACTTACAATTTCAGGGCCAATGTCCTTGCTGTCTTTATGGAGCAACAGAATTAATACTGCCAACTCTAGGAAACACCAGGAATTTATTGGTCGGTTGAACTCTGTCAACAACAAAGCAGAGCTGTATCAACATCTGAAAGAAGAAAATGGGTGTGTATCAGGAAATGCATCACTACCCATATCTTGGCAGTAGTCAGTGTGGAGCTTACAGCATTAGATACTGTTCTTTTGATGATTAAAATACCTAAATACATTCCTTTGCTTTTCAACATTGATAGAGAACCACAGCAGTGTTTGATTTTCTGTTTTTCATCTGTGCTGAGCGAGCCTGACTGCTGACAGCTGGGCTTCCCTGGGCTTCAGGGATTGCCCCTACAGCAAAACTCTTATTAAATCTCAGGGAGTTAAACAGTAGCTGACATTTTCTGCTTGCTGTAGCTTCCAAAGGAATGGCTGATACAGAAATATTGTTGGTAATAAATGATTGAGTCTTAGGCTGTGCTGTAATGGAAATTGACAGTAGTCTGTGTTCTACAAAAAGTACTGGAAAACTAAACCAGCCTCCTCTGAAGGAAATCAGATGGTGGTAAACAATGATCAGTGTAAGAGGGGTGCAAATGAAGCCCTTGGAACAAATGGCCAAAGCTTAAGTTTTCAAAATGGATTCTCCAGTCACATGAACATTTTGTATTTTGGTGAAATTGATAATAGATGGTTTTTCACAGCATCTCTGCAGAAACATTTCCTTCACATACGGACTGCTGCTTAAAGAAGTATTAAGAGGAGATTGCTTACATTAGGGTAGGGAGAGACAAGACAGTTAGTGAAGTAAAAAATATTAAGTCATTTAAATCTGATTTTTTTTAAACTGTTGATTGTTCTTACAGTAATAGCCTTACTAATTGTTGTCTTGCCTTTCAGAATGGAAGCAACAGAAAATGGAAAAGCAGGCCGACAGTGAGGATTAATTCTGTTTCTTGGGACAAAACTTGGCCAAACTGCAAAAATATTTAATGCTGGAATTGCGTTTGGTACTGTTTCAATACAACTGTATAGCTCTGGTTTGATTGGTTTTTACATTTTTCTAGTCCTATTTTTGCTATGAAGTATGAAATCTGTATATCACGTTAAACCAGCTGTGTGCAAATAGGAGCTGTCCTGAAGCGTTTTCCAGTCATGCTTTCAGATGAAGACAACCTCTGCTGTCATGGAGTAAATCAAGTAATCAAAAATGTTAGTCAGCTTCAAGTCCTTGCCCAGAAGTATTGGATACTGTTTCAAAATCAATGATGACTGTCTAAAAAAAAATAATTTTAAATTCAAGTGATTTATAATAAGCTGATAACATCATTAATTGTTTCATGGGTACCTTTTATTTATATGAGGATTCCTCAGGAGCTCAGAATTATGGAAAAGACCGCACACTGAGTACCCAGACACTGAGCTGAGAGAGAGTGCCAGTCTTGGTTTTCATCTGAGGGGTGGGAGGGTGAGGGGTTTTACAGATAAAAATTGTTGGTTTAAGGACTTTCAAAAAATGGAACGGAAATGGTCTTTAGAAAGCAAAACCTTTCAGGTTGTTGTGTTGGAGTTGAGCTTTGTAAGCAAAAGTACAATAAAGTTTTTTGCTAATAATTATTTTTTGATGAAGTGTGTTCTGTAAAATACTTGTGGTTACACGTCTGAGAGACTGAGTATGAATGACTGTGAATGAAAAAGTAGGTAATCTGTCTTCAGTTTCTTTGAGTAGAGCCTCTTTCACTGGGGAGTAGAATTCTCAGCTGGGAAAACTCGTCCAATGTCTGTGATCTGAGCCCTTGTCAGATTTTGAGTTGTCTTCCACATGAGCTAAGGAAAGATGAATTCCTGAGCTCTCCCAAGTGTGTCAGCCTTCCTCTGATCTGCATCTGGCTTCTGTAAGCAACTGAAGGGCTCACAGATTGGATATCTTAAAGTTGATTTGAGACACATCTTTGAAATTTTCTAAAACTAAATCAATATATTCACCTGCAACTTTCAATACCATAGTTCATGATGTATAGATCTGAACACAAATATTCTTCACTTAACATTTGTGACTGAGTCCTTTATTCAGCTCTGCTAAAGTACCAGGAATGATTTCAAGGTGATTATTGAGCCACTCTGATGCAGGTGTGTTTTCTGTAAAATGATTTTAGAACCATTTTTACTGAGTGATTAAATAGTACTTGCATGGTAGTATTTTCTATCATATTGTAAAATATTTTTAGCTTTCACAGAAGCAATGTGTAGCTTGCAGATCCTAGTCTGAAGACTTTTATTGCTTATATTTTTACTACTTCATTGAAAAAAGAATGTCCTGCATCACCACATCTCTGGATATCCTAGCTGAAATGTTTTGATGGAGAAAAAGGCCACAAAATTACTGCTTCTCATAACTTTCTAGGTTGTTTTAATGAGATTTTACTGCACAGCACTCTGGATGTTTCTTTTGTTTACTAGAGGAACTTTTAAGTCTAGAAGCTGGGGAGCACGTAAATGTCAGCTCTGCAGTTTGCTAGGCTGGAGAGTTAGAGCTGAAAAGCTCATCCTGTGCCTTGGATTGTGTGTTACATCTCCTCATGTGCCATTAATATTCAGCTGCACTCCTTGAAAATCTGCACAGGAATTAAATACTTCATTAGCAGAAGAGAAATTTAATAGCACCTGCTATTAAAATGTGTTTGTTTAGTTTGTTTACTAACTCCGTTCTCCACATTTGGAACATCTGCCAGGTCAGACTGGTTGGTGATGAGTAGGGTCTGGTGACTGTGGGTCTGTATTTCACGTGCTTTAAGAGTCTCACAGGGACACAAGAGACTGCAAGGGTTGATCTTTGCAGTTCTGGAAACAGTATTCCATACTCTGCTGTCCTGCATAGTGGCACTGGTGCTGCTTGGCTCCTGTTTCACACTCAACTTTCAAGTTTAGGGAAGGTTTTGTCAGTTCTAAAAAGCGCTTAAGTATACGTGATTGCAAAATGCAGTTCATAATTAAATTATGGATTGCATTTTGTATATGATAATCTATTAAACTGGAAGGATTTCAAAGTGTTTAAAAAGTCCTCAGAAATTCTTTCACATAACTTCAGGAATTCTCTGCTGTCCTAGAACTGTCCCAGGTGGAAGGAGACAAGAGACAGTTTTACTGGAAAGAAGGCAAGCCTGGAGCTTTAAAATGTATCTTTAAAGGTACATTGTGCCAAATTACCTAGCAGGAAGAGTTCAGTAGCTACTATTGCCTCTAGAAATGCTAGGTATGATGTATTTATAGAAACACTTTATAAGTTTTGAAAGACTGAAAGGACAGACAATGTCAGGCATTTTTAAAAAATTCTAAAAGTCCAAGATGCCCTAGAGACACTGAGGTTGTGGCACCTCTGAATTTCGATGGAACCATCATGTTTTGTGGTGATCCTTCTGTGACAGTTCTGCCTCTTCTGTGTAAAATGTATGTTTGAGTCATGGAGACATAATGCAGTGAGATTTGCTCAGCACTGACTGTGGCCCCTTGTTCCCACCAGCATCAGCTTGATGTGTATTTTCTTTTTCTGACTTTCACAGGGTTGTAATTCTACCCTTTCAGTGGGAGGTGCTTTTACCTGCTTCACTTGGGTACTGCGTTTGCCACTGCCTCTTTGTCAGGGGTGGGTCAAATAAATCCTATTGTAAATCAAAACATAGGAAAAATCACTAACTGCCTGTTTATGTTGTTTTTTTGAGTGTTAAGGATAGCACCTTGTAATGCAATTTGTCTTTTTGTAGATTTGCTCTTAATACCATTTAATTTAAGACTTTAGCCTCTGGATGTTGCCCTGGTTGTGGTGGGTGGTCAGAGCTTCTGGGTAGTGGGGAGGGAGTCGGTATTTTGGTGGCTGGAAAGGTGGTGTGATGTGAGAGATTGTCCTGGGACGCTGCTCGTGGGAGGGAAGTGGGATCTCTGAAGGTGGGATCCATAACGGAGGTGAAAGTGAAGCCCTGCACTCGTGGACAGGGACTTTGCGAGGTCTTAGGGCATCCAGTTCCACATTAGTGTGGCTTAGCTGGGAATTTGTCTGAGGCATCACAGGCTGTGCTCCAGGAATCCTCCTGGGGCACCTGTAAAGCCAGCAGACCACTATTGCCAGCACCACGCCAGCAGTGGCAAAAACACTGCTCAGTAAGGCACGGGGGCTCCGCATCTTGGAGTCGTTCTTGTCTTGGAGTGTCGGCCCAGTGCTGCTGCAAGGCCTGGGGAATGGCTTTGTGCTGGCTGGGCAGTCCTCAGTGTAGGAAATGCCAAAAGTCACATCCATTCTGTACTCTGGCAGCATTGCTTGGACAAACTGTGGGCTCACAGACCCAGCTGGCACTCTCAGTTTCTCCAGTGCCTGCTGGATTTCATCTTTCCCACACCAGCTGGAAGATCTGTTGGCACTTGCACACAGCGAGCTGTTGAACCAGGAGATGAGCGTGGAGCCAGGCTGGAGAGCTGTCAGCACGATGTCCTTGGGGCTCCTGGAGTTCAGGAAGAGAGAGAGCTTCTCCAGGAACAATCCCACCCTTTTCCTCTCCCTCAGGAAAGAGGAGTAGCTGTTCTTGGTCCGCACAGTGAAGAGGTGGCACGGTAGCTCTGAAGGCTTCAGGAGCTCGATGGTGAAGGATTGCCAGGCTGTCAGACCTCCGGAATCTGTGGCAGACAGCACAAACTCCTGAGGGGAATACTGGAAGTCCATCTCTAGGGGATAGCCGTGCATGGCCTGCTGGGAGGCGTTAAACTGCAGCCAGATCATGGATCCCGACAGAGAGCCATCAGCTGGGAGGATTTGTAGGGATAACTGAGTGGAGTTGCCATCTTCCTTGTCATAAAATGTGTTGGCAGGTATAGGGAAAAAGAACAGGCATCCGATGGTTGCTGTTAGGAATTTAATGGAATGAGCAACCTTTGGGGAAGTGTTTGCTTGCCCTTTAGAGAGGAGGGAGAAAAGGGAGGGAAAGAATTAGGAGGAAAATACTGCTATCTCTTGCTGAGTGATGGCAGAGAAATCTTGTCAGCCTCAGGGTTGTGGAGTGTACTGAAACTGAAACTTAAACTTTTATCAGTAAAGTCTTATCCTTGATCACATCTTAACCTCATTTGTTAAACATATTTAATACCTGTTTATTTAAAGAGTTATAAATATGCTCAATGCTGTTTTGTCTAGTTCAAAATATCAGTCAGGTCTTGTATAGTTCCTTCCCAAACAGTAACATCTAATTCTAGCAATGTTTACACAAAAATACCACAACATGTATTGTTTCATCTTCTATTTCCAACATTAACCATGGATTTTTTTTGGGGGGATTTTTATGAGTATGGATGCTTGGGATAGGATTCCCGTGAGTGCTTCACATCTGCCTGGTTTGAAGAGTTCCAGAGAATTTGGGAGCAGACACCAGGTAAGCTGGAGGATGATAAAGTGTGGGGACAACTTTGGAAGGAAATCTCCCTGTGACTGTCAGGTGAAGTTTGCTGCCAGGCTCAAGGAGCGAAGGATCAGAACATGGAGTTCCTGCAGCTTGTGACAAAAGTGATCACAAGCTCTCTTCCTGCCGATTCTGGATCTTGTGTACTTGTGCTTTCTATGCTTTATGGTAAGGACTAGTAAAATCATCCTGTATTTTCCTCTCCTTGTATATTACCTAATATAAATATTAGGGAGGGATGAATTCAGGACACAAATATTTTGGTCATGATAATCTGAGGACTGCATGGGTTCTGGTGTAGGAAACCTAAGAAACAGAGACACCTTGCAGGGTGGATGAAAAGGTTGATGGCAGCTGTGTTCAGAAGTTGTGTTACAGAAAAGTAAACTTGTTTTTACCTTGGGTTACTGTCTGCAGCTCTTGTGAAGCAGAAAATGGAGGAAGAATCCACGCACTCTCCACAAAGTGTAGTCTTTCAGATGAGGGAAACAGCCAGGTGCTTGGATCCAGGTGTGATGGCAGCAGTGTCTCACCCACCTCTGTGAAAGTGAGATCAATACAGTTTAAGATGAAAGATCATTTAGATCTATGTAAAAGGAATCTTATGTCAATAATGTGTTACAGGGTTGGGAATGCAGTTTGAAAGCTTTTATGGTATGAGATTGAAGACCTATGTCAGTTTCTGCCAACACAGGAAGGACCATGGGAAGCAGGCGGGAGTTCAGCCTCCCCTTTAAAAAACGAGGGAATGCAAGTGGCTTTTATCTCTGGACAGGAAAGATTATTATTATTTCTTTTTAATGTTTCTACATGGCCTGTACTTGCAAGAGTGCTAATAACAATTATGTGTTAGGGCTGTATTGTCCATCTGTGAGCTTTGACAGAGGCCCAGAATGGCCTGGGTTGGAAAGGACCTAAAGACCATCCAGTTCCAACCCCCTGCCATGGGCAGGGACACCTTCCACTATCCCAGCTTGCTCAGAGCCTCATCCAGCCTGGCCTTGGACACTGCCAGAGACCCAGGGGTAGCCACAGCTTCCCTGGGCAACCTGTGCCAGGGCCTCACCACTCTCACAGGAAAACATTTCTTCCTCATAGCCAATCTAAAACTTCTCTCCGTCAGTTTGAAGCCATTCCCTTGTCCTGTTACACCCCATATGCTCTTGTAAAATAGTCTCTCTCCACATGATGCTTGCTGGGATACCTGATTGCAAACTTAAATACCTGTCTGCAGACTTAGGCTTTGGGTACAGACTTATAGCAGGCCTAAAAAAGGTTTACAAATAAGATGGCTCTGAAGGGCTCTGAATTCTGCACTTCATAACTGTTTAAAATCTACCATGTGTACATTTTTACAGATTTAAGGTAAGGTGATTTAGGCATAATCCCACAAATGTACCCAACTGGCACTACAAACAAACCATCTCTATTTGTCTACTACACACTTGAGCCAGAGTCACAGATTCATGCAGTTGGAGAAGGCACACTAAAAAGTGCATCTGGCCTAATGTGTTACTCCAAAGGATACTCTACTATTTCAGTGTCATTTTTAATAAATATTTATTGTTCAGTCCTTAAAAACCCTCCTCAATGTTCTTCAAGCATCTTTTCTAATGTTTTATCTTCCTTGCTGCGAGAAAGTTTATCTAATGTCTAACTTAAATCATCTTAACTGCACTTGGACATCATTAGTGCTGTGTTAGCTCCCAGGGGATTCTGAGAAAGCAGCTCTCATCTTTTAATCAAAATATTTTACAAACCCATGTATTTTCTGTCTTCTAGATAAATTATTTCAGTTTGACATGTTTTCTAGACCTCTGACCATCCTTCTGTTCCTTTGGAGCTTTTTTAAGGAGTCATACCTTTCCTTAGATAGTATGGTCAAAGCTGGGCCTGATCATTCAGCTGAGCTGTTATCTGGTCCTAGCTAAGCAAAAAAAATTGCATTTCCTCATTGGGAAGACTGCTGCTGGCACATGCCTAGTGCAGGGAAGTTGTGCTTTTGCACTAGAAACTGTATTGAACTATTCTGACAGGACTTGGGGCAGGAAAGAGATAGAAATAAAGTCAAATCTTAAACATACTTGGTATGCTGCTGGGCAGGTGAGAGGTGGCATTAAATAAAGTCACCAGAGGTGCTTCTACAGCATCTGACTTGATGCCTGAAATGCTGTGTGACTCCAAGGTAGGTTCAGTGACATTTGGCAAAAGCCCACTTGTGTCCAAATCTTTGTCTGAAAGCAATTCCTCTGTGCCACTGGGTAGAATCCTTGTGGGTTGTGCCTCTGTTCTGAGCCTGCTGCTGCTGTAAGGAGGAAACGTATTTGCTGGTCTGGATAGCCTGGACATGTGAAAGGCAGAAAAGTCTTCTGGCACAGTAAGGACTGGAGTGGTGTCAGCGTGGGACAGAGTGATCAGACTTGGTTCATGAGGTGCTTGAGTTTTACCAGGGACAGTGCTGGTTAATGTGTGAGGAAAGCTAGCTGAGGCTTCAGCACTGAAAATTGATTTGGAATAGAGGGTCTGTGCTTCTCTCTGGGCCACAGAAGAAGCTGTGTTTTTCCCTCCATCAAATGAAAAGCCACTGGGCTGTGGGATAGTCATAGAAGGTTTAGGTTGAGGTTCACAGCCATTAGTGAACTCTTGGCTCAGACTGCTGCTTGCTGGGACAGCTGGGAATGTGTCCTTGATGGGAGATGTGAAGCCAGACAAAATTGTGGCCCTTCCTGAAGTTTCTTGGAATAGTGAAGGGAGTGCTTCTGGACAGAGGGTTGCATCAGAAAACTTTTCAAGTTCTGAAAAGTGGCTTTCTGCCTCATTGCTGTAATCTGGCACTTCTGATACTGACACTGATCCTGGCAAAAATGGGTGTAATTCTGTCTTGGGAGAAAATTCCACTGCTGAGCTGTGAGGCCACTCCTGAATAGTATTTATCACCCATGGCCTGGAAAGCTGCTCTGTGCCTGAAGTGATGTCCTCTACAAGACGGTATGTGGATATCTCTGATTCACTGGAAAGGAAATAGGAGTCTACCTCAGGCATGTGAGACTCTGGCTGCTCTAACATCAAGGATGTACCAGAAGCTCTAGCAGGCATCACTTCCAGTTCAGAGAAGAGAAGCCTCGTTTCAGTCATCAGTGAAGGTGAAAGATCTGGGAAATGAGAGTCTGCAAACATAATGGATACTGTGGGGTTAGTTGGCATGTCCCATGCTGAGTCCTTTTCTAAGGTGACCAAGCTTTCCAGACTTACAAGGTGGATATCATTCTGCATCTTGTAACTTGCCATGGTTATACTTTCTGCACAGAAAGTTGATAAGCTCTGAGTAGGTGACAGCACAAGTGATGTGAGTAATTGGCTTGGTACAGGAAAGAACAAAGGTCTGGAAGCCTCTCCTGCAGCTGGTCTCTGGGTAATTCTAGTTGGTTTTAATGCAGGTGTTGGTGTGATCATTAATTGCCTGCGGTGTAGTCTTGGAGACTTTCTTTCATACTCCCCTCTTCTGAGTATTCTCCAGCCTGCAATTTCATACCCTAGCAGCCGTGAGAGGTGATGTGAGTTCATGTTGTGCTGCAAGACCTGGATGAATTCATGGAGCAGGGCAAAGCCCCCACACGTGACGGGCCAGGAGAGCCCCATGTAGTGGTTGGTGGTGAGGTTGATGTGCCCGGTGTCCTCAGCCAGGATATGTGAGCCCCTGGCTGCTGGGCCTGGGTGCTGCAGCAGGGTCAGCAGGGAACTGTCCAGGTGCAGGTACTCTGCCATCCTGCACACCACAGACAGGCGCTCCCGAACTTCTAGGGCTGCTGCACCAGCAGAGAGAATGATTTCAGCACAAGTGATGGGAGCTTCCTTCCCACATCTGACATTGAAAGTCCAGAATTAGAGTGGTTAAGAGTAATTCTTTTTACCCCTCCCTGTTTTTTGTGAAGATCCTTGTTTGAATTTAGTCAATCATTGCTCAAAATTTTACCTCTTAATCCAAAACTTCCTTCTCCTTGAATATATGAATGTTCCCAATTCCACTAACTTCACTGATTGCTAAGTTTGGTCCCACTGCTTGTGCAGAACGCAGCAGCATGGGCTGAATTTTCCAAATGCTGTCCTCATTGTGGAAGTAATTCACTTCAGAGATATTCCCAGTCTGTTAGACATCAAATGTAGGTACTTACACTAAGAAAGCACCATCAGGGGTTACAGTGTCTTGTGGAGGCATTGGAGCCTCACTGGGCACCTGCCTCTCTCCCTGCTCACAGAAGAGTTAGGAACTGGAGCAGGGAGGCTGGATGCCACCTGTACAATGGAGAATCACTGTCCCTATGCTGCAGGACTTGCAGTCTTAATGCCCACGTTTGCTGTGCACTGTTGCTCTGGGACAACCAAGCCCCCTGCTTTTATATTCAACATGCATTTGTTCAGTATTCTGTGGGGTTTTGTTTTGGTTTTGTTCCCCTGATGTCACATTTCCACAGCAGGAAGAAACCCGCCCTGTGGCAATTAGGGAGCACCCCATCTTTTTTTCTGAAAAATACCATTTTTTTCTCCCCTCACTGATTAAAGCAGAAGCCATGGAGGCCAGCAGTACTCACCTGTAGCTGTTCGGCATGTGTTTCAAGTTCTGCATTTCCAAGGATAAACTGCTGTCCTTCACGTGGATGGTGAAATTTCCAGCAGCCCTCAGTGTTTCCTGGTCAGGGTCCCCTCCAGAGGCAGCAAGGTTGAGCAGGTACGCTCCTCCCTCCCCTGCCATTGGCAGCCCTTGCAGCATGTTTGTTTTGGGGTTGAATTCCAACCATTTTGGCAAATCTGCACCACTGGCTAAAGTGACCTGCTCCGATAGAGGATGGCAGAGAAACAGAATTTGTGATAAGAAATGGTGTTACTACTGCAGTTTTACATACTGTAAGCTCTAGCTGGACAAAAGTTCAGAAATGGCCACAACTGCTCCTTTTGAAAATCCTAGAAACCACAGAGCCTTGGCTTTTCATGTAGTACTTGTTTTGTGTGTTTTTTAGCATAGTGGCAACACTTCCTGTCCATTTTCAAGACCCTGCATTCTTTACACAGCTGGTAGATAAAACATGTATGTAGGTTGTTTATTTCTAGGGAACTGCTTCATTGGCAGTGAATGATGGTGAGTTTTTTGCTATCAGTTCTACCTGTTTCTAATACGTCTGAGGCACTTTCTAGAAAGAGATTTTTAGTGAGTTCCCTTTAAACCTAAAGTGAATGTCTTTGCTGCAGGATTGTACCAGGAAATGTATTGAATAGCATTACCTTGTACTGAGTTATCCTTCCCTGAAAGGCAAATGCTGGCACTGGATAATAGAATATTTTTCCCATGAGGACAGTTGCATCTGGAATTATTCCTTGCGGGCTCTTTGTTTCTTCCCATCTGTTATTCAATGCCTTGGCAACCTCAGCAGGGGAGCTCACACAGACAGACAGCGGCGCAAAGAGAAGAGGGAGCAGGGTCAAGATCCCCAGCCCTGGGAGCACAGGGGACCCTGAGGCAGGAGAGCTGTGCTGAGCATGCCCTGGGTCCCTGCAAGCATCTTCCATCCTCCTGCAGCACTGCCGGCAGCCGGGTGCTGCTACTGGAGCTGCAGGGTAAAGAGAAAACCCAAACCCATGGGCATGTGCTCCTCAGACCAGCAAGCAGAACACTGCCAAATGTCTGAGGCTTCTCATTGCATGGGTTAAAGCTGGTCTCTTTGGGTCACAGTGACATTTGGGGCGGGCTCTGGGCTTTAAGAGGTCCCAGTACTCACCATCGCTGCTCTGTTTGGCTGAAGGATTTCCATGGGCAAACAAAACATAGCACAAAGCTGCTTCATGATGCTTTTTAACCCAGCTGCCTTCAGTCTCGATGCTGCTCCCATCTCTGTCTCTGTTGTGATAAATGCCCACTCAGAGGAGAAATGCTACACCAGGGCCTCATCAGGGGGGCCTCTAACATATGGCATAGGGCAGAGCCAGGTGAGCAGCGCAGTAACCTGACCCACCAGGATTTTGTGGTGTAGTGATAACCAAGGGAAAGGTGAGCATGGCAAATGGCATTGATCACGGGGACAAAGGCAGGCTGAGACTCATTATCCTTTGCTCTGAAGCATCAAGGGCTGGAATTCGATTTGCTACGTTTGATGCTGCTTCTTCAAGAGAGGATAAAAGCAGAAATAAAGGCTCTCACAAAGCTGAGTGGCTTCCAGCTTTTAGATGGGCAGTGCATACAAAATGCTTGGTCTGTCCTGCTTAGGACAGCTTTATTTAAAAGCATACAAGAAGAAAATAACATTTACTAGCCCAAATGATACAACTGAGAAAGCATGGATGATATTTTGGAGCCAGACGACTGCGGCAGCAGGGCAGGGAGTGCTCCTTTCTTGGTACAGGTCTGACAGCAGGATGGCTTGAAAACCACAGCCTGCTTTGCTTTGGCCCTACAAACTCAGTGGCTGTTTATCAAGGAATCAAGTTCTGCTCTGCTGGTTTTTAACATGTATTTTCTTCCTTCTGTTTGTGGATATGTTTGTAGTAGTCACCAAGCTTTCTGTTGTGCTCTGTTGCACAGATCCTTTCCATTTTAGCCACACGTGGAGCATGCTTTGGATAGAGCAAGAAGTGCTGATGCAAATTTTACATAAAGACAAAAATAGTGTGGTATCTGCCAAAAGACAATGATTTGCTAGAGCCTGCAGTGTGTTCCTATACTCTAGAAAAAACAGAAACCCACTTGCCCTACTGATAGGTGTGCAGTGCTTGATGTCATTGTCTGCATCTGGCCAAAGATGAATCTTTATCCAGCAAAGTCTGTTTCCCTTGCAACCGTGATTAGCTCTGAATAAATCAAAGGTTTGTGTTTCTTTGATTATGCTCAGCTGCTCTGAGAAACAAGTTATTACATTCACCTTTCCATTTTTCATGGTCAGCATCTCCCATGTTTCTTTCTCCTGCAATCCCTGAAAACAATGACAAGTCCTCATTCACCCCTTATGAAAAGAGGGAATAGGTGGTGAGGCAAAAGTTCAGGTTGGAGATGAGGACTTTTATTTAGGGAATGCCATTCTTATGCAAGGGAATGGGTGCTTGACAGCTGACTAATCCCTCTTAATGAATTTGCCTCCTGAGAGCTGAGTAAATATTGCCATGTAACCATGCATGAATCATCAGCATGCTCTGAAATGATGGGAATAGTTGGTTGCTGTGAGCTGACAGTACTCCAAACCACCCCTGGAAGGGCAACATCTGTCCAGTTCAGGGATCCAAAGCCTATGGACACACCTTTGCTTCAGGTGAAGGAATGTCAGTGACTGTTCCACCTGTTTGGGTCCTGTCTCTCCTTAGTAACATTTGTCCTCCTGGCTTTGACAGCAGCAGATGTCATGTATTTACTCTGTAGTGTCAGGTGAGGCAGAATATTTTCACACTGCTTACTGTTGTGATGTTATGGGTACAAACTTACTGAAACCTCACATAAATGTGCAATGGCTTAAAATAATCAGATTCTTAAAATTTCCCTGGAGCCTCCCTGTAATCTTCACAGTTGTATAATTACTGAGCTCATAATGAATTGTTCTTGCTAAATTGCAACAGAGGCACGTGGCAGTCTGTTGGGTAAATGGCTTTTGATGAAAACAAAAATGAGAGTGGGAGAGAGACTTCATACAAGAGCACGTAGTAACAGGACCGGGGGAACGGCTTCAAACTGCAAGAGGGTGGGTTTAGATTGGATATGAGGAAGAAATTGTTCCCTGTGAGGGTGCTGAGGCCCTGGCCCAGGTTGCCCAGAGAAGCTGTGGCTGCCCCCGGATCCCTGTCAGTGTCCAGAGCCAGGCTGGATGTGGCTCTGAGCAAGCTGGGATAGTGGAAGGTGTTCCTGCCCATGGTGGGGGTTGGAACTGGATGATCTTTAAGGTCCCTTTATGATTCTCTGAAACTCAAATGTTACTCTCTGTCTAAATGCAGGCAAACTTGGGAACAAATGTAGCTAATCTTTCCCACACTGAACCAAGAAATATCAAAAGTTTTATGGAATAACTTCATTCTCATGTGATTTCATGACCAGGGTGCAGAGATAAAGGTGGGCAACCGAATCAAACAGGATCTTTTGGGGTACCTGTAAGTACTTGTAAAGACAAGAATAACTTACTTATTTTGCTTCACTTCTAGCTTTAGACACTTTTTCCTACAGATGTGTGCAGCATTTATACAAATGTGATTCTGAAACTGGGGGAAGAAATACCCCTTAATCCTTATCTAAAACACCAAAGGAAACAGCTGAAGGATACACTATCTTCTGTTTTCTTTTCAGATGATCTTGTAAAATGGAAATTGTGACTGTCTTGTTTCCCTGTGCTGCTCCTGCCTAAGGCACTCTCTTGTCACTCCTTCTTAGAGGAAATGGGGAACAAATGTCCAGTACTTCTCTGTCCATGTTTAGCAAACCTGCTTGGCAGGGTTTAGGGTCTCCTGCAACATTCCAAATAGCCTAGAATGGCTTTACAGCCTGCAACACAAAGGTAATGTTTTTTTGATTAGGTTGTTTTTTGTATCTGTTAAATTCCCAGCACCTGGAATCAAGTAATTGCTTGGCAATTTTAACTTCCTTTCAAGTGTCTTTGATATTCCAGCCCCCTTCTCTGCTGCAAAGGAAACCTAGATCTTTTCCCAGTAGCTCCAGCCAACTCAGCAAGCAGGAGGTGACTTCAGAACAGTGCTTTGGTGGCCTGATTCATTATTTTTGCAATGTCTGAAGCTGGCAGTGCTGGCAGTCCTGGAATCCATATGTTGATAACTTGCCAGACAGTGCAGTGCCAGAATCGTTTGTGTGGACATAATGGGAAGCCTGCTAGTAGCACATGTTCTGCTGAATTGTCCAGTATGTGTTGTCCACCTTTGACTTCCATAAAATTCCAGGAAGAGCCTCCTGTGTTGGGGTTGCCTAGAAACCTGTGGAGATATGCCTGAAAATTGGCTGTTGGTGCACTGAGTCTCGTGCAAGATGTGGGAGATGTTTTTGCTTGGAATGTGGCAATTAACACATTGCCTGTTTCTGGAAGGCAGAATCCTGGAAACTGGGTGTTGGGAAAGACGGAAATTAATCTGGTGGGAGAAAGGAGCCTGTATGTTACTACCTGTGTGTCACAACCATGGCACTCCTGTGTTGCCGAATATGAATTAATTAGAAAGTTAAGGTTTGGTATCTGGGATAAGTGTCAGAATAAGTGTTTGGTTTCTTTTCATGCCTTTTCTTCAAAATAATAATGCAGCCCCTCCCCATCCCCAATTTTATTAATTTTAATCATGCTGGTGTTTTAAGTGTCTGCCTTGGGTTTTATTTCTTTTGCTCTTATTTTAAAACAAATGGGAGAAAGAGTGGAAAGGAAGAATGAACAACATCTGAGGGAAAGCTGCTTCTTAAACCTTGTCTTTACTTGCTGCTGTTTCTCATTCTGCTTAGCAGTGGGAAAGTATTTTCACTTCCCACCCCACTTCCCTCCCAAACCTTTATGTTTCCTCTGAGAAATTGTGTATGTGGGAAAGTTTAAACATGAAAGTCAAGGGATGATTTTATACCAAGGTTAAATTTTGTTTTACCTACCCATGTGAACACTGTTGTTTTGCTATAAGCTTTTTTTCCCCTCCCAAACTATGGTTTTCTTTTTCTCTTTAAAGCTCAGTTTATGACACTGCAAATTGATTAAACTGAACTGGAAAAGATTGTACTAAAAGGACTCAAGCACTTACAGAGTTACAGCTACATATCTAGCAGATAAAGCTTTCCTGCTCAGACAAGCCCTCACTATTTCATCTTAGCTGTTTGTTGGATTTTTTTCCCTTGGGAGAACTAAAAAATGAGGAGAAAGAATTTACTTCAATGATTTCACTTTCTAAAGTGC
Source organism: Poecile atricapillus (assembly GCF_030490865.1). NCBI lineage: Eukaryota > Metazoa > Chordata > Aves > Passeriformes > Paridae > Poecile > Poecile atricapillus. The sequence goes on from NC_081288.1 coordinate 16,614,185, forward strand.
CATCTTTTTGTCTTCCATTTCAGCTTCTTTGAAAATGAGGGAAATGAGTTAAATTCAAATTTATTTTTACATGAAAGACCATATTTTCATAAACTTTGAAGTAATATTAAATTTTGGCCTTTTCAAAGTTATTAGTTATTTAATAATTCCTTTAAGGGAAAGATCACTAGGTTGGCCTGAATAAAGATGCTCTGTTGTAGGAAGGTTTTGTCTGTAGCACTGCTCTGTGGGAAGGGAGATGGGAGAAGGTGCTAGAGCTGCTCATAAAGGAGGCTTTTGCCTTTACACCTGTTAAATTCATTGTGAGACCTTCAAACCTTTAAAACCCCATTAAAACTGCATCTCTCTCCAGCTGTTAATACCAACACAGGCTGTCACTTCAAAAGGGATTTTAGAAATCCTGTCAACTGAGACTACTCTGAGCTGTGCTGCATGGCAAAAAGAGCTATTGGCTGAATATTTGCTTCTGGCAAAGTCTTTGCTGTTGTTTTGGTTTTTTTGCCTTTTTTTTGGTCAAATAGAGGAGTCTGAACAGAGCTGAGGTTTCCACAAACCCCAGGGAAGGACAGAGGCTGGTGTTCCAACCATGTGCGGTTTTTCAAAAGGGGATGGGATACAGGGAGTACAGGGCTTATAATGGCCAGGCTGACAGGGCCTTATTTATGGTGCCTGCTGCTGCTCCTGGGCCCAGCCTTTGCATTCAGCCGGCATTGCTGCCTTCCCAGAGCAGGCTCTCAGACCAGCTGCTACAAGAACCCTGAAATGGTTTGTGCTTCACTCAATGGGCTCGGTTTTACCTGGCTCTCAGCTGATGTGACAGTTTGGGACAGATCTCCCTGCCCCTGGCACCAGTCCCAAGTGTGGCTCACAGCTCTCTGCTAAACCCAGTGCAGGACTCCACCAGCACAGGTGCTGCTGACATTGCTCGGTCTTTGTATGAGACCATTTTCTCTCTTCTCTGCTGGAAAGAAGGGAAAAAAGGTCACATTTCCATGTGATCAGATGTGGATCTTGTCATAAGGAGAGCAAAGTCAGTCGTGCCTGGAAGTGATGGGGAAGCTGCAGAGGGATGGCAGTGGTGCCCAGTGGGTGAGAAGCTGGCTGGCTCCGGGTGTGCAGAGCACCTCTTAACCCCTTAGGCGCTTCCAGAAGTGCTGAAAACCGGGCAGCTGAGCTGTTATCCCTCCTTCACCTCTGCTTATTTTGTAAAGCCAGTCCTAAAGCTCTCTCCAAAAAGTAAATAACAGCTGAGCCCCCGTGCCTTTCTGGGTGGCAGGAGCTGAGAGGCTGTTAACTGATGGGGGAAAGGAAGGAAATTTACAGCCAGAACCCTCTCACCAATTTCTCCTCCCAGATGTTTTTCTTTCGATGTTTGTTTTACTTTGGCAATTGACTAAACAAATTGCTGTCTGAGTGGTGCAGCTGATGGAGTCTGGTTTCCTTCAGGTTTTTCTGCAGTTCCCTTCCTTCTGATTTAATGATCTCAGCTTTGTCCTCTGCTCTATTTTCCACGGGGAAGGGCAGCCAGGAGCTGAGCCGGGCTGCTTTTGGCTTTTCCCTCCCTCAGTGGGGACATGGTTTTGAATTTCTGTCCTTTAGCCAGCTTCTAGTTCTCAAATAAATCTTGAAATAACATAATTTCCAAGGCATCAATAAGATGCCTCCTGCTCCCAATGCTCTAAACTGGCTAATAATGGGATCAGGCTTTTCTGGCTGGGGAGAGGACTGCGTTCTTGGAGGGGACAGGCTGCAATTCTGCAATTGCACAAGCTTTGTTTCCTCATGACACCGAGGTGGAAGTCAGTCAGTGGAAGCCTGTTTTGAAAAAGGCCATTTGTTTTCTGCATCCCTTGGAGCTGTCTGGGCAAGCTGCTCCTGCTGTTGCTAAAAGCACTTGAGCAGAATAAAAATCCATATCCTCAGCAAAGCACTTGAGGCTGGGCTGCCTCAGTTGCAAAGGAGTAACAAAAAAGAAGGGAAGAAAGCATGGTATCAATTTAAAACAAAGGGGTTTCTATGATAGTTACAGAAAGTAGTGTTTATGTTCACTCTTGACAATGTTTACAGCTTCTTTTGGTTTCCCAGAGTTATGGGTGGGATTCAGTTTCTGCCTCTATTATTTTTCAGTTTATGCCAGTTGTCCTTTTGTAGGTGAAGTGTTGCCTAGAAAACCACAGCTCAGGGAAAGTGTTGTGAAAGTAATGATTGAGGCCTCTACAGAGAGGCAGCTGTGACTGCTTCCATCTCTTTCAGGAATTATATGACTTATCAGAGATGAGGCCAGATCTTTGATAGGGGATTGAAAGTAATCCCTAAATATTTAATATGTGAGCATTAAAGACAGCCAATTTGTCACATTTTAGAGTGGGTTGAGACTTGCTCCAAGGCTCTGGTAAGTATGTGAATGACTCATGTTGAGGCGCTCCAGGGTTCTTATGGAGGCTTATCAGTATAATAGAGAGAAAAAAAGAGGGGTGGAAAGGCAGCTCTTGAGATTTTGACTAAATTTAACAGAGGGAAAGTGAGGGAGCTATAAACTGTGTTGAGTTCGGGGGACAGAGAAAACCAAACCCATTTAGTTTGTATAGATGCCATGTGCCTGAAATGAATTTATGCATGAAATAATGCAAAAAGTCTTAAGCTGAGCTTTGGAGCCGCTCTTATAAAAGACAGCAGAGGTTTTTGTGGGGCTGTGTTTTTACGCCAGGTCTCAACAGCAGGTTTTGATGCCATAATAAGGCATTTTGTAAACTAGCTAAGTTTTTATGAAAAGTTCAAGCTCTTTGCTTCCAGTCTTTCAGAGCTTCTGCAAACTAAATTATCTATTTGAAGTCCTAGCTCTGGATTGAGAAGCCTTACTTCAGACACTTATTTCTGCAAATGTTAGTCTGGCTATTTGCACTTTATTTTTTCCTTCCCTAGGCTGTTGTGCCTGGATGCTTTTATTTGCATATGTAATGTCTGTTCTTGCAACAGCCCCTGCTCTGGAAGTTTCCAGGGTAACAGCTTTGTCTGTTGTTTCCTTTTGAAAGCAGGGTGAGTGGCACCTCGACCTCCTGGCTGGGTGCTGGACCGGGAGCCAGCAGAACTGAGCTCCACTCTGGATGCTGGTATCTGCCTTTGTCCAAGGTGCCCTTGTCAGGAACCAGCAAAGCACTTCAGTGCTTTTATTTCTTTATTAATTTGTTTGTGTGCCTGCTGTTGGGCAGCCACTGAGTCCCTGCCTAGCAACCTCTGGCATCCACAACATTTACTTAAAGGACTCTTCCCACATCCAAGGGCTTTCCTCACGTCTCGCTGCTCACCCCTGACCCCGACTCCCCTTGCCCACATCCCAGAGGGGCTTCAGGCCTCCCTGCTTCTCCCAGATTCCTCTGTAGCTCCTGCCATTTGCCTCTTGGTGTCTCCATTTCCCTTCTGACCCCAGGTTTGCCCTGCTGACTTCAGGACTGGCTGTCACTGTGGCTTTACCTCTGTTGATCTGTAATTGCCACCAAGCCGTTGGGAAAATGTTGATATTTTGTAGGACCAGCTGCTTGGAGAAAGGAATCTCAGAACGGTTCTTCTGTTACTGAAAGTCACAAATGTTTTCTTTGTTTCTACCTACTTTCCTATTTTTTAAATCTGCCTGGACATGTCAAAACAGTGATGATCAACTTGCATTAAATAAATTAGCTTAATAATAGTACTTGACATCATTATCTTTAGCTCATCCACTGAAAACACCTAAAGAGAAGGGTTGGTCTTGGTTTTGCTAAGATTTGCATTTTCTTTTGTTTGTTTTTTGGGTTTTGGTTGGGGTGGTTTTTTTGGTGGTTGGTTGATTGATTGCTGTTTTTTAAAGGAGAAATGTTTTAAGCTCACCTGTAGACCAGTGGCAGAGCAGGACTGTGGGCAGGTCTCCTGAGGTTCCTCTGATCCCACACCTCGATGGATCAGCTTCTTTCACTGCTCCAGCTCTGGGTCTGAGAGAAGTTGGGGCTGTTCAGGTTGTGTGGAGACCTCACAGCACCTTCCAGGACCTGAAGTGGCCCACAAGGAGGATGGAGAGGGACTCTGCATCAAGAGCTGGAATGACAGGACAAGGAGTAATGGGTACAAATGCAAGAGGTGAAAGTTGGGCCAGATGGAAGAAAGAAATTGTTCCCTGTGAGGATGCTGAGGCCCTGGCACAGGTTGCCCAGAGAAGCTGTGGCTTCCCCTGGATCCCTGCAGTGTCCAAGGCCAGGCTGGATGGGGTTCTGAGCAAGCTGGGATAGTGAAAGGTGTCACTGACCATTGCAGGGGGGTGGAACTGGATGATTTTAAGGTCCCTCCCAACCTAGGCTGTTCTGTGGTTCCAGGCCGAGTCTGTGGGACCAGGCCCCTGAAAAAAGCCATTTATCTCCCAGCTCTGTTTCTGTGTGCCTGCCAAGTGATAATTGGGGGGAAGAGGAGCCCAGCCCTCATGATGCCCATTTGGTTCATGACTGACAGATTTATGATAGGCTGCAGTTTCCTCCATTTGTCTGGCAGTGAGCAGCAGGGCCGGGCGATTGTGTGCCGGCCTTCCCAAAGGAGAGCGCTTCCAGCTGGATCCAGGGCACAGGAAATGATCTAGCGAAAGCCTTTTGGTGACAATTAACAGAATTCCTGCCGATAACTTCTTTTTTTTTGTCCTCTCCCTCAGAACATTTTCACAGCAAGCCCTAAGTGGCCGTGGAGAGGCCTTGGAGGTGGGTGGTTACGAATATTTCATGAGTGTGTCATGTGGATAAGGTTTATTTCTGTTGAAAGTATGATTATTTTTTCAATCTACACCTCCTTAGTATTTTACTTGATGACCAGAGCAACATAAAAATTTATTTTTCTTCTGAGATGGTCAAGCCCTAAAACCCAGCCCAGTTTGGCCTCAAGCAAGGAAGAGTTATTGCAAACTGCTCGTTTTGCCAGGAGCAGCAAGGGGCTCGAGTCCTGGGGTCACCAAGGTAGTATCAACTCAGGAGAATATGCTTAAACCCCCTTCTCCCCTCAGTTTGAGTAAAAAATTCCTGTGTGAGGCATCTCTCTTGAAAAGAGGGGAAAAATAAGTATTTATTTCTGGTTCCATGGGATTATCTGTGTCAAAGAAAGGAAAATACTGGTGTTGGGTGTTTTCCCTCAGAAAGATTTTAAGAGTTGCCTTAGATGCAATGTTTGAAACCAAATACCTTTCCTTAAAGCTTCACGGTCTTTAGATCTGAGGTTTTGTTTTTTACCATGGGTGAAAAAACAGAACCTGAAATCCTTGGTTGTTCTCATAAAAAGGAGGAGGAAAACAATTTTTTAAATTTTTTTTAAGAGCTGATACACACAGGGATTAACCAGCTCTGTTTTCAGTAGATAAATTACATCTCAGAAAATTAAAGTGAGATGAATATTTGTCCTTGGGAATTTGACACTTGTAAGCTAAAAACCCTTTGTTTTGAGAGCTTAAGATGCTGCTGTAGGCTTTGTGCTGGATTTATGCTTGAAGACTTCTTTTCTCCAGCAATTTTTATTGCACTGGAGTCTTCAAACTGGGGTTTACTAGAGAAGGGCGAAAGAGAGTGAAGCTGGCATAGTAAGAGGGGTCAGATTTTTCTTCTGGGGTGTTCATGTTGTCAGGGGCTCTTGCAATGAAGTGCTACATGGGAAAATGGCCTTTCCTTGCCTGAGCAGTCAGCAGAGCATGGGCAAACTGCTTTTATCTGCTGTGCAGCTGGTTTAAATACTGACAGCTCAGACCTTTTGATCTGCCACAGCCTGGCTGCTGGTTTTGCCTGTGCAGAAACAAGCCCAGGAGCAGAGAGTGGAGAAAGAAAACTGCAGTGGTCACAGAGGATGAAAAACAGGCAAATGATGAGACCATGGAAAACACAGTCAGAAAGTGCATGAGAAATGGACAGTTTGGAAGAATTAAACATTGCAGTGGTCCAGGAGAGGCCATGTCCTCATCTGTACTTCTGTGACTTCTATCCAGAGGCAGCTTGGGCTTCAGCTAGAAAAGAGTGTTTTCTTTGTAACTATACAGAGATTTCCATAATACCGGGGAGGAAAACACCTTGTAAGATCAAGCTAGTTTTTGAGGTTCAGAAATCATCTTGTAAGAATTCCCTTTGTGCTTTTACAAGAGTTCCTGTGATCCCCTTTCCTTCCCCCACCTGTGTACAGGCAGGTGAAGAAGGGCTGGAGTCTTGCTTGTTTGGTTGACTGCATTTTTGAATGAAAGAGTCTATATAAATCTATCTGTGTCTCCTTGATATGCATTACTGTTGGCCCCACAACAGTCTGGGTGAGCACAGCAGCTCTGCCTCACCAGCACACAACAGGCATGTGAAAAATCAAGAGGAATCTCCACCTTGAATCCAGGCATAAAAGAAATTGTTCCCTGTGAGGATGGTGAGGCCCTGGCACAGGTTGCCCAGAGAAGCTCTGGCTGTCCCTGGATCCCTGGCAGTGTTCAAGGTTGGATGTGGCTCTGAACAAGCTGGGATAGTGGAAGGTGTCCCTGCCCATGGAAGGGGGTTGGAACTGGATGATCTTTAAAATCCCTTCCAATGTAAATTATTCTATGATTCTATATAAATCCTAAATAATTCCACTAGACCCACTGCTGCTGGGTGGGTACTGGGGACTGTAAACCTGTGCTACCCCAAAACCAGGGGCTCTGTGATCCCCTGTGGATAACTGGAGGTAGAGCAGGTCTGCAAACGACTATGTGGGAAGTCTGGTAAGGCTGACCCAGGCACAGCTCACAGGACGAAATTATGCTGAAAATGATGTGTCAGCTCACAGCTTTGAAGAGAACCTGCTGGTGGGTGAGGGAAAGGCCTCTCCTAACTCAAGTCAGAAACCCCCATTCCCTCAATCTCCCATTTGCAGCACTGGCTTTCAAGAGCTGTACTTGTTGAGGGGCTGCTCTGTGGTGGGATAACCACACTGTTTTTAATTTCATCTCTTCTTTTTTAAAGGAGTCTGATGATGTCTTGTCCTCACTCTTGGCTTGGTGGAAGTAGGAAGCTGAAAGAAGGAGGTGATCTGGCAAAGCCAACAGCTGCTTGAAGTGCTCCAGGCCTGTCTATGCACATCCTTGCTCCCGAATTCCTAGGGTTTCCAGAGCAGCTAGCCAGAATGCTGAAAAAGCTTTCTCTTTTATCTCTTGATCTCCGCTGTGTGTTTTTGCCAGTGCGGGTAAAACAGAGGTGCACGCTCCACATACCGGTGTTTCCAACAGGGTAAACAGGAGAGTCTTGGTAATTACTGAGAATGATCTGAGCAAAACATCTTGTCTCTACAGCTGGTTCCTGTACCAGGGACACAGGAGCAGGCAGGACAGGCATACTTGACCTGCCAGGTATCACCAGTGTCTTTCTGTTGCTGCTGGATACGAATAGATCACATGGACACAGCTCAAGGTGTGATGAAAGGAAGAGAAAGTTTATTTTTCCTCCCAGGATTTATAGGTTTCTGACCATGTCCAGGGATTGGATGGTCAGGATAACACTTTCCCACTCCACTGGCCATGAGAGATGTCCATCACAAGACATGTAACAGAAGGAATGTATACCTATCTCTATGTTTACAGTTACTGTCCTGGGAAAGTCTTAGAAAACTATGTCAGCAAGCTCAGAAGCTGAGTTTTCAGGGCGACATCTTTCTCTACTCAAACAACAAGAAATGATATTCATTCATTCTTTGCTCCAGCTAAATTCCAGCTCAAACATGAAGGGAAGTTTTGTCTGACACATTTGCTGGGAGTGGTGATGGGGATTGCTGTGCTTTCAGAGATTCATTTAGTACACATGGCCTAAATTCATCAGGTGGTTCCCCCCAGGCTGCAGCTTTGCTTCAGGAGCTGGCAGACCACAGCCCTTGGCATCACTTCAGTTCTCCCTTGTGGTGTAACAGAAAATTATGAGATGCTCCAGTGTTTGCTCAGGTCCAACCCTTGGAATAAGACACCACCTTTAATAAGCCCCAGAGAAGACTCTGCTCTTTTATTTTCTCAATTTTAGTTTTAAGCAAAGAGATAACCCAGCTGAAAACCAAGAGGATGACATGATATTAAGGAGAATGGAATTTGGTATGCAGGTTACAAACCAGTCCGAATTCCGCTGTGTGAAAGTGTTCAACAGTACTGCAGAGCTTCTCTGCTTCGTCCTAGGCTTCAGCTGCAACTGAGGACAAATCCTAAAGAGAATTCTGTCCATTAGTAGCAGCAAGACTCTCCCTCCATGCATGTGTACATCTATCTATCTATCTATCTATCTATCTATCTATCTATCTATCTATCTATCTATCTATCTATCTATCTAATGTGTGTGTGTTTCAATTCGATTGGCTTTTCCTTAGGTAAGGTGATGGTAGTGGTGATCCTCACTTTGCATGTTGCATGCTGAAGCTGTTGTAGCTTGCCTTATAAACTTAGACTTTCTAAACAAGTTAAGTGGAACTAAGATCAGAATTATTAAAACCAGCTAAAGTTGAGCCATTTTCTTCCGTAGTGACAGGAATGCAAGAATGAGGACACCTGGTGATTCACCTGGCTCAGAATCCTCTCCCCCAGCAGTGGCGAGGGATGGGTGTTTGAGGAGAGACGAGAACCAGGTACGTGTGCAGTGACAAATCCTCCAGACAATCTAGGGAATCCATGAGCTGGATAAGGCGTCTCTGCTCTCCCCATGATGTTTTATAAGCTTTGGCCGTTTCTTGGGGGAAGGAGCCATGTGGATTTGCTGCCTGTCATGCCTTTGGTTTTTTCTCTGAGTGGTTCCTCTCTGTGCCTTCACTCTGCACCTCTGAGCTGCATTATCAGAGATGTACAAGCATCAGCATCCACATGCCAATCCTGGCATGGCAGACTGCTGGAGAACGTTTGTGCAATTAATATTGTAGATTTTATTGTTGTGTAGGTATTTTTGTTTGCTTGCTTGTTTTGTTTTTTGATGGAAGTTGGTTTTATCATGAGCTCTGGACCAACTTCAGTTTCATGTGGTGGAATAGAGCCTTCGTCTGATTCGCTCCTTATTTTCCTTCTGATAGGAGAAAAGTGCTAACCCTTAACAGCCCCTGCACCACTTTGTTGCTGAGCGCTGGGACTATCCTGTTAGGGAGTCTGGAAAGGACATTCTCCCTCTTCCAAGGATTTAGCTGGCTGCAGCCCCGGAGAGGTCCCTGGCAGGAGCGATTTGAGGAAAGGCTGGAAGAAACATCATCTGTCTCATCCCCCCAAGACAAACATGATTTGGAGAGGGTTCCTCTTTCTAGACACCTCAGCCAATGTAATTTTGGGTTGGTCAGAGACAGAGCAGTTAATGGGAGCTGGGAAGGAGGAGGGAGCTTTATTTTGAGACAGTCCTTGGATCATAGGAAACTATGTATGTCTATGTATGTAGGATTCTCATCTGTTGAGCAGGTAGCAAATAAATGTAGTTGAGCATGAGGAATGCAATTATTTGGACTTTGTCTACATTAGGAATATTCTCCAGCTGGGAGTTCAAGATTTCGTTCTCTTCTTCTCCCATGCTTGAGGCCAGGTGGTTTTGGATGGATGAGGCAGCAGATTTGAGGCAGAGGCTGGAAGCTAACTCCTCAAACATAGTGCCCAAGGTGTTTGGTGGAGCAGGGGAGACTTAATTACCACAGGGCTTATTTGTCATCTTAACAGGCCATATCTTAGAGGATGTGCAGGTGTTAGAAGCAAATGTTTTTTAAACCATCATCAATAAATGTTGTAAAATAAGTGCCACAAACCAAATTATTTTCCACTCCACATCATATTTACTTCCATTTTTTCCTTCCTCTAATCCAAGACATGATTAGTAATGCTTCCCTCTCCCAAACAGCTGTCACATAAGTGTAATGTTTAAGCTAGTTGCAGAACAGCTTACCTATCCTGCCTGGTATCATCTTCCTGCAGGTTTGGAGCTGTTGTCTTACCCCCAGTGCTCCTGAGAGGAAGCACAGAAGTGGGTCCTTTGTGGATGTGGAATTTTCATGGTTCTGAAGGTCCAGAAGCTGTGCTGTGGAGCTGGTGGCTGTGATTGGAAAGTGGGTGCCAGGCGTGTGATTGTCAGTTTTTCTGTGGGTTTGCTGCATCTCACTGTGAAGGTGAAGCAATGATGACTTGTGGCCTCTGGTTCTGCCCTTGGCTTCATGCACACAGATTTGGGAGGGAAGAGCAAAAAAACCCTGAACAAAACACTTTCATATCAGTAAACACAAAATACTGTGCAAAAGGCTAAAGTTAGACTTACTCCTGTTTTGGAGACTGGGGGGACCTTCAGGCATCACAACACCCCTAGGGGAGGATTGTGTGTGATACTTAAAAATAGATTAGGAACCTCATGTTGGGGCAATTACTATCTCTGTCTTTAGGAAATTTTAGTTCAAGCCCTTCACAGTGGTGTTACAAAGCATAATTATATGACTTGAGGTGATGTTAGATAGATGCAAATCTTCTGGGTATGCTATCTCTCCATTTAATCAGGTATTTGTTTGCCATTTGGGTACAGAAAGTACTTTGTTTAAAAATTAGCTGAATACACTTCCAGTAACAGCATATATGGAAATAATGAAAAGTGGCTGATTTACTACTAGTAAAGAGCGTGAAAGATCTCCCTGGTGTATCTCATTTACTCTGAGATTTATGCAATACACAGTCAGTTAATTCCACACACAAACAAGCCATGCATGGCTCCCTGTGTTCTCTGTTTATGCCTATTTATCTTAAACTTTCTTAGAAACACATAAGCTGCCTCTTTTGTTTGCTGGGTGTTCCCTTTAATTTGAATCCTGCTTTTCATTTTTTGTGGATATCTCTTTGCTGTTAACATTGTTGTGTGTTGTGTGGTACATGGGTACTTTTCAGGAAACGGGTTGTAAGAATTTTGCAGTAAGTTCATAGATTTTGTTCAGGGAATACAGATCATCCTTGTTGCAGCAGTGAACTGTTGTGTGATGATGTGGAGTTTGTCAGCAGCTGAGGCTGTGTGTGCAGACGTGGGAGTCTGGGATAGAACAGTGGACACCACATCCAGGTGAGAAACTTAAATAAAAGCCCACTGAAAATGGTAAACATTTTTCTGCACCTCAGGGGCTGAACAATATGTGTGCTGATTTTTCCTTATTCTGTCACAGCCCTCAGCTGAGGTCACATGTAAAGATGAAATTACTGCCTGAGGTGTGCATGATATGCATCATGCTGAGGTCCTAATGACTGGCAAGGGCTCTGTGGCAGAAGAATTAATATTCACTATGAAGAACAAATGCCAATTACTAGTTTGGCATCTGAAGGAAAGCATCAAGCCTCCTTTCTCTGCAGAGTAATGTGTGGTTACCTTTTAGAGGGAGATGAGGGATGGATACCTGCCAATAAGCAGCAAACACTGCCCTTCCCAAAGTTCTGCACCTCCCATGTGAAGGAGTTCCCTCTCTGCCATGTGTATGACACCTTTCAGTAGGGGTTGTCACCTTGCAATATAAACCCTCTCAACTTAAGCATCAATAAAGGAATCATGCTTCCATGCTAGCTGTGAAAATAGAAATGAAAACTTGTAACACAAAATAAACCATAGCAGTCCCTCCTGGGGTTCTGCACCATGTGCAGAACTTGCTGGAGGAGTATTCACCATGGAGGAATATTCTGTGTCTGACCTGTCCCAGTTTGCTCCCTCTGGGCTCTCTGCCTCCAGTTCTGTGGAGTTTCTGAGCAGTTGTTTTGATGAGCAGATAATGGCAGCTGGATGGGGAACATCTGTGGTAAGAACTCTGTTTATTCAAATTTGTCTGTAGAGGACTACACCTGTCAGTCAAGCCTGCATCCTCATTTTCTATGGGATGGGTTTAAAACAAACATCCTGTCCCTGTCCTGTTGTATCCTTGGGATTTAAAGTATGGAATCCATCAGATTTCCTAGTGCCAGGATTGCCTCGTGGTTCAAGCACTAGCTTGGGACTTGAAGATAGCACCACTGTGCCTTTGGATTCATCATGTAAGTCTCTTTACACAAATAGTTGAGATTCAGAGAGGAGCTTCTCAGATTTAAGATTCAGAGAGGAGCCTCTCAGATTTTTCAAAGGCAGAAAGGCAATTTAAGAGCCAGTATCTCATTGATCTCTGCAATTGCTTCAGCTGGGTCACAAAATAAATAGATCTTCCTATATGCCTGCTTCTCAGTGGCTTCATTCATAAATATCTTCCAAGGTCACTCTGTTCTTCCATTCCTCACCTGCGCTGTACTCTACTCAGATCAATAGTTTGCTTTCTCACATGGGGGTTGTCAAGATATGTTCATTAATGTGGTTTTATTAATTGCCTATGGTGGGAATGGGGGATAAACCAGTTTGAGTTGGCCAAGAGGGAACTTTTATCTCTCAAAATACACTGAAAGATTCTTGGTGCTGGGGGAAGGCTGCTTTTCTCCATGGCCTCCAAAATCCCCTGTTCTCACTATTCATAGCTCATGTGCATGATCCAGGGGCTGGAAAGGAGGAATGAAGACATCAGGAAGCAGCAGCAGCCAGACATGACCTGTCCCTGCCAGGGAAGGATGGGGTGGCCTTGTGGCTGTTGCAGAGACTGAAAACAGGAGATACAGGAGTGATGGGGAGGAAGAGCTGAGCATGATTAAATGACAGCTTGGCAGCATGTTCTGGGAACAGGAGTGGGCACATCCCAGCGTGGGAATGCTGCAGGAATGGTGCCTTCCTGGGGCTTTTCACTGTCGCCGAAATGGCACCAAGGACCAACCACACCCTCTGCTCCCTTCCCTGTCCTGGAGAGCGGTTCAGCAGTGTCCTCGTGGAAGCATTTGCCTGTTCCTCTTTTGCTCTACCAGCCAGCTGCCAGGGGATTTCTACAGCCTCTAGTTGCCACGGGAAGTATGTTTTTCTCCTAGATGTCAGATAGCAAACTGTACCTTAAGAGAAAATTAATAGAAATTGGCATGTTTTCCCCCTTTTGCCTTTACACCCTCATTTTCACATTAATAATCTCTCTAATAAACTTGTGGGTGAATGCCCATCCAGTGTGCCCTGATGTGATCCAGTCCAACACATCGTGAGCCCATTCTTGGTGCTTGCAGCTGTTGAATAATGTGTGTGCACCAGGTGGGACGTCTCCTGTCGCTGTTTTTATGTCCCTGCCACTGAAGAAGTGACAGTTCCCAGCCTGGTTGTGAAACAGAGGTGCTAATTGTGCTGATGTCAGAGGGCAGGCTTCACTTTTATGTCATGCATCTGTTTTCAACCAGCACTTTAATATCTCTGCAGATCACTGAGGAGATAATATCAAGTGCAATGTGAAATGTATCCATGTGCGTTTTAAATGTTGGGGTTTATTAGCCATCTCCAGCAGTTTCTTTGCCTGTGACATGGTAACAATATGCATTTCTCCTGTATTTTTTAAGCAAAAACAAGTTTCACTGGTAAAATAATTAATCTACTGCTAACTTTTCCTTTTTTGGGTTGACAAAATAGAATTGGTGGGTGATGGTTCTGCTTTTTTAGTGAACTTCGTTTGTGGTTGCCTATGGATTAGTTAAAATCCAATCTCCTAAACACATTTTATATTTCTAACTTCCACTGCTGCAGAGATGCAAAACATCAAACAGGAGGTTATTTCACCGATTTAGGTGAAATCCACTGAAACAGGGATTTATTTCATCAAGTATCCACATCATGGATCTATTTAAATCTTATGATGCCAGAGGATATGAAATTGCATGTCTCAGCTTTTCAGAATTCAGCTGTTCTGCTAACTTTTGTTGTGGCTAAGGAAGACACCCAAACGAGGAACATATTTAAAAACTACTCACAAAATAAATGCAAACAAAACCCCGCCAGTTCTCAGGGACAAGACATGAACATAAAGCAGTTTTTTTCTGACTCATGTCTTACACCTTTAATACAATGTTAAATACTGGTAGGAGACAGAGGAAAATGCACAAGGCATTCCTAAATGAAAAAGCAAATCAAGTATTTCCATGGAATTAGTATGCAGGGGTTTTTTTGTTGTTTGTTTTGATTTTTTTTAAATTCCAGATAAATTTAGCAGTTCAGCATTCAACATACTTTTAGATAAGATTTTTGTTTCAGCCCACTGCATTCTGGACTGGTAGGAAGAGAGACACTCCAGTCTGGGGAATCCAAATGTGCTGTAATGTTTTGATGATGTCCATAATTAATTATTTGTAATATATAATGTTAATTTATAAAAAAGCCAACAAAATTGTTTCTTCTTTCTTATTCTTAGTCAGGCTCTCATTTCCTGGGCACAGATGGGCTGAGATGACAGAAATCCTTTGAGAACATCTCCCATATAGGGTACTTCCTTCATCTCAGCATAAAATCAGTTTGAAATAATGGTGGTGTGAACCACAAATCTTGGTCCATATTTCCCATAAAATATATTTTCTGTCTACTTGGAATCACAGCCCAGTCATTTGGCTGTGCTAATTAAATAATTCCAGTGTCCTGGAAAGTAATCTGCATTTGGGAGAGGTAAAAGTAGAAATGACCTTGGAAAGAGCCAACACCGATCAGAGGTGAGGGCATGGGAGGCTTGAGACTGTCAGAGAGGATTTCTTAGACCTCCCCATCCAAAAAAATCTCAAGACACAGTGACCAATAGAATTCCTGATCTCTAATTTTCCCTTCCCAACACATTTCTGAGAAACACTAATTTTTGGGGAGAGGGAGAGGAGCAATGGCTTTAAATGGGTTTTAATGACTCCACAACTCCCTAAACAACTTCTCTGGAAATGCAGTGCCAATTACCCAAAGCCTGTTGACTTGTGTTTGACTCCCTAAAATTGTGTTTATTTTACCCATCTGAAAGCTAAAATGGGCTTAAGGTGAAGATATGTGGCCCCTGCTCTTATAAGGGAAGACTGGTTCTCCTGAAAAAAAGCTGTTTTTCCTGATGTTTCCTTGCCTGAACCTGGACCAGAAAGTAGAAATACCAGTGTGGCCCATGAAGGATGGGCCTGGTGGCAGCTGCTTGACCAAAACTGATCACAATTTCCGCCCCCCCCAGTAATTTTTAATGTGCCCCAAAAAAGAAAAAAGCTGTCCACAGCCCTCTTTAATCACTCCAAACATGGCCAGCATGCTGGTGAAAGGAGACAACTCTGGCAAAAAAATAGAGCTCTGTTTATTTTGCAAAAGTTTTTCAGAAAGGAAATAGAAAATTGCTGATCAGAAAAAAACATCAAAAGCACAAGGCTTTTTAAGCAGTCCTGAAGTAAAAAGCTTCCACAGGTTTGAAGCATCTTTCCTGTGTCTCTGCATGATAAAATTAGGAAAGGTAGGGCGGTTTTCCTCAGGTATGCTTTCCAAGCTCCATGGCTGCAATTAAACTGCAATCATACAGCAATTACAGATATTTTTCACTTTTTTAGTTAGCTGCTAAACAATTGCTACTTTATCCAGCTTGGAAATACAGCTGCATTTTTTTCGACCTCTTACTAGAACTGTTGCTTTTCTTAGACTCTACTGTGGAAGTTTTTGCAAAATTTTCTCATTTTTGTAGTTGAAAAAAAATGGCAACATTGACTTCACGTGGAATATTGCTTGCATGGTTTAAAATATATTTATTTTAAATAAGTGCTGTATATTGCTGATGCTGTATTCACACTGTAACTGCTGCCATTGGGCCAGCCAGTATTATTGACAGCACTCAAAACACAATTGCTTTTTACAGTCACTGTCCTCTATAGAAGGCTTTTTTCCCCCCTTTTCTGATGATGATTCACTTTTCCCCTTGCATTTTCAGATTTCTGAAGTCTCAGGACAGCTGGCAAAAGAGAAAATTCAAACAAGGGATGTGCCCCTTCCTCTATTTGTTAGGGAAAGGCTTCATTTTGAAGCAGCCAAGCAGCACAGCAGCCCCAGGAGACAGTGGCTGATTAACAAGCCTGTGGGGGCTGGCAGTGAGGGCTGCAAGGCTGGAAGCAAACCCGGTGTAGCCGCTGGCTCTTGCTCCCTGCAGGAATAGTGAGTTCATTTTCGTGTGCTTCCTGATGCTCGCTCTGCGGTCGGGAGCTGATAGAAGGCAACGCTTCAACTTCCTGAACCCTCTAAATAAAGCATCCTTTCTGCAGGGGTTGGTTTGGGCTGGTTTTTTTTTCTTTTTTCAGAGAAAGGCACATTGTGCTTTCTGCTTTGGTTGGATTTTCATGTTTGGCTCTTTGAATGGACAGCTTTGGTGGTGGAACAGTTGGAAACTGATTTCAGAGAGGCTCAAATGTATGGCAAGGGGAAATATCTTCACTGGAATGGCTTGGAGCTGCTCTCAGGAGTTTATTTACATAGCTGCTGTGTTGTGCCACAACTACAAGGGTGGCCAAGCTTCCTCTTTAATCTATACTCTTTTACTTAAGGTATTTTTCTTCATTTCTAGGTTTGTTTCTTTGGCAGTGATTATTTAAATACTTGAATTAATATGTACATTAGCTCTTGTAAATTCAGGTGTAGCAAAGAGCAAATCAGACAGCTCCTGTCTGTTCATTCACACCAAGATGTGACCCAGTGTGCCTGGGCAGTGAGGATACAAATCTCACACCCATTTCCTAGTGAAACCCCCAAGAGGTCGCCTGCAAGAGGTGTTCATTTTCTAACATTAAAAAAAAAGTGTTTCCCTCCAAGGGAAAATCCTTTACAAGACAAGGTGTTAGGAATTGAGCTGGAATTTCCTGTTCCTGCCTAAGCCAGGTTGAATGAAGTAGGTAAACCAGCACTGAAAGCTCCATATTCTGGTTTTCTCATTATTCTCAACAAAGTAATGATGCTTATTTTGCATGATTCACTGCTTTATTATGTTACTAAATCAAATTTATCTCCATCAGGCCTCTTTTTCCCCAGGGGTATTCTGTTGGTGTAATTTTTTTTTAACCAGATATTTGGTATTTTGTATGGCTCCAATACCAACATATTGTTTGAAACAGCATCAGAAAGAGCAGTCTCACAAGGAGAAAAAGGGCAAAATGAGTCCCCACAGCTGGCTATCTCTCAAGAAATCAGCTCCTGCTCTGACATTTGCTATAGGTAAAGTAAAGCAAAGCTCTACCAGCAGTAAATCAATTCCTGTGTGCGGGTACTGTCAAAATGAGCTGTTCTGGAGCTCTGTGATCCAACCTGTGGGCCAAGTCACACTGATTTTATACATCCCAGAGTTTTCAAATGCCACTGTGCTCAGGAAAGAGCTTGGCTGGCTCATATATGAACATCTGCAAAGTACTGGGTGTCTTCAGCTGCTGTGGGAAACTTCATTGGGTGCCTTGAAAAAACAGGCCTTCCTCAAGTAAGCTGTTAATTGTGCATTGCTTGTGACAAGTTTATTAAAAATACTCCAGCTACAGATGTGCCTTAAAATCAGAGTTGGATTTTAAATACTGAAATGTAGGGAATTTATTTTCTTTCTTTTTTCTTTTTCTATTGTTATTTTTTTACTTGTGTATAAGAAAGATAAGAAACAAACCCAAGGCTTTGAGTCCAAACTTTCATATAGCTTCATGCTAATGCTCTGAGGTGCCTGCTTGGATTTTGGCTTGCTCCCATCTCCATCTATTGTATTAAAACAGTTAGAGGCATTCTTCTCTTCCCCCTTTACCCCTGCAGCTGGAAAGAACTATCCTCTGCTCTTGAGAAAACAAACATCAATGCTGCCTGTTGTATAAGCCTCTGGTTGGTTCAGTTTGCTTCCCTGGAGTGGCCCATGTATCTGTAACTTCATCCAACAGGGAGGCTGTGTAGGTGTGAGATTAAAACCTCTCCAATCAGACAATTTTCAAATGCATAAAAAGCTCAGTTTCTGTCAGGAGCCTCCCCTGTTTAGGCAAGGCGAGCAGGAAATTAAGACATCTTCCTAAGATGTGAGGGGTGGAAAAAGAGCAGGAATAGGATGACATCAGCCTGTTTAACTCAGTGAGTTTTTGGAGTCTGAAGACCTTCTAATATTGTGTATTTTCACATCTAAGGTGGGTGCTCAGTGCTGGAATGGGGTTTTTGTGTTGACCGCTCTGTGGATAAGCTGCTTCTCCTCTGTGTCTCAGCACTGGAATGAACATCAAAATCTAGGACCTAGACATCAGGTAAAATTTCCCTGCATTAAAACACAGTCAAATGCTTCTATAAAGAGACTTAATGTCAAAGTACCACTGCAGAAATTGGTTGAATATTTTCTTCTCTGAAAATAAGTAATATACTAGAAATGAGAGCTGAGAAAAGAAGACTTCCTCACTTTTACAATGTACAGAGGAATATGTGCACCAGGGCATCTGTCAGCTAGATGTCAACTAGCTGATGATGCCTGCATCTGGGTCCTGTTCCACAGCAAAACTTGCATTCCCAGCTTTGGAACAAAAGATTACCAGAGGTAACTGATGGAAAACATATCCCAGTTAGTTATTGACTAAGTAGCCTCACCTTCACCCTGCAGGTAATTACAAGGTTAAAACTGTAGTAAAAATATCCATATTTATCCAAATAACCCACTTGGTGTATTTCTGCTCTAGATAAATGAAGCAATGTTCCATTTTAATCTCTGACCCTGTTTTATCTTTTCCTATGTAGACTTGTTATGACAAAATCTCTTTCATTTTAATTAAATTTTTCCAGATACCATCTTCATAAAACTAGAGAGGCATAATCATTATATTTAATAGAAGAGAGTTAATGCTTGTGAAAAATGCTGGAGGATTGTCACTACTTATGTTTCCTGTATGCAATGAGAAGAAGAGCTAGGGTTCCTCAGGTCTGCTTTTCCAGGGTAATCTTTCTACCAGTTTAAGACCTGGTCTACAAAAGTGGGTAAGTGCTGGTTTATTTTGAGCATACAAATCACCTGGTAACTTCAATGAGATTATCAGAGTGTTTCAATGGCACATGTTTAAAATGATGCTTAAATACTCAACTGCCTTCGGGATGTGACCTTTTCTGCAAAACTGCTGATTTCACAGGACTCATTTTTAGTCAACAGCTTTCTCTGCTTGGGTTGAGATTTCCAGTTCATTCCATGTGTATCACTGAGAGGTGCGAGGTGGCAACTGCGTTCAGCTGCTGGCACCATCCAGCCTGAGCCAAGATGAACAAGCCTAGAAGTGAGGGAGAGAGCAGCTTGTGCCTTGATTTCCTTGGGGGGAGGTGGCAGGGTTGGGGGGGAGGGAAGAAGCAAGTGTAGGACTCCTATCAGTTTCCAGCTTTGCCACGGCAAGCATATGCCAAATATTTTCTAAAGTGACCTGAATTAACCTTCTTGTAATGGCAAAACCTGTGGGCCCCTTTCTCCCCATGCAGGCAGAGCTGTCAAGGACACAGCAGTCCTGCCTCGCTCCTGGCAATGCACAGGGACGTCTCAGGTACCAAAGGGCATTTCAAACAGCCCCAGTAACCTGTGTTTAGGCAACAGAGCTGTCCCCTCCTGAAAGAATGGTCCCAAGTGGGGCTTTGCTCCCAGGCACACCAAGGACAGACAATCCTGCTGCTTGGCCAAGTTCTGAAGTTCATTCTCAGGAATACTCCCACTGATTTAAGGCATGCCAGGATTTCATTTACTGCTGGGAAATGTGAAACTGCCCCGGCTAAAGTATCTTAATTAGGCCATTAGAGCCTGGTATAAAATGGCTGAGATAAACAGGGTCAGGAGGGCAAAGGATATTGTCAATGCATTGTAAAGCCTTTGCTGCTCAGCTCAAGCTGTCCAGAACCACATTTCCATGAAATAAAACACCTGAGGCCTCTGTGTGGTGGCTCCTGGGGGCCCCTGGGTCAATGCATTTCACGTAGTCAGCACGTGGGCAGGCAGCCAGAGCTTCTCTGCCTTCTGGTGCCTTGTGCTGCTTGGACTTTCAGTTTCTAATTCTGGTGTGTTTTAAATTAGCCCAGCTTTGGGGTTTGCTGTGTGTGTTTGGGGCAGTTTGAAGGGCCTCATATTTTGTTTTCCTGTGCAAGGGCTGGTTCCTGAATGAGGGCTCTGGCACCTGTTGTCTTCATATGGCTTTTCCAAGAAGGATTTAACAACTGTGGTGACTCCAGGAGACTGAGCTGGAAGAATTTGGGGAAGTCAAATCAAAATAGATCAGTGTCAGATCTCGGGTCTGTATATGTGTGTACACAGAGTCACAGGATGGGTTGGGCTGGAAGGGATCTTAAAGATCATCCAGTTCCAACTCCCTGACATCGGCAGGGCCACCTGCCGCTATCCCACTTGCTCAGAGCCCCATCCAGCCTGGCCTGGGACACTGCCAGGGATGGGGCAGCCACAGCTTCTCTGGGCACCCTGTGCTAGGGCCTCACCACCCTCACAGGGAACAATTTCTTCTCCAATCTAAACCCACGCTTTTTCAGTTTAAAGCCTTTCTCCCTTCTCCTATAACTCCATGCCCTTGTAAAAAGTCACTCTCCAGCTTTCTTATAAGCCACCTTTTGGTACTGGGAGGTGCTGTAAGGTTTCTCCAGAGCCTTCACTGGCTCAACAAATCCCACTCTCTCAGCATGTCTCCATAGGAGGGGTCTTTGCTGGTGTTTTGTATCCCAGCAGGTACAAAAGAAAGTGGCAAACCCAATATATTCATCATAAAAGAGCAAAAGAGGAACCTCTAGAATGGCATAACATACATCTAGATGGTAAGACCCTTTTTTTTTAAATTTGGAGATGCATCATTTCTGATCTCAACAATTTATGCTCAGAAGTGCAATAAAGTTGGAAGTTATAGATCTGAGAGATTAAATCTAAGTGTGAAACCCTCAGCTTGTTACTCGCTACCAGCAGTCTGCACACTCCTGCAACTAGATTAATACTCTTAAAATTTCAGAATTAGTACTTGATCAGGCACTTAGACCTGAGCTATTTTTTTTTTTTCACTTTTTATCCCAAACAGTATTTTTTTAAAATACAGTGGTTAACAATACTGAGTTTCCTTGTAATTAGGAGAGCTGTCTCAGTTTGGTAAATTACACCTGAAAAATCATAACAAGTAGAAATAGCTTGATTCTTAGAACTGTTAGTGAAAATCACATTTTTCTTTAGAGAATGCACAATATTTTTAAGAATAAGAGTTCACTTCCATCCAGTACTGGAATGGTGGTTTGATGGGCTTGGTTTTGGAGTGAACTGAAGCAGAGGGGGTTTGTGCAGCCCCCTTTGGCCACCAAGGCGTGGGCTGCAGCCTCTCTGGCAACTGTGCCCTCTTCCAGCTGGGTGTGTTGGGCAGCCCTGGCAGCCCCACTCTGGTGAGCATGGGGAGGCTGCAGTGGCCTGGGCAGAAAGGGCTTCCAGAGTGCTCTCTACATTGAGGGTGGGGTTTTGTATTGTTAAATTGGTGGTAATTTTCTTATGGGAATGTATGCTGTTGGGGGTGAGAGGAGCCGCAGCTGAGAGGGGCCCTCAGCCCTGGGTGTCCCTGTGAGCAGGGAGGGCTCAGAGCAGGGCCCAGGCTCTGCTCCGGGGGGCCCAGCAATGGCACCAGAGGAACGGGCAGGGACTGATCCCAGGAAATTCCACCTGGAGATGAGGCAGAACTTCTGTCCTGGGCAGTGACTGAGCCCTGAACAGATTGTCCAGAGAGGGTGGGGAGTCTCCTCAGTGGGGATATTCCAGAATTGTCTGGACACAATCTTGTACCCTGCTGGAGCAGGAGATGGAGATGGCACCAGCTGACCCACTGTGGCCCCTTCCAGCCTGACCCATTCTGTGATTCTGTGACTCTGTGAACTCCTGCACAGCACGGCAGCATGGTCTGCTTCTCATTAAAAACATTAACTAAAGGAGCTGTGGTTCCTGAAGTTTGCAAGCCATGAAAGAGAGGGTGACACTTTTGGCGACCACACCAAGCCCACTCTCTCGGCAGAGAGGGCGGCTGTGGGGAAGAGTCGCAATCCCCTCACGGCCCCGGTTTCGGCTCTGCGCCCCTCAGCCTCTGCTGAGAGGGTTCCAGCCGAGGGTTCCAGCCCGGGGAGCCGCCCGGGAAACCACTGACCGGGGGTCTCGGCAGCCCTTCTCCCAGGCTGCCCGGGGCCCGGTTCCCTGCCCGCGGGGCGGGGCGGGGGTGGGCGGAGGCGCGGGGGGCGGGCAGGGGCCGGGCCGTGCCGAGCGGCGCACCGCGCTCCTGTCAGCCCTCTCGGCACCTCAGGGGCCGCGCTCAGCCCCTCCACCCGCTCGCCCCAGCCCCCGGCCTTCCTACGGATCGCTGTCATTTGCTTTGATTTTATTTCAATATTTTATTTTATTTTATTTTATTTTTTTCACCTCGAAGGGGAGGAGCGCGGAACCCAGCTGAAAAATGAACCAGAATGTCTGAGAAAATGTCCAGCTTTCTATACATCGGGGACATCGTGTCCCTGTACGCGGAGGGCTCCGTCAATGGGTTCATCAGCACGCTGGGGTGAGTGGGGCCGGGCGGCGGAGCCGTGCGCGCTGCGCGGAGCCGGCCCGCGGGCAGCGCCGGCGGCAGCGGCACAGGAAGGGGCGGCAGCGCTGCTCGGCGGAGCGGGGAAAGTAGGAAGTGATGGGGAGCGGCAGGAGATGAGAGAAGTTCCCGAGCGGGGCCCGGGCGGCCGCGGTGCCGGCGGCGGTGCCGGGATCCCCGCTCGGCTCCTGCCGGGGCTGCGCCCCCGAGCGCAGCACCAGAGCTCGCTCTCTGCCCTGCCCAAAAGCCTTCCTGCGGTCTTTACGTATAGCCGACCTTTTAAGTAATTAATTAATTAAGTTTAATTGCCCACCCGAGAATTTTTGACAAAGACATAAAAAGGCAAAACATTTGCTTTCTTGCTCATCGTCGTTACCAGCTCGTTAAATGTGCATCCCTTCATTTCAGGTTTGTGTCCAGCACAATCTGGTTGTCAGTGATGAGATATTTATAATCAGATGTTTAGCTTCATGGGGATTCTTTTCCCGTGAGCTCTTTCTCTTTGCGAAGTGAAAAGATGTATTTTAGCCGTGGCTACTTCACTGAACTGCTGCTTGTTTCAGGTTTTTATTAACCGCGACGGCTTAAAATGACCCCTTTGGAATTCCCTTTGGGAGGGAAAGCCTCAGCGCAGAATGACGGAGATATATTGATACATTTCTTTACGTTGATACATTATTTAAAACCATCCTGTAGTTCGGTTGCGGTGACCTGTCCCGAGGGTGCATTTGTTCCCTCTGATGTTTGTAGGAGAACTGCAGAAGCTTCAGTGACTTTGTGGCATGTCCTGAAACCTTTGCCAGTGGAAACAGCTCCTGTGCTGCATGGTTGTAAGTGACGCGATTGGCAAGGCAGGTCAAACTCTAGTAAATATCTTCTTAAACATTAGTGGTACCCTCGGAGTAGCAGTGAAACTTGCTAAGGCAAGTTAATCACAGCCTGGGTATCGCTCCTGTGTTTGTGTTAGTCTCCCTGTGTTCTGAGATCCCTGCCATGGGAGGATTGTTGGTGTGAAAATGCAAACAATGAATGTCTAGGTTAACTTGGTGTGCTGCTGTTGCTGGAAAAGAGCTGGTGTTCAAGGTCCTTTTATATTTTTTGAAATCTTATTATTGCATCCAATCCTTGCTGCTCACTCTTTTGATCTCTTGACAAGTGTTTTTCCGTGGTGGATCCTCTATTTGTTAATTTGGCGTCTTGTCTCTCCGTGAGTCCCCATGCTGTCTCACATCTTTTGTTTTGCTGACTCTTACAACTTTAAATTCTATGTGAAAATTTTGCTTTCTGCAGCTGTTAATTGCTAGATATTGTTTCTTATTCTTGTTCTCCCCAGCACTTCCTTTTTTGCTGGCATGGTCTGTTGTTGGTTGGTGGTGGTGTTGTGTCTCATTGCTGGGCTCTGCTATCCAGAGGAAGTGGAGTGTGCTGTGCTTTTGCTTTTCATTGTGTTCCTCCTTTCTGAGAACACCTGCTCATGTCATGGATGTCCCGGCTGTGACTGGTGCTTGTACAAATGTCACTTGAATACATGTTGGCTTTGCCCCATCACAGGATTCAGACTGCTGATCCTCCTCTGATCCCTCAGAGTTAAGGAAGGACATTTACTCCCAGTTTTATAGAGGAGAAGCCAAGATCCAGGCTTGCCTAGGGCGCATGGGAGCTCTTTACTAGAAGAAACAAATGAGCTTGTGCCAACATTTTCTATCCAGGTTCACTTTTAGCCAGAATACCCAGCTCAAGAAAACTATCTGGGATGAGACAGGAGTTCAAGAATGCTGATGTACCTCAGTCAGCTTTTCAGTACAGCTTTTTTGTGCCCTGTTCCCTGGCACGGTAAAGGCAGCTGCAGAACCAAGAGGCTGAAGTGGAGGAGCTCTGGGAAGCTTGAAGTCTCTAGTGGAAAACTCCCATGGCTACTCAATGGGAATGCTGACCCCTATGCTGGTGGTCTGAAATTTAAAATGATGATGCCAAGTGACATTATCTGTGCCAGCCATTGCAATTTCTGCCTTTTGTCTGGTTGCAGCAACACAGGAGGCAGAAAAACCTCTTATGTTCAGGGAAAAAGCTTGGCCAGCTGCACTTTTGGTGTGCAACCATTGCTGAACACCTGCATCTTCTGCATACCTGCAGGTTCTCTGCAAATCTCTGGAAAGAGGAGGCCTCACCTTCCAAAGGTGCCTCTAGTTGGTAAGGATGAAGTGGGGTAGGATTGGGAATGATTACTTGCTTCATTTGACTGACGTGAATCCTTGTTTGATTACTCTTGCTCGGACTGCTCAGTGCTGTTCTGAAAGCTTACCCAGCACCCCTCTTAAACTACTGAGCCCACTGGGGAGTCTCATGCTGTTTCAAAAACTTGAAATCCAGCTCAGGGCTAGTGACTGTTTAGCAGAGAGTGAGTCCTGTTTATTTGAAGCTGTCAAAGGCTAATTTTTTCTTAAACAAAGCATGAGCAAGGCCATTCTATAAAGAAGGTAAAAAAGGCACTTCTCCAAGCAAAGCAAGTCCTTCATGTCAGCAGACATCATTCCTTGAAAGCTTGATCCAGCTCAACACATGAGTTTTGAAGGAGATTTTGAAGCATAGGCTGTTTTTTGAATTTTGGAGTATTTTTCCCTCACTTGCCAACATTTTTACGTAGTGTTCCCAGGAAACTAAAAGCCAAGAGGAAGGTGTAGCTGAGCTGTCCAGATCATGTGTTGGACCAGGTTAATATATACTATAACCTGAGTGTGGAAATCTTGCTCTGGTGTAGTTTAGGAGGTATAAATGACCTCTTTTTAGGAGATAGAGATCTGTGGCCCTGTGTCCATGTGAGCATGCTGAGTGGTGCTAGATGAGAGCAGGAGTGCCTTTCCACACCTGCCCCTACAAAAAGGGTTTGAGAATTGCTGGAACTACATTCTGTAAGTGGGTCTCAAAGGCTTGGAACACTTCTTGGAGGTGGAAGGAGCCTGTGTCCTTGCCCTCGCCCTCCTTGTCTCTGAATGGTTTCAGTGTTATAAACAGCTATTGGATGTGAGCATGAAGGCTCTGCTTTCAGCTTTGAACCCTCTTAATCAGAAGAGGAAACTGAACCTCTCTTCTGCATCTGGGCTTAGTGCCGTAGGGTGGAATGGGAGCAGGGAAGTTGGGCACTGCTGCTCCAATTTTTGCTCCTTGGTCTATACATTAAGAGAGAGCAGTTTTGCTCAGTTTTGGAAGAAGAGGTGTAACCATCTGTCTCCAGGAGGATGTTCCAGGCTGTGGATCCTGCAAGGAGAGGAGCATCTCTGGATCATGGTAAAGGAGAGGGTTTCAGGCCTCAGCATTCCCTGTTGGCTACTGCAGACCTTTGGATTCTTGAGGTACTGAGAGCCCAAGAAATTTCCTGCTCTTTTTTTTTCTGCTTGGCTTTGGGCTTTCTCTGGGTTTAGATGCTGCTTTGAGGTGCTGATGATGTGTAGTCTGCCTTTTCCAACCTCAAGGCACTCTGGGTTTCCTCACCTGCCCTCCTTCCTTTTAAGAAATGAAAATGCTTTTGGATGTATGAGCTTATAGTTGAGGCAATGTTTGGGAAAAGCAATTTACATCCATTGGTAGCATTCTGTCATTGGTTTCATAGTGGATCATTAAGCTGTGCTTACTCTGTAGGGTTTTCCCTTATTTCTTTAGCTTTTAGTGTGTTTTGGCTTCTGGAGGCCTTATGTCCCACAGGAGATGTGTGGCAGGGCCAGGCAATGAGTTCAGTGATCTCACATTATCCTAGGCTGATGTTGAGACCACCTTTCCCAGTATTTTGGCTGTGAATGCTATCAATGATGCATGGAGGCAATTAAAAATGCATTAATCACCTATCAGTTCAATGAGGGGAAGAAAATATTCTTGCCTGGAGAGGTGGGAAAAAAAAAGTAATGACAATGATGAGGATCAGTTTGACGACGGGCCTGTTAGTCACCATGGGGAGCTGCATTCCTGTCTCACCTCCATAAATGTGCAGTGAGAGATCTCCTGGAACATAATTAATGGAGCATGCAGCAGGACCCACCTGCTCTGTGATAGATGGCCCTGGATGACGAGGGGTGCTGAGACTTACTTCTAATTAGCAGCAAAAATTGTGCTGTAAAATATTTTGGACTCATTTCCTTACATGTAATGTTGATTTTTCTTGAACAACTTCTCTTAAGTCGTAGAAGTGCTTGCTGGAACTTTCTTACTCGAAACATCCTGGATTTATTTAGGCTCCTTCACTGGGTTTTTGTGAATTAGTTGTTTTGTTGAACTTGGGCTTCACAGAGGGGTTGAGTCAATCATACTCTGTGAAGAGACAAGATTAAGTAAAAAGTGCTTTAGAAGCAGCATAAATGAAAATGTTGCAAGTGTAGCAAAGGCTAAAACATGTCATCTTGGTGGCTTCAGAAATGGTGCTAAGGGAAAAGATGTAGTGACTGATGATGCTTCTGGGACACCAATGTAGTGTTTTCATCAGTGCACTCATTCTTTCAACCTTTCTCTCCTGCTGCCTGTATGTGTAAGCTATGGTTTAGGAACAGAGTATCCCTCCCTTAATTAATAGCAAATTTTTCTTTCATGTGCCAGCTGGAAAAAGGTAATTAGTTGGGAAAGAATAAAAAGCCCGAAGAAAGTGAGAGTGGCATAACTAGAATTAATCATAATTTGATTCTGACACATAAAGAATCAAATAATATCTAAAAGAGAGACGGAAGTATGAATTTCAGGTTTTCTGTGGGAAAAAGCACTTGCATGTTTTGTTTCCTAGGTACTTTAGACTGTTAGAACCATTGAAATTTGACAGTTTTGATTGTATGATTCTGATTTTTTTCTTAAATATTCTGTGGGATTGGCATTTTCAGGAATATGTTCTCTTGGTTGTCTTTCTAATGCAGCAGCCCTGGTCTGAATTCTGCAGCTGCTTTAAATATATGGTGATGTACCCTTTTCAGCTGCACAATGTATTTATTTTCTGTGATAACTAATAAGCTCTGTTAGATGCATTATTAACTACTTTCATTGATCTTACAATAAATGCCATGTAAGTGGAGATGTAGGCATATAAATACACCTCTGTATCTTGCATACCTTGCTATTCAATCCATATATCAAAGCTCATATCCTCTGTAATTATCCACTCTCACCAGCAATTAGGCAGTGCTCCAGCTTTTATAACAACCTTATTTTGATGCTTGTTTCAAATACTCTAACAGCAGTGCCATCTTTAAATAAACAATGAGACAAAGCTTTCCACAAAGCAGCCTCAGGGGAATGCAGCAGGGAAGTTGAGCCCCAGGGGAAGTAGGTTTGTTTCAGAAGTTTTACTTGTTCACCGAGCATAGCCTCAGTGAAAGGGAACATAACATTCGACTTAATTACAGCAGTATGATTTATGAGGCTGTATGCTTAAATGTAATATCCTTGGTTCAAAGGGCTCATTCTCAGAGAGAACTGGAGAGAAAATGGGGGTTAGGGAAAGAACTGACTGATGTGGAACTGAGCTTACCTGTAAGCTGTGTGCTGGTAACTGGAAATAAGAGAGGACTTGTATTTTGGACTGAGACAGGTCATACAACTTCTGTAGTTCTCAGCTGGGCTGTGTGCGATGTGGGGAGTAGTCAGGAAAGAGAGGGGAGATTGTTTGACCTGTGTGACCTGAAGTCTTTTTTAGCTTGCTTTTACATAGTGAGGGGATTAAACTAGACCACCTTTGCGTGGTTCTTGGTGTCACTAGAACCCACAGTTACCCTGCATTTTAAAAATACTGCAGAGAAAGAAGTGAGTCAATCTTTGACTTGCCCAGCCTGGAAGATTGTTTCCCAAGGGGCACATGGACCTTGGCTCAGCCAGGTGTTTCACAGCAGGGCAAGGTCTTTGGAACCCTCCACTGCCAGTGCTGCTCGTCTGGAGCCTGAGCCTGTTTGTTGGGAAACAGCTCAAAGGCATGTCCTCTGCACTTGAAAGTCTGGTTTCTGCTTGCTTTGAAAGGTCTACTTCTTGTAGCAGAAAAGGAATGCAGGTGAAGCTCCATCACTTTGATACACTTGATATCAAAATGGAGAAAATAAAATCAGCAGTAGTTGAAGGTTTTCACCTTGTCTGTGCTGTGTTTTGTCACTTGACCAGAGATGCATATTTTAATTCCATTAAGGACATAATCTCCCTTATGACTGATTCCTTTAAGCCTTCATTTGTTATTTGTAAATCTGATTCCATCTAATTACTTGAACCAGCAATTCTACCACTATGTAGATGTGTAGGCACTTCTTGACACAGGTCCTGATTTCAGCTGTTTGATGGTGCTAAACCTTGATGTTTGGGACCCAGGGTAGATGCCTGGAGTTGAATGTTTTGCTATGGAAAGTTTCAAGTAAAATAGCCTTTCTGAACAGGAGAACAGGATTAGCCAAAAAGCTAAAACCACCAAACCAAACCAAAAAAGCATGTTACCCCCATTTAAAAAAAATCCAAGAGTCTTGTAGATGTGTGTCAAGAGCCTTCCTGAGCTGCAGGGCTCTCTCCAGCATGGAGGGCTTGTGCTTCTCTGCCCCTGTTAAGTTTTGCCTGGGTTTAGCAGATATAAGTAGAAGAAGGATTTTACCCTAAGACTTTGTGGGCTGTCATGATACCTGCAGCAGTTTTACCTGGTTTCAACTTCTGTCTGCTGACACTGGGCACCAAGAGCCCTCAACTTGACCTTCACCTGTATGGGAGGTGAATCCCAGTTCCCAGGATTTCCAGATTCCTTTCCTGGGGGGGGTCACAGGAGAGCTTCAGTTGTCCAACTGCTTTGTGTTCCCTATCTCTGGGAGAAGTAAAAATAATTTCTGGTTTTAGTGCCTCAGTTCACTTCAAATACAAAACAAACTGAGAAATGGCATTCTTGCAAAGTAAAGCTTTGGAAACAGAGTTAAACAAGAAAAGCAAGGGGTTAAAACGTACTTGTTCATGTCTGCTGTTAAGTACTGCTTCAAGTTTTGAGGGACTGTTTGGGCTGTGGTAGCCAAAAGGTTGTGTCAGGAATGGTCTTGTTGCTCTTTTTGCTGGTTTTGTGACTCTGGATGCCTCAGTTTCTGTCTACCTCTTATCCTCATTTGTTTGCATGTTTTGATTGCTGTTGAGTAGAAACAAATTGTTGTCCAAAGCATGTGATTTAAAACCAGTTCTTAATCATTGCTTAGTAACAAAGGAAAGAGGACCCTGAAGAGTGGGCTATAGGCTGCAGAAAAGAATGTGAGGAAAGTGGCCTCCCCTGTCCTTCCAGTGCTCCCTCACTGGATGATGAAGAGAAGGAAGAGAGGTGTGTTGATGGATTTAGGATGAGAAATGAGCAGAGCAAGCGTTAGAAGGGAAGTGGGGCTGAAGAGGATCAGGAGCTGCAGTTACCAAGAGATCTGCAGCCCCTGCTGAGAGAAAATAGCCCTGAAAGCTACTGACAAACTTCATTCTTTTCAAAGGGAAGAAGTCAGCTTGCCATTGCCACTGTTTACTTTGCTATTTCAAATGTTTGAGGCCTTTACTAAGGCTGCTGAGGTTTCAAATACCTGAATATTTGTTTGTTGTTCCAAAGGTTTTTGACTTTGTCCAGGAAAATGAATTATATCATTTTCTCCAAGAGAATATCTGTGGTAAAATGCCAGTTCCTCAGAAAAAAATTGCAGTTTTAAGATTGCCTGTGATACTTTTTGTAACAACAAAAGTTAGATATAACGAATTGTGGTACTTGGTAATCTTCTTATATAATAAAGTTTGGGCAATTCATTTGAAATGTCCCTTTAGGTCATTGTTACTGCATGACTGAAAGTACTGGGTTGAAATTTATATGAAAATATTTGGCAGGAGGCTGGAAGAGCATATCCAAATGTGGTGGTTATCACTGTGGGTCCCTTCCAACTCAGCTTGCTCTGTGATTCTGTGATTTGACACCAAGTTAAGCTTTCTCCAGCTCTTTTCTGCATGATATTAAAACAGTATTCAAGTTTTTGTTCTTTGACCTCTGACAGATAAAAATCAATGTCATTTAAAAGGAAAATCAACAAACAAACCCTGAAATTAGGCTCTTTATATGAAACTCAAAATACAGAAACTTCTTGTGATTCAATGCTTGGGCTTCTTATCTTGATTTTCTTAGAGGTTTGTTTGAATTTCAAACAGCTTTTTTATTCCCTGCACTTGCCACACACAAGTTAATCAGTGCTGCAGGGGCAGTTGAAAGCACAAAGAAATATGGAAACAACTGCTTAAACCCTTAGTAAGCCCCAGATTTCTTATACCTGCTTCTCATGGTTAGAAGAAAGTAATCCAGTTCTTAAGAGTAAATTTTGGGTAGTTGTGTCACGTTGAGCACTGTGATGTGGAAAATTTAACTTGGCAGCTTTAGAGGGCAGCAAAGTTGGATGTGAGCAGTATAGTTTTGTCCTGGATCTCGCAGTACCTGACTTGATTTGTAAAATCTCAGCTCCTAAGCTCTCTTGCTTTTGGATATCCCCAGCTTCTCCCTCATGTGCTTTGCTAAAATATTCTGGCTAATATTTTTTTTACTGCTATTCATTGCTATATATATATATATATATATATATATATATGTATATATATATATATCTATATATATATATCTATATATATATATGTATATATATATATATGTATATATATATATGTGTATATATATATATGTATATATATATGTATATATATATTTATAATATAATATATATACTGAATATTGCTATTCAGTCTGGCTAATATTTTTTTACTGTTCAGAAACAATAAAAAAAGAGAGGAAGCAAAACCAGTGTCTTAGGAAAGACTGGACATCACTTTTGAAAGCACTAAGAGCATATCTTTGTTCAGTTGTGAATGCTGAAAAAGGTTCATATGCATTACTAAGCAAGTTTCACTCCTCTGATCAAAGAATAAAAGTTTAAAGCCTTCCTAGAAAGTTGGGGTTTTAAAAAATCCTTTATTAAAAAAAAAAAAAAACAACCAAAAATAACAAACTGTGGAGTGAAAAAGATTAGCTGCCTGTTAGTGATGTTTTGGACAATTTTTTTAGGTTATCAGTTTTTGCTAAGGTGGTCTCAGTTTCAGCTGGATGCACTGTCCTTGCTTTGCTGTCGGGCACTTGTGAGGGTGCCAATCTCTAAGCTCCTGTTCCAAATTTGACAGGGCTCAATGAGCTTGGCTTTTACAGAGAGCAGAAAAGTCAGAGTGTAGTGGAGAGTTTTGTGGAGTTTCAGTGGAGTAAACTGAGGTCTTCCATCAGGCTTGCCAATATAAAGATCAGGTAGGGCAACATCTATAATGCTTCCCAGGTTGAAGACAGAACTTAGCAAGTCAAACTTTACTGTCAAACAAGTTTTCTAAGTCCTGAACCAATGTATAAGTATTTTAGATTTTAGTGTTGCTATGAGAACTGTAAAGCTGATCACTTCACTATATATAGGAGGTCCAAGTTTCAAATAAGATTTTCAGGTATCTTTGTAGATATCCATATGTATTACTGTAGTATATTATTTATAAAGAATAACCTTGCCTTTAAATAATAAAAGTACAAAATAGCATACAGAAAAATTAATGAATTTTTAATTTTGGTGGTGAGGAGGTAACAATTTATTTGTGTCAGGCTGGTCAAGCTGATTAAGGCAATGGAGCACCTCCCCTGTGAGGAAAGGCTGAGAGAACTAGGATTGTTCAGCCTGAAGGGAACCCACAGGAAGGATAGAGAGAGACTCTTGACAAGGGCCTGGAGTGACAGGACAATGGGAATGGTTTCACAGCAACAGAGAGGAGGTTTAGATTGGATATCAGGAAGAAATTGTTCCCTGTGAGGGTGGTGAGGCCCTGGCACAGGTTGCCCAGGGGAGCTGTGGATACCCCATCCCTGGAAGTGTCCAAGGCCAGGTTGGATGTGGCTCTGAGCAAGCTGGGATAGTGGAAGGTGCCCCTGCCCATGGTAGGTGGTTGGAATGAAATGATTTTTAAGGACCTTTCCAGTCCAGGCCATTCTATGATATTATATATTCTTTTCCTCACAAAATCGTTGTAAAACTTCATAACATTATTTCTTGTATAAATGTTTTAAGATGTAGGTCCTATGCACATAAATTTGTGGACTTAAACTCCAAAGATGTCATGAGACAATTTTTTAAAAGAACCTGTTGAATAGGATACAAATTCAGATTTTTTTTACTTCCCTGGCTAGATCCTCAGGAGTATTAAAAGGTAAATTAGAATTTGATCAAGAAAGCCCTCAGAGGCAGACACCTGGCTGCTCAGAAAGGGCACTGCTATGGTCCCTGGGCAGCTGCAGGGTCTGGCTCACAGGCTTGCTCAGTTTGTGTTAGCAGTGGCTTCTCTTGCAGAAACAAAACAAGGTCAGGACCTGGCAGGCAATTAAGTCTTGTCTGTATTAACTTTTGTAGTTGAACAGGTTTTTCTGTCACTGAAGGCAAGGACCAATGAATGTCCCACACCCCCTCCCCCTGTAATATCTAGGATACAGTAAAACCATGGCTATAACAGCTCATTTGAGGCCGTGCTGTGCATGGGGCTGCTGGAGTCAAACTCTCCATTTCATCTGATCCATTTCCTTTCTGTGCAGGATTAAACTGTCCCTGTGATTAGGCTGCTCTTAATGGAACTGTTTTCCTTGAGCAGAGCTGTAAGTGGGATGGTGCTGGTTTGAGTTTTCAAGCATGGATTCAAGTATGCTTGAAGGGAAACAGTGGATTAAGGGGTGGGACACGAGCAGAGGAGCCACTTGCGTGAGGCTGTTGACAAATTGTGGAATACAAGACTCCAGGTTCTGGGCCAGTACTCTTTTATAAGCATTGATCTAGCGAGCTGTTCAATGCATAAATTGTTTTATATTTGTTTATCTCCCAGTAACTGGGCTTACACCAGTAGTGACAAAGCTAGTTAGTTCATTAAGGTTCCTATGTGTCAAATGTTGTGTTGTTTTATTTTAAGTACGTGTCTAAAGACATAGAATTTATCACTTTGAGAAAACTGTGCTGAAGAGAGTCTTACACTTGCTGGCATTATTGTTATGCTCACCCATTGGGGGGAACCTTGTTGACTGATAAGTATAATTAATGTTCTTCATTTGTAATGGAGGTGAGGGAGAAAATCCTGCTTCCTTTCTGCAACCTGATAACTGGAGGAATAGAAGTCACCACCCAAAGCCCTTACACTTGGTAAAGCTGCATAAAAACTGGACTGTGTTACCCAAGAAACTTCTTAGAAAGATATTCAGCATCATCTGAGCAAGGTGTACAGGCTTGAATATGAACACAAGAGAAAAACATCAGTCATAGACAAGAAAATCTGCTGACCCAAGAGCAATAAAATGAGTGTGCCACTGAGCACTCTTCTCTCTGAAAACTGCCATCAAAAAAACTCCTGCTGCTTGATATGTCCTGGCTTCAGGAAAATAAGAATTCACAAGTTCTTGGACTCACTGGACTACACAGTCTTAGAGGTATTTTTCAACCTAAATGATTCTATAAAGCTATTTCCAAATGACTGCATAAAAAAAATCACCATCTCAAACTTTTCTTTATGGCAGAAACAGCCCTTAAGTCTCCAGAATTGACATAATTGCTTCTGACTAAGAATAATCTGGTATCATGGGATAGGTCCAGCTTCCAAAGTGTAAATTTTTGACTGTTGTTCATGTAGATCCATAGTGCAAGAATCAATCACAGAAAAGAAAAGAGACCAGAGAGAATTGATATTATTTCTAATACAAGAACAGGAAGCCTTGGGGGTAGAATTAAAGCAATAATAAAAATGCCATCTGGAAAAAGAGCTGGGTGCATCAGTAGGAGTCAAAGCAAAGAGGTTTCCTAGTGACACTTTGAGTGATGATTTGCAGATGAAAGTGAGACTTTTTATGGGCAACAATTAAAACCTGTCCAGGCAAGTTAGGGAAATGAGTGGCAAATAAAATCACTTTCAAAGAGCAGGGTGGGGTCACCCTGTTGGTCAGAAATATATTTGCAGTGGTTCTGATCTATTTTCCCACAAAATATAGGTGAAGGGAGCTTTGGATTGCTTTGTGTTTGAGCCTCAGCAGAGACTTTAGGAATGGCCTTGCATATCAGTTACACAGCTGTGGAAGCACAGGTATGAGAAGGCAAGGGGTAGCTTAGAAGGTGACAAAGTTGGACAGAATTTTTAAAACTCTTTGGGGAGAACTCCTCTTGGTGCTTAAAATTTCAGATGTTTTCATTGTAATTTATCTGAGGAAGAAGTACGTGGTCAGTACTATGCTGGGGCATCTTGAGAGCAGCTGACACATTTTGCTGTAGGAATTAATAGAGCTGTGCTCTCAGGGGTGCTCACAGGTCTGGGAGTAATTGATGCCTCACCCAAATTAACTCTTTGCCTTAGATATTGCCTTAGGCAGAAGATCAATGGACTGTTTCAAGGAACGACTGATGAAAAAAAGCATCACTTTTTCTTTCCTTCTCATAACTTGCAAAACTTTCTGAATAAGGTGCAAAACCTCCTGAATCACTCACCTGACGTATGTATTGCTCCAGGAACAGATATCTGATCAGCCAAAAACTTTCACAGGAGACCATCTGGGCTCTTGCTATCATCTGAAAGCATAGCATCTTCTCAAAGTGGCAAGATCAAGGTTTCTTGATCTCATCAGACAAGTTTGGAATTTAGCAATGAGGTAGCACACAGGTGACTATATTAATTCAGAAATTGTATCATGGCTTTGAAACTGCTGAAACTGGTGGTGCTGGAAGAGTCATGGCTGATTTGCAGAATGTATGATTTGGTGTAAGCAGGAAGTGGAAAACGGTGCAGGAAATGTGATGTTGGCAAGACAGATAAAAGAGAGTCCAGCTCAACAGTGTCTTGTGGAGGCATCTCTGGATTGTATGGCTGAGGAGCTGAGGGTTTTTTCTGCTAGAGAATTGGTAGTTATGACTGTCCACTGTCACTGTCATGATTTATTTAACAAAATCACCTGGTGCTTGTGAAGTCAGGCACCAAAGGGCACTGCAAACAGGAGAAACTTGGCTGAATGACTTTTGTAGATGTATAAACAAGAGTAAACTATCTGTGGATCAAAGGAGAACTTGGAATTCCAAGTATTTTGCTAAGTCTTTGAGACTGCAGGATTCCAGAAAAGACACCCAGTCTACCCAGAGGCTGATGGGTGTGGGTAGAAAGGATCATTATGGACTTCTATCTTCAACTCTCTTATTTTATAGATTCAAGGAAATGAGGGCACTGTGTCCCAGCTTTTGAGGAATTTAAAACAGGAGTGGATGAGAATATGAATTATACTCCAGAAGTTATTTTGTTTCAATATAAAGCAAATCTCTACATTATGAAGAACTTTTGGGGTGATGTGGACTGTGTAGAAGATCAAACACTAGGCTGGAAAAGCTTGTTCCAGCCTGTTGGGTAACATGAACATCTCTTGGATGGAATTTTACAGGAGAGCTTATGAAGTCCAGGGATTGACTGGATTTGAGTGAGACATAATGAATCAAGCAGAATTCAGTCCCAATTGCCCTTTATGCTTCCTTTAACTATGTACTTGAAATATGTGTTAAAATAGTCTACCCTGTTAGAGTATGTGACAAGTGCATAGACTAAGAAGACCAAGTTCACGTCCAGATCAAGAATAAAGATTTCCAACAAGCTGAGGTGAAAGAAAGCTTTTTTTTTCAGTAGCTGCTTTTCATTTATTGTCTCAGTTTAGCAGAGGTCATAGAAGAACTAAAGGAATTTTACCCCTTTAGCCTGAAAGAACTGAAAATATCTTGTCAGCTCTTCTTTTCAATCACTTCAGTCCTCTGAGGATAAGGAAGATATTGTATTCACAGGCTTGCCTGAGTGATGAAATGCCTTTAAGTACCTGAATGTTGACAGAATGGTCTCTACATCTTGGCTGTG
Organism: Poecile atricapillus; assembly: GCF_030490865.1. NCBI lineage: Eukaryota > Metazoa > Chordata > Aves > Passeriformes > Paridae > Poecile > Poecile atricapillus. The sequence continues at coordinate 16,650,510 of NC_081288.1, forward strand.
GGTATGTGTGTTGGTGGATGATGTTGCCCATTGAAGGAGCTTTGGAATTTCTGTGTTTTGGCTGGGTTTTGGTTGTTTTTACGTACTGGTAGCTTGAGGGATCAAATCTGAATACTTGTTTTCTAAGAATTGTTGAAGGTACTATTGTTTCTGTTAAAAAATTGATGCAAGATTTTTCTGATTTTTGCAGCCAAAAGAAATACAGATCTGTTTTGTAGGGTGGACCTTAAACACCTTCTGTGAGTTCTCAGTCCTTCTCCATGTAAAATGGGACTGAATTATTGTGAATGCAATGAGGTGTGGGTTATTTAATCTAGTTGAAGAGGAGAGGGAGGAGGATTTTCCTGTGCATTGTGAATATTGGTCTTTCCATGTGGCTTGGTCCTAGTCTGGGGTTGAGGGATTTTCTCTTTGGAGGCTGCTGTTCCCACCTTAATCTGGCACCTGGGTATCCAGATGAAGTTCTGTGTGTCTGGATTTCTGATTCATATTAGCCCTAATGTGGCAGCAGCTGCTTTCAAATGGGTCTTGCCTAGAGGGGATTACAGGGAGTGCTGTGAGGTCTCATTTTACTTCTTCCACCTTAGCTACAGTGTGCTGAGAGGAGGGGAAGTTGGATATTTGTGCCATCCCTTGCAGATAGAGAACTAAGCACTCGCTGGTCAGCTGTTTTCTGGGCACTGTGTTGCCAGAGTAAGTCAGCAGAATATTTAATTTAAATGCCATTGAAAGTCTGCTCTACAGCTATGACAGGATCTCTTCAAAGTTAGTTGGCAGGAACTTAGCAGAACTTTGGTGTGTTAAGTGCTGTGATACTTTTTTCTAATTTCAGGATGACAAGTTAGAGACAAGCTTTTCTGTTGTGTAAACACAGAGCTTTAAACACAAACAAATAGTTATTTTTGGTGCTCTTTTCCTATGACAAAAATTAAACTTAAAAGGTAAAAATAAACAAAAACATGTTCTAAAACCTTCTCAGATTAAAGGTTAGAAAAAATAAAGAACAAAGGCTCAAGATCACTTCCAACTCACATAATTGCTGACACAAAGTTGCAGTCCAGCCAGATGAACAGCACATTGTGAGGTACAGGAATAATTTGTAGTCCTTTTAAGTAACCAGAGTAGCAAGTAGCATATACATGCAGTGGAATAAATCCTTGTCTCTGCTTCAGTTTTTTTAAGAAATATGATAATATTTAGGTTCTATCTTAATGGATGAAAAGAGAGCAGTTAACTTCTGATGTCTTATTTAGGGCACTGTACTGATGGAAGAATTTATATGTGAGTAAACTGTGGTATCAGAGCTGGTTGTGTCTTTTGCCTTGGTGAATAGTTTTTCAAACCACCGAGGCTGTGGATGTACACTTACTCTGAAAGCTGTTTTTCATCAGTGGCTTCACATTACTACTCCCCATCAAAACAGTTTATGTGAGTGTCTCTCAGCCCTCTCTAAGCAATATGAGCTCATATACTTAAGCAATTTAGTAGATGATTTGTGCTAACGGGGTTGACTGTTGCTTAGAGACCCTCAGGCTCTGAAAGGCTGTAATGTGAAATGAATGACCCAGATTAATGTTTATTTTTGCCCTTGCCTGGGTTTGGGTCAACTTAGTTCTTTTATTGAATGTTGTGATCTGTGGGTCCTGTAACTCAAAGGAGTGTCAGGTATGCTGTTTTATTTCCATCTGTCAAATCAGAAAATAGTGGAGAGTTCTGCTCCAGAGAGGTGCTTGGGGCAAGGCTGGCAGCTGGGATTTCCAGTCAGGGAGGAAGCTTGGGAAGAGCATGTCTGTTTTAACAGGAGGCCAGACCTTCTGCCACTCAGGCTGAAGCATCTCAATGTCCTCTTAAACGGAAGTGTTAATCAAAATATAGCAGACTAATTGTTTATGTGAGTGGATGAGATTATCCCAGACAATGTGGTGCTGTTTGACTTGGAGAAGGAACTGTGTAACCGTATGCAAAGCTGCACCACAGCGATAGACAACTGGCTTTTTGATTAGGTCATAAAATCTGGGGAGGTGATAAAAATGGAGCTGATTTTTGGGTGGGGTGCTCTGCTATCTTTTCAGATCAGCTTATAGCTGTGGAGTATTATTTACTATGCACAAGTGAATAGGGAATAGTAGCTGAGGCAGTGGGCAGGTTTTTAATCTTCATGTGCCAGGCAGTGGGTTAAGCTCTTGTGATAATGTGTCCGAGAGCTTTGTGGAGTGATAAGAAAAAGGCTAGAATAGTTTTACTGTGCTAAATATTGTTGCACCGTGTTAGATTAGAACTTTTTAAATGGGGGCTGCTTGTACCAATTAGTTTAACTTGAAAGTAGGTGTGAGCTTTGGTACACTTGTTTTTGTGTCCAGGTTCCCTTTGCAGGGAGAGTGTGCAGTAGTGGTTGCTGCTACAAAGTCTCAGTGGGAACAAGGGTGTCCTGAAAATAAACCTCAGGATCTCAGGCTTGCCTGTGGTTGCATTTAAGACCTTGCACTGACACAAAGGGGTGGAATACACACAGCACCCTGAAAAGCAGAATGCCTCCTTCCTGAGAAGAGCTGCTAAAATGTATCCAATTTACTTTGTTTACTCTGGCCATAGAGAGCTGGTATCTCTAGAAAGGGAAACAGGTGGCTTTCCATTGCATTTCTGCCTTGTCCCCATCATCCTGGTTGAGAGTTGGTCATGCAGGAATAAGGAATGATGGCTACTTAGTCCACCACATTCTGACCTTGCTCCAGCTCCTTGTGGGAGCTGCATGCTCTTTTTCAAACCAGGTAATTTCTTTTCTCCTGTCATCCCTCATGTTGTTTCTGTCCCACTCACTCATGCCTTGGCACCCTATGCCATCCCATCGCCATTTCCCACACCTTGGATTTTGCCCTTCCCCTGTTGCGTGAGGGCATCCAGAACTTCTTGTAGGACAAAGTAAAACCCTGTATGCTGCAGCCAGGGCTCTTCTCTGCGTGCAGAGGAGCTGATCACAAGGCTGTCCCTCTGCTACGCCTCCTGCCCAGCTCGCCAAGCAGCTGCTTGCCCAGCGCTCTGACAGGTCCTGCCGGTGAGTGCAGAAGGGGAAATGTTATTTTTTTCCCATGTATACAATGAAAGGAAGCGCTTGTAATAAATGGAGTGAGGTAAAAAGGCTTTCCCAGCACATTACCTTCTAACACTTCTTCATCCTGTTTCTCTGCTCCAGGTCCTGTTCTGCTGTGGGGAGCGGGACTGAATTCCCAACAGCTGGCTCCTGCCAGCTCCCAAGGCCTGCCTTCCTCAGGCACAGAAAGCCCTGCTTTGTCCTGTCAAAGGGGATGAAGGACGTCTCTCCCTTTGAACTGGGCAAAGGAGGGTCTCTTGCACCTTGGTGCACTGGAGCTGGTGTAGGAAAGTGCTATTTCATTGTTAACACAGCAAAAGGAATAATAAAGTCTCCAGAAATTATGTAAAAGACAAGAGGGGTGGGTGGAAGGGTGGAGAGAGGAAATACTTGGAGATGTCTGCAGTGCTTCCTGTTTGCTTCTGAAAATTATGAGTCAGATCCCCCAGAAACAAAAGAGAGGGGTTTGAAAAATGGTGAGATTTAAAAAAAAAAATAGTCATGTGTGCATCTGTTCTCTTGGTCTCCTGGTTTTTGAGATCTCAGAGCTAGAGGCCATTTTTCACATTTTTCTCGGCAGTGGTGATAGCAAGGAACATACACCCTTTTCCTTTCCAAGTGAAAGTAGAGGGGTTTTTAGTATCTCTCAATGCAGCATCAGGAAGGAGACCAATTGAAAAGATACCAAAGATTGCATGGTTTGGAATAAAATTTGTGATAGCATCACAGTTCTTCTCAAGTGGATTGCTTGAAGAGCTTTTGCAACAGGAGTTAGGTGTAACCCTGGAGCAGGCTTGCCTTTGCTTTCTGAGGTATATACTTTGGCACAGGAGGGAGAAGGTGCGCTCTGTGTGCCCAGACTGTGTTTGATACTGATACAGAAGGAGGAACCATGCTCCCTTTTTCCCAGGTCAAACAGTATGCATCTTTAAAACCCATGGATTCTGTGGGATTTGTAGCATGAGTGTTGATAAGTGTATGTGTGTACAGTAGGATTGCAATTACAAAGGAAAAATGAAGTGGATATCATTGTTCTACTTACCATATCACCAAGTTCAGGCTTTTCTAGAAAACTTGATTTCCTTGTTTCTCTGCCAGTTAATTTCCAGTAAATGTATGTAAGTGATAAAAGACTCCAGCTTTCCCAGTAGAAAGTGATTGTTTGCAGGTGTTTTTCCTCCGTTAAGGTGTCAGGATAAGCTGTGCGAGGAGACCTGGAAGCATTTCCTTCAGCTGAAAAGAATGCTGCCGAACTGGAGGGCCTGAAGGTACAGGGCCAAACTCATTTCTTTGTAACAGAGCTTGTTGTTAAGACACACCTTAGAAGGTGGTCTGACTGACAGCTGACAGCACAGCCAGAGAGACAGAGCTTCTTGGTGCTCAGCAGAGTCATTGCTGAGAGCTCAGGTGGACCAAAAAAATCTGTGGTAACAAATAGACACCTGCTCTTGTGTGCTCTGGGGTGCTGGATGCAATAGCCTGTACTGCTGTGTTTCCTGGAGTGATTTTTGCACTGTTCTCAGACCTTGTGCAGGGATGGGGATGGAAGGGTCCTGGAAGCTCCTCCTGGAGTGCACAGCCACACTGGTTAGAATGCTGAGCTCTGCTGAGCACATGTGGGGTTTTCTGTGCCTCAGAGCCTGGGAGAGTCCTTGGGCATGTGAGATTGGCTGTTGTTGAGTGTAGCCTCCTTGTGGGAGATGCCAGCCTGCCTGGTGGTTGGTTTGAGAAAGTTTTGGGGTGTGAACCTGCTATGTCATTTTCCTGCTTTATGATTATGGAAGGTTCCCAAAAGTAGAATAGGGTCCTTTTCCACCTTTGACTTTGCACCTGTCCACTTGCACAGAAGTGACTGTTTTGCCACCCTGCTTGTGGCTGCTGTTTTGTGACTCTCGTACTTCCCAGCTCCTTCTGCTGTGGCCGGAGCATTCCCAAGCATTTCCTCTTCAGGTTTCTGCTCTGTGCTGCTGCGTGGGACTCTCTCAAGCGAGTGTGTACAGGTCGGGGGTAGGTGTGGCAAAGGACTCCTAGAGCTGCTCCCAGCAACTGGGAAAGCAGCTCTGAGACAATCTGGAGCAGCTCCCAAAATGATCTCTCCCTGCAGGAAACTGGCTCTTCTAGGTTTTAAAACAAGTAAATAAAGTCACTGTGATTTCTCAGCTGGTTTTTATCTGGAAGGTTTTTTTTTAACTTGCTGCTGAAGAAAGAGAAGAGCAAAGAGAATATGCAAAAATACCTGTCCCAGCTGCAAAGATTTGTAAACATTTATTGTTGCAAAATGAAAATAAAAATAATACAATCATTTGTTGAGAGAATTGGAGCATGTGTTGATGTGGAGGTATCTCCCTGCACAATTCTCACTGCCACCAGTGAGAGCTGAACACATCAAAGGGTGATCAGACCTCATTCAGGGAATCCCTGCCAACCCAAGTCATTGTCCCCAGGGCCAGAAGTAAAGGCTGAAACCAGCAGCAGAATTTTGGGATCTGGGCTGCATGCTGGCTACAAGCTTGTTGGTGGTTATGCTGTATTTATCTGAAGGCAAAACCAGGCAGCACCTGTAATTCCTTGGCAAGGAGGTGGTCAGGAAGGTTCATGTTTCTCCTGTAAAGCCCAGGCTTGCACCCAGTGCCAGGATTTTGCACATCTCATGGAAAGGGGCTGTGGCTGGGGGAGCTCAGGATGTGTTGTGTGAGTGTGCTTGGCCTTGTAGACGGCTCCTGGGGCTGCTGAAGGAAGGTGCCCTAAAGGAAGGATATGAAAAGTGCTGGGTCAGGTGCTGAGTTGCTGCAGGAAAGGGCTGCTTGACTAATTTCAGTGGAATTACCTGTGTTCACGCTAACTTGGGCTTGTCCCCGTTGTTTGCCTCTGAAATGAGGTGAGTTCTTTTCTTCATTTGGTATCCTGACATATAACAGAGTTTGTAACATCGAGGTCTTGTTATCTGTATTGTCTGAAAAACTGGGGTTTAAGCAAAAACTTAGGCATGTGAAATTTACATCTCCTGCGTGAAACGCACTGCAGAATGCGTAAAGTGTCAGCATTTTGGTTGAGCAGTGTTTCCCACCCACATTTTTACATAGTGTGACATGGTTGGTCTGATGGATTATTGCTGTTTGTGATACAAAATGGAGAAAGCCCTTAGATCATTTTCCAGGATTTACATTCAAACCTATGTTTGCAGGATTGGTAATTTTTTCATGTATATTTGTGTATGTATATATTTTTGTATGCATGTGTTTGCTTATATATACGTTGTCATTCCAGATGCTGAGATTCATTATAGGCCTTACAGTTTGTCTGCTTAAACAACAGTATTTTTACATTGTGCTATTTCAGCAAAGTTTCCTAATTTTCTTCCTTTGCTTATGCTTCCTTTCTACAGTAAGTGTTGCCATTTTGATGAGTAGGTGTGACTGCCTTCATTATGGTGATGAGGTCACTTTTGATTCCTGGACAGATATTGGCATTTCTCAACAGTATTTTTCTGGGTAAATCTCTTCATTTTCATTAAACGATGTTCACAGTGAATGATCCAGCCTTTCTGACTCCTTTTATTAGCACATAGTTCTTCAAAGAACTTTAAGAACTGATAAGAGTCTCCTTTCAAGTGGCCATTCACAAATATGTGCAAAGCTGAGAAAAACCCCTCAAATTCTTCTGTTGTAAACTACACATAGAATTTCTTTTGATTTGGATTATTTTCCCTATGCTGCTGGCTTACTTTTGCTGTCTCTGGCTGAATAGGTAACTCTGCAAAGAGTTCTCAGTTTTGGGAGCAGCGACACTGCTACTAGAATTTTTCTGAAGTCACTGTGTACCATGGAAATTTAAACTGCTCAGTCTGATAGGGCCTGGTTAGTGAGCTACATGCCTAAAATTCACATAAAGATGCAGGGTTGCCTCCGACACCCTCATTTTTAGTTTACAGTGGTCCCAGTGTCAGCATTTCTAACGTGTGTTAGGTTGATATACCTAATAATTCTACTTCATCTGTGCTTTCTTGCATTGAGAGAGCTGTGTTGCAGACCTGTTACAGGTGGTTGTCAGGTGTGAGCCAGTGGGGTTAAAGTCATGTGTGTAATCTTGATTTTCTGATTTACTTCTAAGTTTGAGCCAAATCCTGGACTTGTTTACATTCAATATGTAGTTAGCTGGATTAAGTGGAAATGCTGCAGAGGTTAGATTGTAATTAAATCTTTGATGAATGACCCTCAGTGTGAGGTGCTGACACTGCTGCTTCTTTAAGCTTCATCCCTCAGGGCACTTTTGGGAAGCTGGGATGATAGGGGTGAAATCCTGGCCTCAGAGACATCGGTGGAAATTTTATCCATTCAAAGACAGCTAAGATTTCACCTAAAAGGAAAATTTTAGTAATGGAAAAATTGTCCAGTCCTCCAGGTGATATGCATTATTAGTGGGTCTATGTTCTGCAAACCACTAAAGAAAGCCTTCAGAAAGCTTTCCTAATACTAATTTTCAATTTTTTTAGCTTTAATAAAAATGTATTGTAAAAGAGGGTTTGCCTGTGGAAGTGTTGTCCAATTAAATGCCTTTGGGCTGTTGCAATATCCTTGTATGATAGATTCTTACTTTTTATATTAAAAAAAAAAAACACAACAAAAAAACAGAAAAGAAACAAAGGAAGAAATCAACCATTTTCTTGGGTTTATGGGAATGTAATTTGTTTATTAAAGGCACTGAGACAGGCTGAAACCAAACCCTGCCTGGGAGCAGAGCACCAGTGTTGTACAGAGGTACAGCAGGACTGAGTGTGCCTGGGGAGGGAGCTGGGTGGGATAGGCTGGCACACCTCCTCCCATTGCCAATTCCTCTGGAATCACAGAGTAGCCTGAGCTGGAAGGACCCACAAGGATCACTGAGTCCAACTCCTGGCCTTGCACAGCACAACCTCAAGAATCATACCCTGTGCCTGAGAGCATTATCCAAACACTCCTTGAGCTCTGTCAGCCTTGGGACTGTGACCAATTCCCAATCCCCTTTTCACAGCAGAAAATTGGTGGGCTTGGCACCACTGAAAATGCCTTGATGTATGTTATATTGATGTGAGTATTTTGAAACACTGTGCAAGTGTTCATTTACTTGGCAAAAATTACTATGTCCAAACAAAGCTCGGTACCATTTTCTTGGTGCCTTAATGGCTTACCTATTATGCATCCAAGAAAATTGCAAAACTGAGACTAAAATCTAAGAACCGTGCGTTCTCATTTCCTCTGTAACCTCCAAATAACATTTTCTTCCTTTGTAATAATTTATTTTAGCTCTGTTCTTATAATTTAATTGAGATTGCATAATGTTTAAAATGTAAATATAGCTATAAAAAGGGATAAACAAGTTCTACTGAACAGGACCTTTTGCAAGCTAAAAGCATGATTGAGTATAACACAATACAATAGAATAACAAAATGACATTCAGGATTTATAGCTGGATTGCTTAATTGAGCAGAAAAACTTCTGCTTTTACTCCCCCCTCTCCCCCTTGACATGCAAGCCTGCAGGTACAGTTACAAGAATATATGAATGTACTATCAGATAAGGGAAAAACTTTAGGGCTAATTATTTGTGCAGGTATTAGTGCAAATGTGGAGCTGCCTGTTTGTATGGTGGTGTTTTTGTTTCTCAGTATGTGCTTGGGGTTGTACTTTCTGCCCTTGTGTCTCCACAGCATTTGATAATACAGTTCAAAGTGACCCATGTGAGCATTTTTTGGGATGGTGGGAATGGCTGAGTTCCTGTTCTGTGTAGAGATAAAATGCACCCACATCCTTGTTTCACACTGAAGGTTGTTCATGGTGAAATTTGTCTGCTGTTTTAGACACCTTGAGGAGTTTGGAATGTTTTACATGCATAGAATTTTGCTTTCCTAGTGTAAGGGAATACCCTATTAAACCATTAAATAGCTCATTTCAACCTGTTTTATGCTTCGTGTTTGTGGCAATTAAAATTTGTTCAGAAAGGAAACTATAAAGTTCCTAATGTTTGAGGCAGGCAGGAGCCAGATTTTCTTGTCTCCTAGCTGCTGTACCTCATTGATATGAAGTTCTTTAAATATTGTGTTCTGCTGTCCTCCCATTTATGAAAGGGGCTCTTTAGCATGGAATCTTCCTAAATGGTACAGTGGTTTAATAGTCCTGCTATAAGTGCAAGGAAGAGCCTTTTTATTTTCTGTGCCGGCTGGGATTAATGTAGGCGACCCTAAAAGATGTGAAAAGATGATGGTGAAAAATTTGGCTTTGGAAAGAGACAAGAAAAATGACACATTTCATACAGAGTAGCTAAATCATAGAGTTGTAAATCATTTGAAGCAGGACTGGTAGTCAGAAAAGAGTATGAACTCACATTTTGGGAAGGGTGAGGTAGGATGACTGTAGATTTTTGGCAGGAGACCGTTTGAAGCACACAAGAAGTGGGCTGACCTAGATGCCTGATAAGAGGCTCAATGAAATGAAAAGTGGGTGGACTTGGAGAAGAACTGGGTGGATCTGATTGTTTTGGCACTTAGGTATTTGATGTTTGATTTCCAGGGCAGCAAAATTTTAATCACCTATTGTTCATTATTGGTTGGTTTCTTGGTGGTATGACTTGCACCTCTCTTTCCGAGTGGTTGCTGGGATGTGTGGAGCACGGGAGAGGCTTTGTGCTGCAGCTGGGGAGGAAAGAAGTGTCCTGGGTGGCAGGTGCTCTGGAGGAACATTTCTTTGGAGGAGGTTGTGTGAAGGGACATCTGAGGAGCAAAGTGAGGGAGGCATTGGGAGCAGCTCCTTTGTTCACAAGGGATGTCAAGGTTATGTGGTTTTGGAATGGAACCTCAGCATTCTTTGTAAACAAATATATTGCTGGGCTCCACTGGCAGTTAAAGTATCCAGCTTCTCTTGATGATGCCTGTCCCCAACTTTGCCTCTCTTCCTGCTGCTGCCCAGGCCCTGTGTGCTGCTCAAAAAGGCAGTGAAATTATGATACCATTAAGAGAGTAAAAGCTGAGCAGCTTGAGTGTCTTAGATTGAAGACATCGCCTCTAGCTTAGTTTATTCAGCTTTTTGAGGAATAAAATACTCCATAGATATATAAATAATACCGAGTGTGTGATAGACATCAACAGTTGGGTCTTGTATTTTTTAACAAGTCACACACACACACACACACACGTGCAGTTCCATGTATGGGAGAGTCCGTGTGCTCATGTGTTTATTCAGGTATTGTTGTACTTAATAATATTGTCTATGATTATTGGGTGGAAAGCTCTGTTGGTAGGAAGAGGCAAAATATATTTCAGATGGTATTTTTGAAACTCAATGCACAAAGCTAAGATAAATGATATTATGTGGCTGCTTTCTTTAACAATCTAAAAAGCATCTCATGTTATGAAAGAGACCTAAAATTCATGAAACCAACCGTAATTACCTTCCTATTATTTTCTTACATTGGTTTTTGTTTTTTCAGAACGCACCTGTATCTCAGTAGTAAATCTAAAATAACTCATCACTGGGAACAGTCCTTCTAGGATTACAGCTGTACAACTATTCCTTGACTCTTGCACTACCTCTGAAAGTTCCTAGAAACCTTTGGTGTATTTACCTTTAGTCTGTGTTACATAATCAGGGGAGCTTGCAGGACATAAAGACTTATGGAGCATATATGATTCCTATCTATGAACCCAGGCACCATTAGACTTTTCTGCCAACATACCTTGTTTATCAGTTATACCTCTGCTGCTTCTCAGTCCTGTTCCTCCCACCCCTGTGTCCTTCCTCCCATTTCACCAGAGAAGGGATGGCTTCAACTCCACCAGATGATGGGGGAGAATGAGAGGAAGAGAGGTGCAGAACTCTACAGGTTCATACTTTGACCACTTGACATGAGGCAGAACTTTTTTCCTGTGTAGTGACTGAGCACTGAACAGATTGCCCAGAGAGAATGTGGAGTGTCCTCATTGGAGATACTCCAGAGTTGTCTGGGCACAATCCTGTGTCCTGTGCTCTGGGATGGCCCTGCTGGAGCAGGGAGGTGGGGCCAGCTGCCCCACTGTGGCTCCTTCCACCCTCAACCATCCTGGGATTCTGTGACGACAGTGGAGAGTTGAAACTGCCTTTACTTTCCCCCCCTGCCTCTGTGGAGAAGCACACCTTATATCCTAGGCAATGCTTTAGGTAGCTCAAATTCTTGTTTAATGAGCCTTTGTAGGCTGTAGCTGTGTACACTTCTGTACACTGTGAGGCCTTAATGGTTTAAACACCTGCTGGTCTGTGAGGTTGGCTGCCTGTGGCACTACGATGAGGAACTGCCCTTGCTTGCCCTGCAGCGAGTGGAAAAACTTCCAGTGGCTTCAGTGGGAGAATGACTGGGCATCTGTGACAAGCAATCCCATGAGCATTGTTGCTTTCAGCCTCTAATTCTGCAATTACTGAATACAAAGGGTCATACGTAAAGTCCAGGGGTGTAATTACTATTTTGACTTTCCTGATGATTTATCTTAGGCACTACCAATGAACTGTACAGCTTAATTACAGCAGTTACTTGGAGGGATTGTGCAAACCCCAGGTATTTATTGTGTTCAGGGAAGAACTAGCTCAGCTAGAGATCATTTCATATATGTGCAGGGATCTCCTTTGTCATTTATGTGCTGCCAATGTATGGAAAGCTGAAATGCAATTGTGTCGTATGTGCCAGATGCTGAATGACAGCAGAGAGCACAAAGCAGTATTGTCTGCAGTCCAGCTGAGGAATTAAACCCCTTTGTTAAAGCTTCTCTGATAGTACCATGCTTAAGTGGCTTGAATATTGGCACCATAATTTGGATCAGTGTTTACATAGCTTGCACATTTTATGGTATAATGCAATAAATATAATACAATAAATTCTGCCTTTATCTGAAAAGCCTGGTCTGGTGCACTTTGGCCTCCTATTCAAACCTACAAGCAAGTGATCTTAAAACCTGCTGTGGTGTGGTGTGACAGTAACTGCAGGTTATACAGGAGTCCAGGATCTTTTGCAGCCAAGCCTGTTGTTTGGTTTCACACATCTCAAATGGATTTGTTAGCAGGTTACAAAGGTCTTGAATTGCTGCTTGTTTAACACAGCCACCTCACAGGTGTCAGTAACAAACCAGCAGCTGCTTTTGGCTCGCTATAAAAGTGGGATTTGAATATTTTGAATTGTGTGTCAGAGGAAGTGGTCTGTGTTTGAAGAGCCTCTTCTGTTCCCCTCCACAGAGCGTGCTGAAGTCTTGCATCATGTGCAGTGTTCAGCTCAGCACTCCTTATGGTACGGTAACGAGCACCTCCAGAGTAAACAAGGAGCTGTTAGACTCCCTGAAGGTCATGCAGCTGGAATATGGGCTGAATGGCATTATGTGGAAATGCTGGGGATTAAATTGTTAATATAATAACTGCTAAATAAACAAAGCAATACTTTCCTCAGATTTTTGTCCTGTGCTATAAGAAACAAAGGTGTGAGAAGCTGAGATGCTGAGCAAGGGCTCAGGAGATGATGTTCCTGCTCTGTCATGCCACTGCCACATGCCAGTCAACCTTTCTCTGCTCTGATTTTGTGTCCATAGGATGGAAGTGGCACCAGTTCGTTTTCCTTTGTGTTCTCTGATGTCTTTGGTTCCTGAATGCTGCCAAACTCATTTATGGTCCTTACACTTGTGCCTTTAGAGAATGCTCAGTGGCAAGTGATTAATATTAGTTGTTAATGTCTGCTCTCTGCAAGGCCAGTGTGTTTGAGCACTGCAGCTGGCTGGCTCAGAGAGTGTGCAGGATCTCATTTGTTTTGCTCAGCACCACCACCTTGTTTTCTATCTGACTTTTGCTACAGTGACATGCCATGGTGAAAGTTTTGCATTTCACCCACAGCTGTGGTTGTCACAAGTTGTCACCAAGGAACACAGGAGGTTCCTTGTGTGTTATGGTTAGCTTTTCAATATGCCTCCATCCTGAATGTGCTTAAGGTCGAACCTTATGGGTTCCCCCTTAAAAACCTTTGAGGGATTTTATTGAGAGTGAGAAGTACTTGGCATTTAAATCCTTTGGCAAAGCTTCTGTTAAGGTAGTTCTTTCCTGTCAGCTCTCTGTGACTCCAGGATTTAGGTGCTATTTATTGGAAGCTTTGGCCTATTGGAACATGGACAGAGCACAGGATGCCTGCAAGACTTTTCCTGAGTCCTGCTTTCTGAACCTCACTCTGTTCTTGTTAAACCTGCCCTAACCTAGGCTGTGAAGAGCACAGCTCCCTAAGGCCCCCTGCTCGCTGCTGAAGCTGTTTCTTCAATTCCCCTTCCTTACTGACACCTCATGTTTGCATCTAGGTCTGTTTTGAGATTGGAACTGCTGACTTCCAAAATTCTTTGTAATTTTTGCTTCTGGGAGCTGCAGCTACAGTTTGTCATCTTGCTAGAGGTAGAAAATTCTTGGGCGTGCTGGGGGATCGGCCTTGCTGTGCTTGTGGCTGGAGGCAAAGCCAACTTGAGTGAAAGCTGAATGCAGCTATTGTGTAACTTGGCTGAAGCAAATTTGTGCTTTTTCTGGCAATTTCCAACAAAAATGCTGCTAAGAAAGTTGCTGTAAAGTGGCAGGGCAGTAGTGTGTCCTTAAACACGATTTTCCTGAATAATTGTTTGAAATGGGCAAATTGTTTACAGGATACTTCCCGAAAGGAAGCTGAATTTATGTCCAGGAAGTTCTGAGATAAGTTTAACAATTCGTATTTTAAATTTTATGGTTTATTTAACTTCTAAAATATTGCAAGAAATATATTAGATTTGTCATCTAGGTTTTCTGTTTTGGATTAAAGAAATGCTTATTCATTTTAGCACAGGAAAGTGTGGTCTTGGGAGTTTTGATCAGAGCTGAACCTTAATTCCATATGCCTCCTCAGAGGAAAAAGATGGGAAATGGTGAAGGAGAAAATCTGACAGCTGCAGAGAAGCAAACTGTTTCTAATTGAGGGGTAATGGCTCTGATGAAGGAAAACATAAATTTTACATGGAACATCAATGTATGTGGTGTGACAAAAGGGATTTTAACTGGATTTAAATGATCTGAAACACAGACCATTAGAAGAAATCCTCTCTCTGGAAGGAAAATGTAGACTTTCTTGGTTATGCTTAGTAACTGAATAACAGAGTTTCTAAGGTATTTTTTGTATTACACTGGAGAAATGTGGTAGCTTTTGGATCTATGGTGTGGCAGGCGTGTCTGTGCATTTATAAACATTGATGGCATGTTTTAGTGAGTGTGATAACTTTTGTTTTTCTAGGTTAGTGGATGACCGGTGTGTGGTCCAGCCAGAGGCAGGTGACCTTGCTAATCCTCCAAAGAAGTTCCGAGGTCAGTAACCAGGGATCATTTCTCTTTAATGACCAACTGATGCAGTTCTGACTCCTTGGGCACTTCTGTCATGTAGCTTCCCAGAGGGTTTGTGGACACAGGGACAAAGTTTCAAACTGCAACATGAATGGCAGATTTTGAGAGCAAAATACAAAATTTGTAAAGGAAGGAGAGGCAGGTGGAAAATATGGGGAAAGGGGCTGAATTTTCCTGTAGTCCAAGAGCTGTTTGCTCTGTTCTGTACATTGAACACTGATCCCCTGCTCTGTGACAAACTCTTTGCTCAAGCCCTGCTGTTTCACTGTAAATGAGAAAGAAACTTGAGGTCCAAAGCTACTTGAGCTGATGGATTGTTGTTTTTTTTCAGGATAAGATACCGTTTTAAGGAGTACTCCCAAATATTTTGTCAGCTTTTTGTTTTGCCTTTGTTTAAAACTGTATCTGTTTTTTTTCAACTTGACTTTGTAGATTTGGATAATTCTGTTGTTTTGCTTATTGGAAAAAAATACCAGTGCACTGACAACATGTAGTTTTTACTTCTTGACTGCTAAAAAAGTACTCTTAACTGTGCCAAATCAGAGCCTTACTAGCCGGATCCAGGCCTCTTGTTGGCTTAAAAGAGCTTGGATTCACACTGGTTCTGAGATAAAGAGAATCCCTTGCCTGATTTAGAGCAAGGGAAATATGTTTCATGACTGTATTTATTTTCAATGATCTTTATGGTCCCTTCCAACACCAACCATTCTATGATTTTCAGGGGTTGCACTGACATGCTTAACCTTAGTATTTTATTTGCAGTTCTACTGCAAAAAATAAAGCATTTTAAACATTGGGAGAGTGAAGTTCTGCTTTCCCAGAGAGTTCAAGACTTTTTTCCCATTATATATTCAGGAAACATCAGCAGTTGGTTGCAGTTCCAGCTGTGAGCATTCAGCGCACTGGCAGATATTGGAAACTGAGAAAGTGAGGATACATACTTAGAAACTAACAGTAATAAATTTCAGTCACTTGTGTGACTGGATAACTTTAAAGCAGAGCTGGGGGATAGCATCCAGTGTGGCTTTCAGGCTACTTAACTGTGATTTTACCCTCTCACTTGTCTGCAAGTACATATGTAACTCACATTTTCCAGGTTGTGCAAAATATCATGTGGGGATCCTTGGAACGATATTTTTCTCACTGGACTGTTTCTAAAGTTGAACTTATTCAGATGAGACCAAGGTCACAGGGAAAGATTTGTGATAGGACGATTGAATACACCCAAATGCCTACAACTAAGGATCTCAACAGAGCTTAAAAAGACAGCCATAACTTTTTCACTGTCTAGTGTTTGAGGGCTTGATAATATAACTTCAGTTATAAAGAGTTCTTTTCTTGCAGCTCTGTGTTGTTCATTTCTAACTTCAAAAGGCAAAGAAAGAAAAAGTTTATATGTTTCTGTGTTAATGATTTGGGCACTTTGATGCAGGGTGGAAGCTGATTGAACTCCCAGCACTAATGATTTTCCACCAGTTGTGGTAGCACATGTGGAGCAGATGTCACAGGGAGATGGGACACTGACAAATGCACAGCTGTTTTCTGCTGCTGAGGAAACCAAGGACTGTCTCCTGAGTTACATCCCAGCTTCTGCAGGGGAGTGGTTTCCATTAGTTGTGGACGGTTTTGGCTCTGTCCCTTATTGTAGCCTCTGTCTGTTGCTTGCATAACACATCCCTTTGTCTCCAGTTGCCTCTGCTACCTCTTCTCCACAGCATCAAATCTTTCCTCTAACTTAGATCTTCCTCTTTTTGGGGATTCCCTCTTCTCCATCTTCCTCCCTGCCCCAAAACTTTTTAGTAGCTACTCTCCTCCTTCCTGCTGCTGCTAAGCATTCTTTTTTTTCCCTTTGAATTCTTGCTTCCAGTCACTCCTTATCTCTCTCTATTTTATAGTACCATACCATAGCTTAATTTTGGGACTGCTGGCATGGTGGTAGCATGCAAATTTGGATGAGCTGTAACAAAGTGATTTGGGTTGGAAGGGACCTTAAAGCCCATCTCATTCCAACCCGTGCCATGGGCATGGGCACCTTCCAACTATCCCAGCTTGCTCAGAGCCCATCCAGCCTGGCCTTGGACACTGCCAGGGATGGGGCAGCCACAGCTGCTCTGGGAAATCTGTGCCAGGGCCTCAGCACCCTCACAGGGAACAATTTCTTCCTCATATCCAATCTGAATCTATCCTTTTTCAGCCTGAAACCGTTCCCCCTTCTCGTGTCGCTCCATGCCCTTTTAAAAAGTCCTTCTCCATCCAGCTTTCTTGTAAGTCTCCTAAAGGTAGTGAAAGGTGCTATAAAGTCTCTAACACCTGTAGGAGAAACTAATTAGTGAAAAAGTATTTGTCACATTAATTTATGCAACCCACCCTTCTATAACAGCAGGGCTATTGTGTTAGGGACATCGAATATCATTTTTCTGCTGCTTCAAGTATACATAATCAATGTGTGTTCAGGAGGATGGCTGCAGGAAAGATGAATCTATCATTTGGATGTTTTCTCCTTCATCCTTGAAGTCAAATTCTAAGTGTGAGAATAGCAGGAGCTTTGCTGAGAGCCCAGAAAACTTGCTGTCTAATTGAGATTTTGTGCCTTGAACCATGAAGGTGTCTCTACCATGAGAGCAACCAAAAGCACATCTCTGCCATGCTTTGCTAAATTTCTTTGCTGTGCTCAGAGCCCTGAGGCAAAGGAGTTGCTAAATATTGTTCTTATAACCAAGAATCTAAGCAAAATCCATATTTTTCTCCCCAAGAGTCTTCTGGGAAATAGCTTTCAATTACAGCAGCAAAGTTAACAAACCAAACAGAAACTGCTTTAAGTAGGTTCTTGACATGAAAGGAAGACTTAGGCATGAATGATTAATTGAATGATTAGACATAAGCAACTGAAAATAGCATCTAAGAGCAGGATGAGTAGGGCCTCTTCACTAATAGGAAGTGCTGTCTACATGGTTTACAATGTTTTTATCACTGATAGCTGAACTGGCGTTGATTTGAGGTTAGAGCACGACCTGGGAGCCAAAGAAGTATGAGAAAAACATGTTTCTAACAAGATGTTTAGATTTCAAGGACTGACTCTGAAAATTAATATCAGAGAAGTCTGTGTTTTCTCTTTTTTGGTAATATTTTATCAACCCTTTCCCCAGTGGGAGGGACAAAAAAGATAGATTGTGGTTTTGAACTGCTTGTATCTCCCCTAAAGGATTCACTCAGAGATCAAATCAAGGTACTGTGCTGTTGGCCTGAACTGAAAGCCTATGTAAAAAGGTGTCTCAAAATAGCAGTTTCATTTTTATGTGTTTACTTTTTTTTTTTTTTTTTTTTTTTTGAGTGGGTGGTTGCTATTCTGGTTGTTTAAGAATATTCTGCAGCATGGAGTGTTGTTAAGCTAAGGAAAGATGTGATTGCTTCTCATTTTGTGTCCACATGAAGAAGCTGTGCTCCCCATTCCCCCCCAGTCACACTGGGATGAACCTGGAGTGGCTCTGTGTGCACCAGGGTGCATATCCAGATTTGCATCAGTTCAAAGGAGGGTGAAATTTGGTCCCACACGTGTTTCCTGAAGCCAGGTGAAAAAACCCCACAAAACATTTATTGTATTGCAGTGGAATTGAAGGGACTGATCATACCAGGTGCTTCATGTGTTAATTCCAGCTGAAGCTGGTGGGATCCAGGGCACTGAGTGTGGTGATGGAAATGCTTACTGTGCTGCAGGGCTGGGCTCACAGAGATTGGGAGGAACAGTGTGTGCCAGGAGTTGTGTACCTCTGAAGAAAATTCATATTGTGAGCCACACAACTGCAGGTTTCCTTAGTCTGGGACCCTAAACACACTTCAGCTTGATGCTCCTTTCTCCAGTGGGAAACACTTTCAGCTTCCAAGGTGTAAAATAGCACAGTTAAGACCTGCTTGTTGGTCAGATTTAGCAGCTCTGGAAAAGAAGCATGAGTCTCTCTCCTATTTTAAATGTAAAATGACCTAAGTTTGTACACTGGTCTAAACTTCCTTGCTTGTAACTTGTATTCCTTTCTTTTCTTGAGGCTTCTGCAGTGAAAGTGATGCTTGGGTTCCTAAATACCCTCCTTTGCCTTTCAGGTTTTTAGTTTGATCTAAGGTTTTTCAGACATTATTATTTTGTCTTCTCGTCCTTCCTTTCTCTGCACTCTCTCTTTTCTTCTTTCTGCCCTTTCCTCTTCCATCTGCCGTTTTTCTTTTTATTTGCCCTCTACTTAATTTTGATTTATTCTTTTATTTTCTTCTTATTTCTCCCAGTTCCATAATTGCTTTAATTTCCTTCTCAGACTCCTGATAGCTCTTTTGTTGTTCTGCCTAGGACTCTTCATTGCCCCACTCCTTTCTCCTCCACATTTTTTCCTTTCCATTTTCAAATTAGATCCTTTTTACCTTTCTGTTTATTTTTTTCCCCAAAACTAGTAGATTTGTATGCACTGTGATTTTATAGCCCTGTCAGTTCCTCTTACCCATTTATCTGGTTTTAGTAAAGTCATGTGATAATTTCTCTAGCTCTGCAAACCAAAGAAATCTTTCATGGTGGGCAAGCGTTGAATTTCTTACACTTAAAAAAATTCCCAAGAGAGGACAGGGAGAGAAAGCATCTCACAAATACTGTTCTAAACCATCTTTATCCAATATCAAGAAACAATTAAAGGGCATAATAGGAGTTATTTTCCTTTTCAGACTTCCTGAGTGAAGGCGCTATTTGCTTACCTTTGATATTACCTCCTAAATTAGTCCTCAGGAAGAGAAGCATTTATGTCAAACTCCATGAAGTAGTGGATTGGGAACTAGGACAATCTGGGAATGTCTGGAGAAGTCAGAAGAGACATTTTGTCTCATGAGTGGGTTGCTAGACTGACCTCCGGGAGGGAATGGCTTTTTGATCTGCTGTGTGGTGGAAAGTTGCTTTATAATCTTACACCTCAGTTTCTCTTTTTTTCGTGTTTCTTTGAACTGTAGCATCTCTAGGGCAGGCAGTGTTCCACCCCCTCAGAATGTTTAGGATCATGAAGCTTGAATTTACATAGTTTTGTTACTCTAATAAAAAAAATGGAAATAAACCCCCAGAGAAAAACGATGAGCTGACCTTGTTTCAAGACATCTAGAATCCTAAAAAGTAAAATAAAATAGGAAAAAGCTTATTTGGGAACAAATAATATGATTTTTTTTAATCTATAAATTGAGGGAAATACAATTGAAGTAACACTGATTTAAAAAAGGCCCCCTGCAGGGTGATAGCACTGTGCTCTGAGACTCTGCAGGAGGATGAGAAGGGCTGTGTTTACTCTAAGTAGCAGGATGTGTGGGGAGTAACTGAGAAATGAAGACTGGTCCTATAAAAAGAAGGTATTGTTACTTCAGAGAAATAAATGTTTCATACAGCCTTCTGCGAAGGCATGTTAATTATAGATTGTGACAGAAAATAATAGCAGGCTTTTGTCTTATGAGCTGAAATCCTGATACTTCAGGTAAAATATCCTATAATATATAGTACAATTTAATGGTACATAGCACTTTGGGTTTTTTTTCACCTTCTTGATTTCCAGAATATTGTAAAAATTACCTAGGAGTTGTGTACTGTAGGTTGTGTGATATAATTCCCATGTAAATGTGAAATGAAAGCAAACACCTTTGCAGAATGGCTGGATTTGCTTTGATAAGGGCTTTGGAACAGAAACTCAGGGCTGCAAGGGGCAGGGGGGGGAGGAAATCCATGAGCACTTTGGGTCAGTGCCAAGGAAAGTTCTGCCACTGGGGGTAATTTTGTGTGGACAAGCTTTGCTGCTTGAATAGGGGCTGGGTCAGTCCTCAGTGTTTGGCCACCTGTGCCAGTGAAATATGGAGGGCTCATAGTTGGGGACAGACCTTTCTTTGACATCCACAGACTGCAGCTCATGCTGGGGAAGAGCTTCACCCTACAACACTCAGGCAGTCCTGGGTGTCCTTACTACTCCCACAGCAGAAGTCTTCCCTCTTCTTGCCTATTAATACATGTGGCATGTGAAAGGACAATTACCAACGTTTGCTATGTGAAATGTCTGTCAATTCTTGCCGCTTTTAGAGCAGTTGACAATTGTGACAGTGCAAGACTAGATATTGTTTATCATTCTAAAAGTAATTACTTTGGATGAATCATGAGCCTCTATTTACAGTTTATAGGACTGCCACTGGACAAAAAAACCCCAAAACCTCTTGAGTCAGAGAATTTCACAAAATTCAGTTTCTTACCGATTAACATTAACTTTCAGTTACTAATTACAGTGTTGAGAAATAAAGATGAATGATTAACAAGCATTTAGGGAAGAATTGGCTTAATTCTAGATGTCTCTCCCCTTTCTTGATCTGCAGCCCCATCACTCCACGTGGGGAGCTGGTGGGGATGGGATGAGGGTTGGTATGTTGAGATTCTCTTTCCTTTGCTGCTCCACATTTCTTACTCAGCATCTCAGCATTGGCTTCAATCTCCTCCTTCTTCTCCTCCTCATCCTCTTCTCTCGTTTACACAGCCACCCTGCTCAGGTGGCTCCTCTCTCCTCACCTGCTTTTTTCCCTGTCTGTTGGGCTGTAGTGATGTTCAGCTTGTGTTACTTTGATTAAAAAAGCCTAACAGTAAAAGCAACTCAGTGAAGGCATGTGAAGACCCAGACTCTGTGTGAACCTGCTTGGTGGCTGGTAGCAGAATTCCCCTGCCGTCCTTGGATTCAGCAGTGCCAGGAGGAGCTGGGAAAGCCAGGTGTGTGACATGCACACAGCAGGACCATTCTTCCAAAGTTTCACGTCCCTTCAAACAGTGCATCTGTGATGCTAATAAAGCATCAGACAGATATGGCAGGATCACAACCTAGGGCTCTTACAGAAATTGCACAAAGTGAGAACATGCGGGGCTTTAAAAGACTTAAGGTTCAACTCTAATGTTATGCCAGCCTGTTTATGGTATCATTGCCACCAAGCTGACTTGGTGGCTGTGTTTAAACACCAGTATCTGGACATTTCTGGACAAAAAAACCTAACCAAAGCATACTTACAAATGAAGGAAATGTCTTTCAACTTGACTTGGGAGTATTTCTTTCAATCTTTCCCCAGACTGCCTTTTCAAGGTGTGTCCTATGAACAGATACTCAGCCCAGAAGCAGTACTGGAAAGCCAAGCAAGCCAAACAAGGAAACCATACAGAAGCAGCACTGCTGAAGAAACTTCAAGTAAGAGACATCTGTATTTGTAATCTTATCTCAATCTGCAGGCTGTAGAATTACAATAGCACCAGAAAGAATAATAACCAAGTGCCTTGGGAACCACTGTGATGGGTATTATTATGCCACCATAGCAACTCTATATTAGCTCTCCTACCTCCTGACTGGCATTTGTAGCTCCTGTTGTGGTGTTTATCTTACTTTGGGCTGGGGGTTTTGCCCCTTTTCTGTAAGCAAGGTAGTGCTTTCAGAAGTTTTATAAAGTAAAAATGGAGTTAAAATCAGGACAGAGCCCTGGTTTAAATAATGCTGGAAATCCTTACCAGGAATTAGGCAGAAGAGTGGACAAAGAGATGTCCTCAATGCTTTAGTGAGGAAAATCCTCAGAATTGTGTTTGTCCTTGCCTTCAGTCTGGGCTATTCTTTTGTGAACCCTTTTGCAGATTCTATTTTGCCTCATATATGGCGTGGATGGAGCAACTCCTCTGTCTCTGAAAAACAGCTGGCCTGATGCTGTAACTGAATGCATAAGATTAAGTGAAAACAAGGTCCTGTCAAACCTGGATGACAGTTTTGTGGGCAGTGGAGAGGTTGCCAGTGCTTCCAGTTAAAAACAGCAAGGAAGGCATGTGGTGTGTGGCCAGAGTTACACAGTAATTAGTGCTGGGAGCTGAGAGTTTGCTCTGTGACTGTGTTTGACCCCGTCTATTGTGTTTAATTTTAATATTGCCAATTGTGACCTATTGTTTTTGTTTTGGAGTTCATGTGTTTATGTACAATTAAACCTCAACAAGTAAAAGGAGTGGTGACAGAAGCTAATCATTGGCCCTTTCTTATGCTCTACAGGATTAAATAAAGCACCTGGAATTACTTTTTGGACTTGAAAATTTTTAAAATAGCATGCATCTCAGGTGTGACCCATAAATTGTGACAGAGACCCTATTTTGGATAATGAAAATATCAGAATCAATGTCAGGATTTGGGTGCTAATATTTCCAGTGCAGTAATGCTAATAGGTTGCAAGATTTAAATATGATGCCATTTCCTTTTTGCACGGTGTGTTTCAGGTTCTTCCTTTGTAGAGTCTAAAGAAATAATCATTCTCTTGCAGCATGCAGCAGAACTGGAACAAAAGCAGAATGAAAGCGAGAACAGGAAGCTGTTGGGTGAAATTGTGAAATACAGCAACGTCATCCAGGTAAACCTATTGAAATCCCTCTGTCTTCTCAGTGTTGGAAAGGAAACAGTTGTTTCATTTCAAGGTTGCAATGAAAATGAAACTAGCTACCTGCTGTAACGTGGGTTGGCTAGGGTCAGGTAAACAGAACTTGGTGAAGTTTACAATATTGTGCTTTTCTGCCTGTTTCAAAGCCTACCAGGAGTGCTGCAAATTCCTGTTTAAATAATATGTCATAATAAAAATTCTATGTGTATTTCTTGGTGCTGCAGTTTAGAATCTGAGTGTAAATACGTGTCTTTTATTTTCAAGACTTATTTCAAAGTCATGCTATAGGGGTGCTGTGCAGCTCCTTTTAAATCATTGAAGTAATCTGTATTTCATGACATAAAAATGAGACAAGAGCTAAGTTCTTAAGTGCAGTACAACTTTTCTGTAATGGATGTAATTCCTGAAGGGAACACTGCAATGGACCCTTGCCCTGCTGTAGAATTGATTCCTGACACATTTCTCTCAATCTGAAATAGATCATCTGTTTTCCTGAAGTGTAGTATACTTTGATAAATGCCTTCTAGTTTTATTTTGTATTTCTATTTATTATAGAAAATCTCTGTAGCGTGAAAGCCTGTGCCTCCTCTTTCGACTGGAGGGAGAAAAAACAAATAAAAGCTGCACTAATTGTTTTTTTTAATTATTCTTTATTCCCAGCTACTGCACATAAAAAGCAACAAGTACCTCACAGTCAACAAGAGATTGCCAGCTCTACTAGAGAAGAATGCTATGCGGGTGTCCCTGGATGCTGCAGGGAATGAGGGCTCCTGGTTTTATATCCAGCCATTCTGGAAACTGAGGAGTGAAGGTGACAATGTAAGTGGCAATACTGAATGTGTTAAGAAGGAAAAGGGAGAAGAATTCCAGGAGATACAATTTCTTTGATGCAGACCTATTTCATAATGGATTCAGTTCAGGAAAGATGAAATTAGAAGAGTGATTGGCACTGTTACCTTTCATGTGTAACTGGAAAGTGTTACTAAATTATATGGTCTGGAATATAATGTGTTGCCACATTCAACCAAGCCTCTCTGTTAGGGCATCTTAGCTAAGTCTACCTTAGACTTACTCTACTTTAGACAATCTGTGTGCAGATTTTCAAAGCAGACAAGAAATCATAGTTTATGCTAGAGTCTATTTTTTTAAAGATTTTGGTTTTTTTTAATTTTTTGGGCAACATTTTTTTCAAAAGGTCGATAGAGAATGTCTCTAGGAAATACATCAGCTTTCTTTAAATCTGTATTCCCTTCTGGAACTGGGTTGGATAGTTGGATAGAGGAAGAATGCACAGGAGAGCTGTTTGCTGCAAACCTGAGAGCTGTGCCATGACATCACAACTCCCTTCTTCATTCTGTGGCTTGGTTAAATGCCTGATGTGGGGAATTCAGATCTGCCTCTGGGAAGGCCACACAATGATGAACTTGTGGGGTTTTATATTGTAGACCTGGCTGGGAATGTTTGGCTGCTTTCCCTCATGCATAATCTGTGAAAACCTTCTTAGGATTGTAGGAGGGAATGCCTCTTTGTTCATATATTTTCTCTCATTAATTTTGTGGTTACCCAGCCCTTGGGATGCTCTCCAGGATGATGAATGTGGTTGCTTGCAACTCCTTTTGCAATCTGTTGTGGAGAGGAGAAGGGTTGTGTTCCCAGCTCCTGGTCAAATATCCCCAAAGTCAGAGTCTTTCCCTGCTCCACATAGTGATCCAAAGGGTATGTGAAAATCCTCCTTTTTCCCAAAGCCCAATGTGGAGAAATACAGCAAATATAGCTCTCAGGTGGGCCTCTGAATGGCTTTTCAGCTGGGGAAAACAAATGTGGCTCAAACATTAGCTTGGTATTTATTTTCCTTCTCTAGAGGGAAAAAAGGGTGGCTTATTGTTTTGGCTTAATTCCTTAGAATAACATCTGTTCAGCATCTTTTAATTTCTCATGCCTGGAAAATAAATATGTATGTCATGCTCTCCCAAGGGAGGACCTGGGATTCCCACCTGTCGTCTGCAAAAGCCACTGTGAGCCCTTACTGCCAAGAGCAGCAGGATCATCCTAACCCTTCAAAGTCATCCTCACTACTACAGAGATTTTCATTCCATTCTCCATTGCTGTGTACACACAAGGGTTTGGAAGCGGACTTCCTGATGTACAGAGATTGCAGATCAATGCAGCAATGGCAGGAGCATCCCATTCCACAAAGCCCTTTCCTAGTCTGTTCCCTGTGGGAATTTACTTGGTAGGCTCTGAGCTGTGAGGGCCGTGTGGCAAACTGGACAAGGTTTATTCCTAACTCAATGCACTCAGTTCTATTTTCTGCTTATTTTCTGTTTCCAGGTTGCCTTTCAGAGCTGGCAACTTGCCATTGTAATTGACAGAGGGAATTTACAAAGGGAAGTTGTTTCTTGTTTCTACCAGGCCCAAACGGATTTGACTATTTTCTTTGCAAGTTTCCAGTGATAAACATTAGTCCTCTGGAAGCTCTCTCCTGAGTGCTTTTGTACATTTCAGCCTCTTCAACAGATACACAAACCAGGCAGCTGTTTCACAGAGGACAGGAGTAGAAAGTGATGGGGAAAATCCTCATTTTCCTCCCACAGATGGAGGGAGGCTCCAGCCTTGTAGCCACTCCTTCCTTTTTAGCAACTCCCGGACATGGAAACCTTTCAATTCATGGAGTTATCTTGGTATTATCTTACTTTGCTTAGAAATTTTGCTGGTTCTTTTTGAACTATATTTCTGTGCTATAATGAGGAAATTCCCTAAGAAAACATGTTTTAGAAAGTCTTTTAAGCAATAGAAGTGAGTATTGAATTAGTGCTTGGATGGCTGCTACCGTGTCAGGTAATGCAGGCAAGGTAGGGCTAAATATGCCATATGTCATAAAAGAAAAGGAATCTGTGAATCTAATACAGGTGTGTGACTCCTCTGGTAAGCGATCACAGTTTTTTAGCCTTGTGACATATTTTAGAACTTAGTTTTCTGAGAGAGGGTTAGCTTAGTTTCACTAGCAACTGATTAATTTTGCAAGTTAATGAAAGAATATGACTGAAAGTTTACAGTAATTGGCATAACTAGAGTATTTTCTGCAGACTTTTATCAAGTCTTCATCATTTTTGAAGCTGCTCTTCAATGGAAGATAGGAACGATTAAGGGTAGAGCTGGTTCCAGATGGACTGAATAGCAAAATGTGCCCTGATAGCAGGATTGGTGCTGTGTGGATTGCACTGCAGTTATCTGCCTTTTTGGTGTGGTGGTTCTTGTTCTTTTTCTTTTTTTTTTTTTTTTTTTAATAAGATGCTTAATGATGTGCTCTCTTAATGATTTAGTTGTGATAGTCCTGGTATACATGCAACCATTTTGAAGTCCTGATTCCACTTTGCAGGATGCAAACCTGGTGATATTTTGGTTAATGAATTATCTGGTCATAACTTCTTAAAACAGGCTGTAAGTAATGTCTTTGTGACGCATGGCATGAAGGAATGTATTGCATAAGAAACGTGTGTTACAGGCATCTTGTCATTATTTTGGTTCTGTTACTGAACTTGTTCCCATGACTTGGATCAAGTAGGATTTCTGTGTGTGATCTGATCATGGTGGCACTGTCCTATGCTACTGTTTATTTTAGCTGTGTTGGTAAAGGACAGGCAAACCTTCCTTTTCACCTCTGCAATGGGTGGGCCAAATTCACCTGCACTGAAGTTGCACAGGGTTGAACTGGGCTCAGCTTTTTCATAGGAGAAGTGCTGATCAATCCAGAAAGTGTTTTTGTTTATTTGTCTTCCAAAATAAAGCATGGCTTGTGCAGCATTTCATGTAGTAAAAAATCACTTGTAGCCACTTGTCTTCATGTCTGTGTGTGCTCAAAATTGCTGTGAACAACATAAGCAAAACAGGACGTAGTGCCAACCAATCTATGTGGATTGATATTTTTTTATTATTATTTGTTTTTCCCTTCCGGGCATGAATTGAATTCACCATATGCATGTCTCAAGCAGCTTTTACGTTAAAGAAATTTTTGTATATCGTTTTGTGTATCAAAAGGAATTGCAAGGGCATGGGAATTTGCTTGCAGGGAGCCAGCCAGGAATTTCTCTTGTAGAGAGAAGGCCTCACAGCTGTTGTACCTGCTGCCTGTGCTGAGCTGAAACACCATTTAGGGAGCCACAGCAGAAGGGATGGAGTGTGTTCACCTCTTTCTAAATTTCCAGTGACTTCTGTGCCTTTCTAGGTTGCAGTCAGTCAGTCTGAATCACAGAACTCCTGAGTCTGTCAGGACATTTGCCAGCAGATGGTCCACAGAGCTGGGGGCTCATGATTACTTTGTAAGCTTTCTCTGGGATAAAGAGAACTTAATGTAACTTTTGGTTGAACTGAGCTGCTCCTGGAATTCGTAGATTCATATCTATTTCACGGTCTGGAGTTTCTGCTGAGCCAAGGGACATACTTATTGGGAACATGAGGGTTCCTTAGTGGGAAATCTCGAACCCAAGTGATTGCAGATCATGGATGAACAGACCTGCCATGTGAGTTGTCTGCAAATAAATTCACCGAGTGCCATTCCTAGAGCATGCATTTGAATCATTTTCTAAATATGCTACATTACTTCATTTTATTGGATGACTACATAGATCTAAACTGCGCTTTATTTCTGACTTCCAGGTTGTGGTGGGAGATAAAGTTGTTCTCATGCCAGTCAATGCAGGACAGCCTCTGCACGCCAGCAGCATTGAGCTTCTAGATAATCCTGGATGCAAAGAGGTGGGTTCGGGGGGCAGGAGGGGTAACTGCTGCCCTGAGATGGTTTTAGAAAGACTGATAGAATTGGGATTGTTCAGCCTGGGGAAGAGAAGGCTTTGGGGTGACCTCATTGTGGCCTTGCAGTACCTGAAGGGAACCCACAGGAAAGATGGAGAGAGACTCTTGACAAGGGCCTGGAGTGACAGGACAAGGGGCAATGGCTTCACACTGACAGAGAGGAGGTTTAGATTGGGTATGAGGAAGAAATTGTTCCCTGTGAAGGTGGTGAGGCCCTGGCACAGGTTGCCCAGAGAAGCTGTGGTTGGATGTGGCTCTGAGCAAGCTGGGATAGTGGAAGGTGTCCTTGCCCATGGCAGGGGGTTGGAACTGGACGATCTTTACATCCCTTCCAACCCAGGCTATTCTGTGATTTACAGGTATGTAAAGAATGATATGTTGTTCTTTACAGGTAACCAGAACCCACCATGGGCTCAAAGCCAGCATTAAAAACTGGTGCCAGCTTAGCCTCAAAAACCCAAGACAAAATATCCTTGCTGAAGTGATGCCCAGGCACTGAAAACTCTGTGAGTTTTCCTTGAGTATCTCAAACTCTGACTGATGTGAGAGTAAATCCTCATTCAGCATTTCTTTGGGGTGTTCTTGGTAGGCTGTCAGCAAACAGAGCAACATTTGCCCACCCAGTCTTCTGCAACATTACAATCCGTAACACTTGAGAACTTCAGAACCAGTGTTAGGAACTGTACAGATAGGTAGCTTAGCCATGTCCCCTGCCATCCTAGATGTGGTGTGGTTTTTCAGAAGAATAGAATGTCTAAAAAAGAAATGAGCATCCCCTAATACTATAATTTAGTTCTTTTTTTATTTTTTTATTTTTTCCTAAAGGTAAATGCTGTCAACTGTAACACAAGCTGGAAAATAACTTTGTTCATGAAATTCAGTAGTTACCGAGATGATGTACTGAAAGGAGTAAGTATGATTTTTAAATTGCTTTTTGACTTCAAAAAGTCTTACTGTATTTGACAGTAGACAAATATTATCTGGTGAATAAAAGAAGAAATAAGGGCTTTATGGAGATTTTCAAAGTGATGTTACAGGCTTTTAGTTGACAATAGCTGTAATAAAACAATGTAGCTTTACATGGTGAGGTATTGAACATTTTCATGCCTGTAGATAAATCTCTGAGATAATTTATATTTTCATTTAAAAAATAAGTTTAATTTGTCCTCTATACATTTTATTTTTACCTTAATAAATCATTATCAACTGGCTATTTTTCAGTCGGTGTCAAAGCAGTTTTTGAGGAAGAATTTGAAAAGGAACATTGTATATTTGTGTTGACCCATTTAAGGATAGTGTTTCAAGTCTTGGGGAGATGCAGGAGGAGACAGAAATGATTCTAGCAGAAGTAGAGAGGGGACATTGGTGTTGATTGCTGAGTAGAAGAGATAAGATAATACAATGTTAGAAAAATCTCTTTACTTCCCTTAAATAGTAAGAGAGATTAGAAATGAAAAAAACAGTTTAGTAAAGTTAGCTAGAATTAAAAATCACCTTTAGGTAAATTTTTGCCTGCTATTCATTGTGGTGCTTTCCCAAAAGGCCATGGGTCTCCTGCAGGACTGTATTATCCCATCTGATTTCCAGACTTGGTGCTAAGATTGAATGCTCTTCACTTGGTACCTGCTCCAGCAATAGGAAACTCAGAAGTATTTTTTTCCTATCAGCTCTGCTGGCTTCACTGGAGCTGTTACAAATAGAAAATTAGTCTGGTGGCTTTGCCTACCACCTAACAGTGCTTCCTTTTTATATTTCTTTAGGGAGATGTTGTGAGGTTGTTTCATGCAGAGCAAGAGAAGTTTCTGACCTGTGATGAATATGAGAAGAAACAACACATTTTCCTCCGCACTACATTACGTCAGTCAGCCACGTCTGCAACAAGTTCTAAAGCACTGTGGGAAATAGAGGTATTTTTTCTCCTTTTTACAAATATTTTAGGACCTGAAGGCCAGGGTTCGGTAAGAAAACTTCACCACAACATGAGTCATTCATAGGCTCCTGATATCATCACACACCTCCCTGTAACTATTATTATTTCATGAAGCAGTTTGTGTAGGATGAACCCTGGAGAGCTGCTTTATTGCTCTGTGTATGTGGAGATAGGAGGCTTTCTTACTATATTTACCTGCACTAAAATGAGGAAGAGTCAAATTTCAAATTCAGACTTGACGTAAATGGTGTGATTTTATCAAAGCCAATCAAAGCACACTCACCTCTCCTGAGTTTTGAGTGTTTACGTTTAACTTCATGTGCAGTATAAAAAAATGGGAATCCATGGCTGACAGGAAATTTTCCAAACATTACACAACACATCAACACTTGTTTAAAGTTAACCTGAAGAAAGGTGGTGTTGTGAATGGGGGTGATTTTGAGAAGGTAACAAGCAAACATTTTTGTTCAACTAAGAAACACTGCAAATTGGTAGGTCTCAAATCCTTGCTACTTCAGTAATGTAATTCCTATACCCAAAAGTTCTTGTGTGATGAACAAACTGCATTTAAAACAGTGTCTTCAGAAAAATGGTTGATTTTTGTCTGGGTAAGTATTGTCTGGAGTAGAGTGTATTGCACTTGTACTTACTGGAGATTTCTCCTTAAAGGAGACAGACACTGCTAGATTTGAAGAAAGCAAATGACCTACAGCTCAGTCAGGGAATAAAATAAATAACCTGGGATATTTCAGATAATAAGAGGATATATCACTTGAATGAAAATTTTTCAGAAGCCCTTAGAATTGGGCTAGAATCTATATCATAGAGCTGGTATAATTGGTAAAATAATAAGATGGTTTGAATTTTGCTTTTAAGTAGTGCCTAGTAGTGTAGAACATCTCTCCTTACTTTCTTGAGCTGCAGATTCACACCATGTCACTTAAAAGCAAAAAAACATGACTCACCATGTTTGCAGGAAATAGATTAATGAAAGCATGGAAAGTAATAGAAAGAGTATTTCCTGGCACTTGGCAAAAAGTAAATGTAAGTAGTGGTTATCTATGGTGAGCTTCATGTAAGAACAGAATTCCTCTCTTTGGTAGGCTGTAATGATGTAGTTTGTGTATTTTTATTAGGAGTGAGCTGCAGGAAATGTCAGTGATCTAAAGTATGATCTTGAGGAGCATGATTAAAATCTAAATTCTTCTTTTAGGTTGTCCACCATGACCCTTGCCGGGGAGGGGCAGGACAGTGGAATAGCTTGTTTAGATTTAAGCATTTGGCAACTGGAAACTACTTGGCGGCAGAGGTAAGAATGCCAGTTAAACAAGTGTTTGTGTGCTGCCTAACCAAGTCCTGCTGGTTCAGAACTGCTGTAGCAGGTGGGTCTGCACTGTAGATCTTCACAAAGATCCCACACTGGGCCATTCCTGGGTCATACTGTACTGATGCACCCAGGGATTGCAGGGCAAACACCACTGTTAAATATCCACCACATTTATACTGAAAACCCTTGGGTTCATTTATCTCTCCGCTCCTCTTTGCCCTTGATTTTTGGAATGGTGTTTTGACTCTGTATTGGTGTCATGTGAGTTCATTGTGATTATATAGGCTGCAGTATAGTTCTGCTGTGCACTCCTGCCTTTTGACTAAATTTTGAATAAAAAAAGACCTGAGGAAGTCTCTGCCCTTTGATGGAATGGAAGGTCCCAGAGGAGAAGGAAGATCTTGCAACTTGTCTGGTTATTATCTGGTACTCTGTATTAAGGTAAAAGAGTATTGTGACACCCCAAAAGAGCAGCTTAATATCCATTAAGACTCCTTAAAAATGAAATATGGCTCTTGACAAGCTGGAATACAGCACATGATACCAAGTATATGAAATGGTACAGCCTTGGATATTTTGATGGTTGCAAGAAGCTGTGAACTTTTAAAGTTGTATTTAATCTGTATTAACACAGGTCTGTGTCCAGGCTTTATCAGTGGCATGAAAAGTAAGGTTTTTTCCCACTGATTTAGTTAGGATTGCCTAATTTAACTTATGCTTCAAAGTATGAGTGCACAAAGTTACTGCAAGAAGAAAGTTATAAATCACCATATGTTAGGAAACCCCTGAAAAAAGACTTGCTCTGACTGGGTTGAGATAGATTTACAGAAGTGCAGCTTCTGTATGTAAACAACTGCTTGGTATTCCCAGGGTGCTGCTTTAATTTTCTATCTCCTGTAACAGCCTGCACTGAATTCAGTGGAAGAACAAACAGGAGCTATCAAAAGTTCATTTATTTCTAATTGTGTCAAGGCCACTATCAAAACATAAACAGTGGACTGCTAATAATAGCTAATAATAGCTAATTTTCAAGAGGCAACCAGTACTCCCACCTGAGAGTGGGAGTATTTTCCTTCCTTACAGTGAGGGATGCTCCCAGTAGGAAGGTTTTACTAGCTGATGGAGAGTCAGGAAAGGCACTGAGCAAGCTGTTGGGCTTCCTTCTCCCACCAGATGATCTGTCTGGGGGATTTTTAGGCAAAAAATCTTTAGGTGAAGAGGTGCCACACTGCACTGAATGCCAGACCTGAACTTAGGTCCTTTCTCCCTCTGGAAAGGAAATCCCCATCAGGCAGACTTGTAATATGGAGAATATAATTGGCAACAGCGGAGTGAGAGCTGGGAGATCTTTTGGGTTGAACAGAGGTGATATGCTGGGACTGGAGAGCTGCATTAGTGACTGGAGAGCTGTATTAATGACTGTGTCTGTGAGGTGTAAAATACCTGTGGTGGAGATATTGAAGGTACTACTGCAATAAAACCCTGTGAACTCTATTTTGCACAGTTCATATGTCAGGCACAACACACCAGCCAGCCAGACACGTCAAAGATTTATGAACAGGCAGGCAGACACTTCTTGTGCGTGACCTAACTTTAAATCATTTGGTCAAAGCCTACTGAACACTTACTTATCTGTGCTCTGGCAGCACAGGGAGATTACTCATGGTATGGATTATCAACAGTGTCACACATTGTCATGACCTGATTTTGTTTAAGCCTCCATGATAAAGATACCCAGAGTGGAATAAAAAGTATGAACACAAGAAGAAAATTCACAAATCTTTTAAGCATTCTGTTGTTGGCTAATGATGCAATTTCTGTCACAGTTTGAGCTGTTGTAAGTCAGGATTCATCACTGTTTATAAAACTGTCTTTTTTCTTACTTCTGCCTTAAATCAACTTGATGTGTGCCGTGGAGACTTCTGCAGGAGAGTCTTGCATGGTCAACTCTCAGACAAGGAGCAGAAGTATCCTTCACCTGGGTGCCTCCCTTTTCTCTTTTCATACCCTGTGTGAGCAGCCTGTAAGTTCTCTTTTCCTTGGAGTTGTCCTGTGCCAGATGTAAGTGGTCAATTTAGTTTTTGATTTGGTGGGTCACTACTGAGCCATGTTGGAAAGGGATGCCCCTGCAGCTTGTTAAGGCCAGGGGATTATCTGTGGACTATGAAAATTGGAGATGCTTGCCTCAGAGATCTAAGGAATTTAAAGCTCATAAAGATGTTTCAATACTACAGTAAGAGAATTAATTAAAAAAAAAAAGAAAAAAAAAGAGGCAATACCATTGTTCTGTAAAAAAATCATAGGTGAGTACTTGTAAATCTAATTGTTATAAATTTGAGAGGATGAAGTCAGGATGTGTAAGTCCTAAATTCCATGCTCCTTAGAAGTACAAAGTACAATCAGTCTAACTTTTGTTGCCCTTCAAAGACCTCTGATATCTCTGACTTCTGACACAGTCTCAAGTAGTAGTATTTCCTTTAATCCTCTTTCCACTTGGCATTATTTAGCCTAATTTTAATTACTGTGCTTTGAAGTTCTTTAAGACCTACTAATACCTTAAAGCAACCTAGATCCTTCTCCCAGACTTTGGGCTGGAGGTGAGCCACCCTGAAAAATCCACTGGTGAAGGAGTCACAGTGGGAGACACTTGGTGATTCCACACACCTGCATTGCCAT
Source organism: Poecile atricapillus (assembly GCF_030490865.1). Classification (NCBI taxonomy): domain Eukaryota; kingdom Metazoa; phylum Chordata; class Aves; order Passeriformes; family Paridae; genus Poecile; species Poecile atricapillus. The sequence goes on from NC_081288.1 coordinate 16,684,160, forward strand.
TCTTCTGCTGCTCTGCACACCCTGGGTCACTCAGAGTGTCTGTGTGCTCTCACACAATTACTTAGGACACAGGAGGAATGAATACAATGAAGAAAGGGCTTGGTGTTTGGTGATAAGATTTGGGACATTGGAAATCTGGGTACTTGGTATTGATGTCTGACATTAGGAAACCTTAAGCCACAGGCATAGACATTCCCAAAAAAGTGGAACCAAATACTCAGCTGAAAAATTGAAAAGAGAAATTGTCTTCTTTGGAGACAGCGGGAATTCTGCTCTTGATGTCATAAGGGCTTGTTTTCACCTAAAAGAGCTGAGCCAGATCTTCAGCACGAGATTTAGGCACTAAGCCACCAGCTAAGATCCAGTCTGCTGAGTTTCATTCTCAGAACAGAGTTTTATTCTCATCTTCACAGAGTCAGCAGTCTTTTAGAAAAAGTTCTGCAGAAGATCCTTTATATAGCCCTGGTTACAGCAAAATGACCCAAGTTATTTCAAAGCTTTACATTTATAAAGAGAGGCTGTAAGGTTAGGTGAAAATTTGAGGTTTGAAAGTATCAAAGATTTCCCCAAAAGTCTTTTCAGTGCATGTAGCCCATGTAGAAGGCATCCAAAGCTATCTGTGTGTGTGTGGGAGTGAGCTGCAGTTTGCTTGAACAGCCTTGCAGATGCTGCAGGTTGGGACCACACAGCTGTGCCTTTCTCATGAGCTACCATAGCCTTTTCAATATTCTAAATTGCCAAGATAAAAGTCTCTTTAGACTGAATATCAGCTTATCAATTGTGCTGAACCAAAACATGCACTTTTAATATTGTTCTCCACAAGCATAGCAGCTCTGATTCTGTGATTTCTAAGCTGGGCAATTCATACTGAAACTATTAACACTTGTTTTATGAGTCTGCTAAATGGATATGTGTGCCCACACACAAGTCATGCAGGATAAGTTTGTCATTTCAAATTCAATTTCTCAGGTGTGGCTGAAATAATTACAAAATATATCTGCATCTATCAAGTCACATGCTGGTCTCAGATATTGCAGTAGACAATAGACAAGCTGCAGTATGCTGCTTGTGAAACCTTGTGAGCATGTGCATAATCACGTTGCAGAATTTGTAAGGAAAAAGCTATGATAATTCTGTTTTACTTGCTGAATAGAGTTGCTAGAATTGCTAGGTACCTTGGCCAAAATATGGCAGTAAATCTTGTGAGGTCTTTAATAACAAATTTGCTCCACTAAACTCAATGAATTAAGATAAGGCAGGTAAAAAGGCAGCCTGAATGTTCACATTCTGTGCTTCTCCAGAACTGGGGCCATAAACAATTACTGCTGTGAAAAACTTCTCTGGCTTTCTTACAGAGTTCTCCTTCCTCTCTCTGTAAGTGTGAAAGGGGAGGGTTTAAGCTGTAAAATGGATCAGCTCTGATCAGAGTTTTGTTCTAAACTCTGTTCTTAAAATCCCACATAAAACATCCTTCCAGCTTTAGGATTATTTTAGCACTAAATACTCAGTGGAATTTCTTTTGAAGGTGGGAATGATTGAATTCAGTTGGGCTGAGCAGCACACACACATGAGATGAAATGACAATTAGGTGCATGTTAATTGAACAGGAAGTCCAGTCCAACTTGCCAAGGCTGTAGTTCAGTGGTGGAGCACTGCAGGGGCAACACAGGCTTCAGAGATGTCCTTTTTCCTCAGGGATTGGCTTGTGCAGATGTAAGGTGCTGTCCCTGAGGTGATATTGGCATGGACTCCAGGGCATGGGGAAGAGGGAGTAGTCTGTGTTGGTCACTGAGCTGAGGCACCAGAGCACGAGTGTTTTGGATGGGTTAGCAGGGACTGCTGAAGCCTTGCAGGGCTGTCAGCTGTGGTGTAAACCACTTGCTGAGAACTCTTGGATCAATGGCCAATAGAAGTTATTTATATTTCTCTTGTCTTTCTTGAATAATTTCTTCCCATATTACATCTCTCTACTTTTCTGTCAAAACTGCCCCAAACTGCCCCTTTCTTTTCAGAGAAGGTTATGTACATTATTCAGTTTAAATTGAGAATCGCTGTTAAATTTTGCTTTTACAGTCCAGGGGGTTGGAACTAGAGGATCTTTAAGGTCCCTTCCAACCCAAACCATTATATGATTCTGTGATTAAAAATATTAGCCTGCCATGTTATTGATATTGTTGTGGTATGCATTTATGCAGATGGACAGGGCCATACTCTTCATATTTAATTTAAGCATGTTGTAATAATCACTTGATTTGGATCACAGTGAAGATAGCTGAGTACACAATCAAGTTAATACTGAGAGAAAATAATCCTCTCCTGCCTTCTTAATAGTAAAGATTGTCACAAGAATCCCACAAGAATAGAAAACAAAGAATTTAATGAGATTGTAAGAAAGATTAGATAATTGTATGCGTAATAGTATACTCAGCATTAGATAAGGTAAAAGAAATATAAAAGGGAAATCAGTTCTTAAACTGGAAGCTATAAACCAGGATTAAACTCCTGGAGCCCTGAAGAAACTGTCTCTGTAGTTTTATGGACTTTTCTTCCACTTCCTTAAACTGCTGGAAAATGGAGTCCTGCATAGGATGTTTTATTAAGGCATCTGAGACAGATTATTTGAAGTCTATAATTTAGGCCTTTTGTTATCCACTTGCTGGAAATTGGACTGCTGACAGAGATGTTTTTTATTTAGGAAGCAACAACACAATCACTGTTTGCCAGCGTAATTTTATTTTCTTTTTTGGGTGATATGGAAACAAACATTGCAGAAGGACTTGTTTGCGCCCTGGTCATGCAGAGAGGGAGAACACAGTGTTAAATGCTCTCTGTTTCCTTCTGCCTTCAGAAGACTGAGGCAAGTAACAAATAAAATAAGCCTTGTTTAACTGAGATGTGAGCTACCTCAGGAACAGTTCGTAAGCCAGAGAAGATGCCAGGAGATGGCAGCATCTACCAAGGCCTTTACACATCTCCTCACAGATTTCAGTCCATGGTACTATGGGATCTCCTCACCTGGAGATTGCTTCAAAATCTTTCTTTGGGATTGGTTTTTCCCAGTATCTCTTCACTGAATGTTAACACAGCATTCTGATTAATTTGTGTCTGTTTGGCTTGGTGATTAAAGGTTCTCATAAGGAAAAGGGTTTGTCAAGGTGACTGGTGAACTCAGCACTGGAAGCCTTATTTCAGTTTTTCACTCTCTCAAAGGAGTGTGGGTTTGTTTTAAAGCTCTGTAAGGAGTATTATCTGAAGGATAATTTATAGCTATGCATGACGAGATGGAAGAGATCCAGAAGGGTCCAGAGGAGGAGGATGGATTACTGATTTACAGAGCCAGCCTGACCTGTTCTGCAGATTTGGATGTGGCCTTTTAAAGTGACAGATCTAGAAGATGCCCATTTAGCAAAACCCAGAGCTAGATTTCTCCAAGGTTTTTAAAAATCTTGAGAATGCAGCTTAATTTCTTGACCTGACTTGTCTTACCTTTGCTGGAATCTGTCAGTGTGCACAAACCTTGATAAATCTGGATATCAGAGGAAAGTTTTTTTCCCCAGCCAACTAATTTGCAGTTGTGACATGTGAGTGTTCAGCTTTTTCAGTCCTGCCTGAAGCTGGCTGCATTTGGGCCATGTTTATACATATGCAAGCTTTAGGAGTAAGGATGTACAAAGATATTAATTCAACATTTATTTGAGTCATTACAAGAGGCTTGCTTCTGTTATTAAAAATACATCTTGCATTTTGATGTCTGCCGAAACAGCAAATGTACACATGTGGTCTGTTCTTAGGTGCATTACTTTTGTTTATTTTTTCAAGATAACTTGTGAAGCTTTTACTGAATTGTATTTGTGCCTTTTTATTTGTGATGCTTGATGGAAGTTTCCAAGACTTACTTCCTTTGTTTTTCATTGTTTTTGGGGTTTTGTGTGCCTGTGTTTTTTGTTTGGTTTTCTTTAACACTAGAAATGTCAGTCATGTCTAATTCAATCATACCTAGTTACTCCTGTGAGGATCACTGAAAGGCATATGGGTTATTAATATTTAGAGCATCACTCCTGCAGAGATGAGGATGCTTTCTTTTATCGTTGGCATGGAGCTGCTGAAACTCAGACTAAGGTTATGGCCCAGCAGCCAAGTTACACTAAAGGATCTCTTAGACATTTTTCTTTCCTTTGACTTCCTCTGCAGGATGGGATAGGGCTGAGTGGGGCTGAGCACTGGTTTCAGGTTCTCTGTTCTTGATCCCGGTAGAAGAAATGGAATTTCCTAATACCACTCATAACATGGAGCTGCTCCAGATTATGCTGCTTGTGTGAGACCTTTAAATCCGTGCTGATTTAGGCATGGCAAAATGCTGGCCTGCCATTGCTTACACAGCAGCTGGAAATGCCGTCAAGATGATCTTTCTTCTGGAAATTAGGGTGAAAAATCAGGACAGAAAGATGTTGGGGCTGCTTCTCATTCCTGTTTTTGACTAGCAAGGGGGCCTAAAGCAAACAAAAAAGGTTCAGCTTTCCCAGTGCTCCCTGGAAACTTGGCTGATTAGCTAAGACACAGCTCATGAGGAAAATACAGTCCTGAAAGAAAAGCCCTTTTAACATTTTTAAACTTTCCTTGGATGATGATTATCAGGAACTCTGTGCTGATCCTGAGGAAAGGTTGAATGGAGTTTATCGAGGTAGAGTTGTAGCCACTCTTTGTCTGGCAAGTTAATAAGATGGCAAAAGTCCTTTGAATGCCACTGAAAGTCATTGAAATTGTGCAAAAGTTCTTTGGATTTATTGAAAGCTAATCAGTATGACATTAACAAAGAACAAAGCAAGCCTAATGAAGATGAAAGATTTGAAAAGTGGATTATTTTTCTTTTGTCCTAGCTTTTCTTCCCTGAAACACTTGCCCTTGTTGGCTGGGTAACACACTGTGTGTTAACAGGCTGGTTATAAAATGAAATGAGAACTGTTTGAATGTGTTGAATTAGATATTTTTTTTTTTTTTTTTTTTTTGTCTATTAGGGTTTCCTTCATAAATGCAGGTTTTAACCAAGTCATTAAATTGCTAATTTAGCTGAAATTTGGCAATCTAATTCTTCCCCTGACAAGATGCTTTAAATATCCTTTACCTAGTCAACAAAATTTGATTAAAATCAGCATGGGTGTTTCTTTCCCCAAACCCCTCTCTCTCCTTAATTGAGTGTCCAAAAATAGCCTGTTTGGGTACTTTCCATGCATTCCTCCAAGAAAACAACATTCAGTAGAAATGTGGAATTTCAAACTTCTTGGATTGTAAAGGAAATCTAACTATGTGAAGATACAAAAGTAACATTAAAGCCAGCAATAACCTGTGAAGTGATCTGCACAATAGTAGAACCCCAGGAAATTATGCACTGTGGACTTGTGAAGTTTGAAAACTTTAAGGTACAGCTTTGAGTAGCTTTAATCAGTAGAGATGACAGAGACTGGAACTCCAGTGCTCAATCTAGTGGAATTCCTCCCAGGATTACCATGTCACATGTATTCTCTGAGCACCGAATACCAAGTAATAAACAAACACACAGAGATGGAAGTTATCTTCCTGCTATGCCGACTTTACAGATTTTGTAAAGCCATCTAGGTGAAAATTCAGGAATGAGATTCCTTGCCCTTCCAAGTAGTTTTAACCAGAAACAGTTAAAGACTTTGTCTATACCTCTGATTTCCATGTGTAAAAGCTGACTTCTATTATGAGTTTGTCACACATACTCTCCCCTGGGGGCCTTCTGCTGCTCCCACAGGATGAGGATGTTGATATATGTATGCATTCAGACATCTAACCTTTTCACATACCAATGTGTACCATGGCTGAGCCCAAAATCTGTCCAAGAGACACCAGCTTTTATACTCAGGAGGATCACCTGCAGCACTGACCCTGACCTTCAGGCTCTCTCAGATACCGTGTGGATCACAAGTTGGGAATTTGGTTTCTTGCAGAGGAGAGCAAGTAAATGCTATTGAAAAGTAGATTTAAAAGAAGGTATTGCCTTCTCTGTAATTGCAAATCTGTTTCTAAACTCCAGATCTGTCAATGAAAAACTCTTTTTGTGGTACCTTTTTCTTTCCTACTCATAGAAGGGTAAAAATGGCTGTACCTGAATTTGTTGAAAAACAAGCAGTTGAGGATTAGGACTTCTGGATTATTCTTTACTGGAAAAGAAACTGATGGAGATATAATCTAAAAAAATAACATATAATGAAACTATTACAATAATAATTTATACAATTACACTTGCTTAAGCTCTGCAGTTTGTAATTCATCATGTTCTTGGTGCATATTGTGCACCTTCCAGTGGTATTTTGCAAGAATATTCACTGCTGTATTTCAGCTACAATTCAGTAAATTGCAATTTCAAGACATCCAATGACACAAAAAAGCTTGAAAACTGTTGAGCTTTATTGAGGCCTATTTTAGCATAGCATTCTTACTTTCTAAACACCTGCAGACAATTTTATTTCATTAGTAGCAAGATAAAAATATTAATGTTCTTTTCATGGCTTCTTTTGTTTCGTGGTTTATTGAATAATGTGGAAGTGATCTTACATAAATCAGAAAAAGCAATAGATTTGGGAGTGCTGAGACTGTCACTGTGTCCCTAGGTCATTCTGGGCTGGCATATTGAAAGGGACTCAGAACAGGTGTAATATGACACACAACACTAGATGATTTATACCCCTTCTACCTGGAGAATGTAGCATGGGATAATAGCTACTGGTCTGTTTTTTAGAAACCCTCAGCACCAACAATCTCAGCTGAAATGAAAATGAAAGTGGCAACTGCCGAGCAGAGCTGAAAATGGGGCCATGGATGTCAGCTTGAAAACTTGGGTTCCATTGTGTTTATCGTTTAATGTCAGCATCTCAAAACTTTCTCTAAACAATGTATTTTTGGTTTTATTATTTCTGTACCAGCAGGGCAAGAAAAATCATCATTAAGGATGTATGTGATTTCTCACCTGAGCCTTCTGTCTCCATCACCCTCAGTCCACAGTTCCTGTTTTGGAAGTTTGAGGGCAGTCTGTTCAGTCATTTTTCAAGAAAGCAAAAAGTATTGAGGGAGGGAGATTCTCCTAATTTCTCCTGTTGCTGATATATATATATTTAATTTTATTTTAAAATTTTTTAATCACCATTATGTTGAAAGCAGACAGCTGAAGGATATCAGAATTCAGTTCATACTGGGTAGACAACTGTATTCACTTGAGCCCTTCAATGAAAACCTGCAGGATGAAGTCCTCAGTGCCAAGTTTTCTGTGCTAAGTCTAGTGACAAGCTCAAGATGACCCAGGCTTTTTCTTGCTTGGTTGCAAGCAGCAATATCTGAAGGCAGCATAGAAATTTATCCTTTCTGTACCTTCTCTGCACCTGTGCTGGAAGGCCATGGTGGGTGCCTGGGATTGAGGGGCACTGTCTGCTAATTTTCTCTCTTCTTTACGGGGGATCAAAGACAGAGAACTCAGCTTGGCCGCTAAAAATGGGACACCACGATTATTTTAAGGTGTCAGGTGAACAAATGTCATGCTGAAAGAACTGTGGAATCATAAGAAGGAACCAAAACTATGTGAAAAAAAGTTACATACATGTGTAAGTTCTAGTTTTTTGGTATTCATCTCTCATTCCTGTTGCTGTATAGCAGTAGCAAGAGGGACTTGGAGTAGGGAGACTGTGACAATGTCAGGGAGGAGCAAGATGCAAGATTTGAGACAGGTGTCAGCACAGGGAGGAAAGCAGGCTCTCTAAATTAGGTGTGTAATGGTAACACAGTGGCTAATGTAAAAAAATGAAATGGATACAGAATAAACCTTTGGTAATTTCTGTGTTACCACATCAAGTTGTGACACATAGGGAAGGTATTTTCAGCCATTTGACAAAGATTTGAAAGTTTGCCTGCTTTCTTCAGGCTCATGTTGTGGAGAGGGTATCTTCAGAGGGTACAGGATATAAATGATTATTTTTTAATAAAAGCCTTATCAACTTAACAAAATCTCTTCACAACAGTTGTCTGTGTAATGTTAGATGTATGATAATGTGATATTGAAAAGTTCCACTGGGATTCATGCATCTTCCCCTGTGCAATTCTCTTCTGACTCTTCCACAGTGGTAATGCCAAATGCAAGCCAAGAAAATGACAGTACTCATCTGTAAGATGTATACACACTGTAATTGCCTAAGAACAAAATTGAAGAAAAAAAGAACAAAAACATAACTTATAATATCACTTCAGAATTTTCAGCGCTTTGATGGCATATCCTATGTCAGGGAATATTGGTAAATATTGATGCAAAGTTGTTTCTTTGTGTAAATCAAATCCTGAAATGTTTCATGTGCAGCCAGTTGAGTGGGTTTGTGTGGTTTTGTTTATTTGTGAATATATCTGCCTACATAATCCCTCATCTTATAGGCTACATATTTCCCTTGTCAAAAGTACAATGATATTAAACAGCTGTTAAATAGTAATATTTCAAATTTATTATTGTATAGCATCTTTCATCCAAGCTTCTCATATTTAATATTAATACTTGATAATCCTGATATGACATAGAAAATATTATCCCCATTAATAATGGGGACAGAACCATAGTGTAATTAAATAATTTTCTCTAACGGCATTGCCACTCCTGTTTCAAAGATATGTTGTTTCTGAGTTCGCTGTCTTCTGTAAAATCTCAGGAGACATAGAGAACATTAGTTTTTTATATCAATCTGTCTGCCCAGGGTCAATCCTGGGAGTCGTTGTGCGTGCATGTGTGTGGGTGACTGTAACTGGCTGCATTTAGAATAGTAACTGTGCTTTCTTCATCATCCTTTTTGGGTTTCATTATTTGAGATTCCTCTTGAGTTAACAAGCTGGATTGCAGGATGCTCTTTCTAGAGGTGAGGACAGAGCCAGCTAAGTCAGCCAGAAATTGAAGCAGTAAGTCTTTTATTCTCACTCTGCTTCCAAAACTCCACTCTCCTATTGCAGGGTGGAAACGTAACAGAGAACTGAACCAAACCCTCTCCCCAGTTATGAAATGTCTGAAAGCTATCGAGACAGTATTTGACTTCTTTTCTTTTCCAGCTTAACCCACACTACCCAGAAGGTAATAATGAAGGAAAAGCTTTGGTAAGTGGAATTTATATGTTGCATATAATCTGGGGATTGCTGTATCCTTAACCTAGCACGTCCTGACATATGGAAGCCCTTCACAGCTTTCCTTTTCCTTACATGTTCCAGCTGCTGGGATTGTTTTCCACATCCTGTGTAAGGTAGGATGCATCTCAGAACTGGCAATTCAGAAAGTTTTCCCCCACGTTGAGGCAAATGATAAGAAACTTATTCAAATTCTTCATCATAGTGGCATTAGTTGAAGCTGTTGTGCTTGTTATCTTATTTCATACTGCAGATATGAAATGTATTCATTCTTCTCAGCTCAGATGTGTTACTTCATGGCAACAGCCTTTGCCTGGTGCAGCATCAAGAGCATTTTAGCTAATTCTGACTAATGAGGCAAGGCCAGACATGGAGACTGTAGTGTGTGAAGGAAGTGAAGTTAAAACCTTGGGGGAATCTTACTAAGTAAACAAATATTCCTGAAAAGAATCCTTCCTCCATCAAATTCATGAGATTGAGCCTTGGAAAGGCTGAGTTCTTAAAAAAAATTCAATTTAATTTCTTTCTGCTTGCCTTCCGGCTTTTGTTCTTTAAGAGGACACATTTTCAAGTTTTTCTTTGCAGAGGGAAGAAATTTTTGATTTTTCATGACATGAAACCCAAGATTCTTACATAATCACATGCCTTGAGGACTGCAATTTTAATAAAAATGGAGACTTTCATAGGAGTTGGCAACATTGGTTTTCCATCTTCACTGATATTTGGCATTAGTGGTGATATTGCAATAACAGCTAAGCTATCTAGAGAAATGAGAACTCTCTCCTATGAAAGTACAGAAGTTTCACCAGTTGTTTCTCTTTTGTATTGGAATGAAACTTGAGCCCTTTGGAACTTTTGAATGGAAATCAACATCAGTTCTAGAATTCCCCAGTGAGTAGGTGTTAGGCCCTTGTCACTGAGGATCCAATCCTACTGTACCACACTGTACTTATTTATGGTGTAGGTTTTCCCTCTGTAGACATTTCAGTTTATCTAAATAGTTAAATATTCTCTGGACTGGATGATGACAAAGGCACAAACATGGATGTTAAAGTTGGCTTCACTATTAGTTTGGTTTATTCCTCTTAGGTATTGATTTCAGCTAAAATTCCAGACCAGATAAATCACATTAGAGATATACTTCCAATAAAAAAGCAATCAAAGCTGATTGATGATCAAAACTGATGTCTCTCTGGAAATTTTAATTTATGCAGTCAGCATTGTCTTGTGAAAGATGTTTTGTGAAAGAACTTCTAGCAATTTTTGGTAGCACCTCCATGTAAATCCAAGCCTACAGGCTCTATTAGCATGGTAGAAATCCCTTTGGATCCTTCACCCCTTTATAATCTTTTTGGAAATGCCATGAGTCAGCAATGGCTATTTAAGTATTTTTTCTGCCCTCGACCAACCAAATAGAGAAACTTCACTTCCCTGTGTAGGAATTTCTTTTATGTTACAATGATGCAGTGTATTGAATTGTCCCTTGAAAGTAAAAGAATCTTGAAATATTTGGAGCTCTTTAAGGATCAGCTATGCCAGTCTTGTATCCAACAGCACATAACTTGGAACACACAGGCTTTCCTTGCTCTGTGGTTATGATCTAGTGTTTCCTTTGCCTGGTCACTGCCTAACTGGCTCACTGCAGAGGCATCTTCTTTTCCATCTTTTGGAACAATCAATTTTGAAATACAGCCCATGAAGTAAATCTGGAGGGGGGAGATTGAAGTGGACCTACCCCACCAAAGTTGGAAGTCTGAGTAGCAGGGAAATGGGAGATGAATAAACAAATCTTCCACTGGGAAGAGCAGCGCCAGCAGCTGAGGGAGTGATGCTGTCCCTGTGCCCGGCCCTGCCAGGCACATCTGGAGAGCTGTGTCCAGCCCTGGGCTCCTCAGCACAGGAGGGACAGGGAGCTCCTGGAGTGGGACCACCAGAAGCTGCAGAGATGATTTAGGGCCTGGAGCATCTCTGACAGGGAAAGGCTGAGGGAGCTGGGGCTGTCCAGCCTCGAGAGGAGCCCCAGCTGAGAGGGGCCCTCAGCCCTGGGTGTCCCTGTGAGCAGGGAGGGCTCAGAGCAGGGCCCAGGCTCTGCTCAGGGGGGCCCAGCAATGGCACCAGAGGAACGGGCAGGGACTGATTCCAGAAATTCTACCTGGGCAGGAGGAAAAACTTCCACAGGTTGCCCAGAGGGGGCGAGTCTCCCTCACTGGGAATATTCCAGAGCTGTCTGGACACAATCCTGCGCTGTGTTCCCTGGGATGGCTCTGCTGGAGCAGGGAGATGGTGCTGTCTGACCCACTGTGGCCCCTTCAGCCTGGCCCATCCTGGGACTCTTTTTTTTCTTACTGGGCTGTTGGATGAAAGGGTGGCATCTCCTTCTCTGTTGTCTGGGTTTTGAAGGCAGCACAGCCATCTGTGCACTCTGTGCCAACCCTGAACTCCCCAGCGTGGGCTGGGGCTGCTTGTGCACATTCATGACCTGGTTTACAAGGCCTGATCCCAGTTGCTCAGGCAACTGGATTTTGGGAAGCAGCAATGGAGAAGGGTTTTACATGATGCAGCAGTGGGCACAGACATTGAGGTTCTGCCTAAGCATATCTTTTCTGCCTTGCCTTAAGTGACTCCAGAGTCTGAAAGGGTTTTGGCTCCAGAGAATATAAATGTTACTGGAAGTCACCAGGACTTCTGTTCTCAAGCATTAAAGGTACGTTTCGACTGAGGTTCATTGCTTGTTTATGAGCTGCGTCTTGACAATCCAGCCAAATTGTCTTGTGAAGCACTGCTTTTTATTCTGGCAAATTTTGGCCTTAAAATGAGTTGATTAATATTCCGACATCTTAGCTCCAGAAGATTTTTTTTTTTTTTAAATGGGAAGACTTTTTTGTGATTTAAGGGTCTTATAAAAAAAAAAAAAAGCTTCTTCATCTCTTAAAGTCTAGGAGATTGTAGTGTATCATGTGTCAAAATGCAGTGCTCTGTGTTACAGCTCCCACTAAACCGAAAATTGGTGGTTTTTTATGCTGAAAATTAATATGCTTTTTCTAAGGACTGAAATGTACAGTATCAAGAAGAATTCTACAAATGTCAGGGGAATGTCAGGAACAGCTGGGAACCTGGCATTTGTTAGTGCCTTTGTGTTAAAGGCTGACTTTGCATGGGTACCTTACCTCCATTTGTCTGCATTTCCATGAGAGGGCTAATTCTAACCATCTGCAATCTGCCTTTTATTGTTGAAATTTTTGCTAGGATTGAGACTGATATGCACTTACTTATCTTGTAAAGAAGTTGGGCAGTTCTACCGTGGGCTGCCAGGTGCAATTTCATGTATCTCCTTTGACTTCTGTTTATCTATCTTTATGAATTCCCAACATTCTGCAATTCTAACTTTTCCTTCTTGCTGCCAACCCAGGAGATTTTTTTTCAGATAAACTGTAAATTAATTTGGTTTTTTAAAAAATATTTTATTTTACCTTCCAGGAATGAATTTTATTGAATTATATATTTTATATAGGTGGTGCAGTTTAAACAAGTGGAATAGACTTGAAAAAACATCAGTTTAAAAATGGCGGCTTATATATAAAGCCAGCAGTCAGACCACTGGGGAGGCTGGGGGAGAAGGGGAGACACGGATGCCAGCACATTATTATTATTCTGCTGTTGCACACGGGTCTGAATCAGCTCTGGAAGTGCATACATTGTTTCTTACAGAATGTCTCTGGCTCCTAACAACAGGATTGCAACGTGATGTCTCTGCTAAAAATGTGATGACTCACAAATGAGTCAACAGCGAAGGTGTTACAGGAGGCTAACTGCTGTGCTGTCTGCCAGGGCTCCTAGCAGGCAGGAGCAAGGCTGGCCATTGATTTACTCCATTTTCTTCTTATAAAGAATTTTTAAAATAATCTAACCTATGGAGTTCTGCTCACGTTACTGCTCTGTGAAAATGCTGGTTTGCAAGAGCCTCCTAAACTGGGTTAATATATTGAGATACCACATTGCTCTGGATTCAACAGGCATTTTCAGAACTCTGTCTGTTATTAAATTTAATTTCTGCTGAAATCTGTAGTGCAGCTTAATGTATTCATTCAGGAGCAGGGCATTATCCTTGTCTGTCTCTATGCCACAAGAGGTGTCTTCAGCAATTAGAATTGTAGATTGGGTTTTAAAAGAAAAAGTATTTTAGGTCTGTCCTGTTTTTGTACTGCTTTTTGCAGTTGAAATGAAGGTACTTCTGTAAGCAAAACTCCATGTAAATGTCTTGAATTTTAGGTATGATGCCCAGTTGAGTTAAATAAGGAATGTTTGGGATAGGTAGCGATTAGTAGCAAATTCCATTAAGAGCTGTGAAAAGGGTTTTCTTCTGGACTGTAAGTCTCAAGGAAGACAAATCTGACTGGACCTGATTATTTTGTTACTGATTCCAACATGGGATTTGTCTCTCCTTACATTTGCCCTCCACCTGGCAGCAGTATGTCTGCGGGTTTTTTTTTCTCTTTAAGCTTCTTTTTAAATCATGATGCACTATAAATCAGTGGTGTTAGCCCAGGAGTTACAGACTTTGCTGTGGGCCTGGATCAATATTTCCCCTTCTCACCAAAATGGTGATTTTTCTCACTACTTGGGATTCTTTTTTTCAATGTTCAGTCTTTGCTTCCCTGGGTGGGTCCCACCTGGAGAAGTGCCCTGGCTGTGTTGTGGGGGTTTGCTCTGTTCCCCTTCCTGGATGTGATTATTGAGCTTTGCGGCTGCAGAATAAGGCTGGGGGCTCACAGCCCTCTGTGTCAGTGCACACTGAGGTTGTCTTAGGCTGAAGGAGCTGACTCTGCTCCTTGTACCATTTATACTTACACTGGGTTGTTTGGAAGGCATGGGTCCAACTCCTGCTGGGCAGAAGCAGAACTGAATGTGTGTCTCTTTCATCCTCATGAGTGATTTAACCAGCGCACAAGAATGAAGTGATTACACCTTCCTCATCTTGGATGTGTGTCTGATGTGATTTGTGAAAGCCTGTTGCTAGTTTGTTGTTGTTTGGGACAATCAAAGCTATATACATTTTCCTCCTAGGAACGTACTATTTGGTAATACTGTTTTACCCACAGTTCTCTATACTCCTGGCATGTAATTTACCTGGGTTTTTTTTGTTTTGTTTTTTATTAAGTCTTGAAAGTGCTTTCCTTGGCTGTCACTGACCACATCGCCAACATCTCTGAAACTGTTCCATTGGCTTTCTCTTCACACTGCTTTAAGCTGAATTTTCTTCTCTCAGCATTTGAGTTTCTTTGCAGTTCTTTTCTTCTTTTCTCTTAATTGAATCTAGTTTTGCTGGCTGCATCTGCTCATATGCCAGTTTCTACCTGAGCAAATGTCAACTTGTTTTCATCTGCTTAGGAATGCAGTGCTTCTCCTGAGCTATTGTCTAATTAATTTAAACTAGCCTAGTACTTTCACTTCTTTCCACATCTTCACGTGGACTCATCTGCTGATTCAATAATGGCTGGGTTAAGTGTGAATTCTCACGGCAGCTTACTAAATTTAATTTATCGTGAGAAGCTTTATGTATGCAAGTGTCTGTGCATTCTCTCTCTCCCACACAGGCATGTGCACGTGCACTGGGACATAAACTGAGACGTAGATACAAATCCATGTTTGTTCTTATGTAATGGCAGCACTGCTGTCTCTCATGTACCCCTTGTATGTAACCTGTTTCCAGACCTGTCCGGTAGGGGGGTCACTTCTTGTTAGATTTTTTTTTTCCAAAACAGTGCTTAACTCCCATAACCCAGGTTGAGTTGTGAGATTCAGATTCTAAAATAATGCTGTAAGGAAAGTTCTGAGGCTTGTGGGGGAGTTCATCCTGGAACTGCTGTAAAGCTCTCGTGCAGGTCTGATTTCGCTCAGCTAAGCTTGGCATTGCAGTTAGCAGCATTGCAGGCACTGTCTTGCCCTGTGCTGAATTTCTTTTTAGGGTAAAAGCCAGATCTTGCTCCTATGTCTTCCAGGTGCTGATCCTGGTTGGTGGGATTTAGGGCTGGTGAGCCAATTCCATTGCTTAACTGGATCAATGCAACTGTTGGGGGCACCAGGGAGTGGGCAAGGTCAGCCCCAAACTGCTGGGTGAACTTCTCCACAGAGCTAATAGTTGGTGTGAACTGCTAAAGCCCAGGAGGCCTGCCTTTGACTCTGTCTCCTGCCAGCTCATACACTAGTTATGGTATTCTGTGGTGAGGAATATCCCTTTGCCCAATCTGAGTCAGGTGTCCTGTCCATGTTCCCTTCCCGTATGGTTTCACATTTTGGTCTATATTTTTCCCAGAATCCCAGGATAAAAAGAAAACCATACAATTATTAAGTGTCCTGCCTCTTTGTATTCCAGTCATTTCAGTTTGGAAATGATAGTGAAGTGGGTAGTTTCTGGGCAACCCTGACTAGATTTGAATGTAAGTTGTGGAATCAAAATTTTTGGATGCTGTTCTAAACTATACTGCACTACTCATCCCTTTACAGAGCTCTTGAATTTTAAACTGAATTTCCAGTTTTCTGTTTTGTTATGAAGTGTAGGAAGTAGTTTTTCATTTAATATTAGACTCTGACTCACACCTGTTAAGCTCTCAGAAGGATTTTTTTATTGTTTCTGTGCCTTTTCAGTTTGTGTTTCATCACGAGTATGTAAAACAAAATATGTATGGAAATCACAAAAGCAATTTGCTATTTTCTCAATCTTTGCATATAGGTTAAATTTTTGTGCATTTTTCTGTAGTATTTTTGGGCATGAGATACAGGAGGATGTGGGGACTGTCTGATGAGTTTACTCTTGTGCAAGTCACAGGAGATGGTTGGTCTTTGTCTTAGCAAGCCTTCCTCTCAAACACTTGTGGCAGTACTCTAATGACTAGAGGAACTTAAGAAAAATTTCTTTCTGTACTTTTTTTTTCTGCTCTCTCCATCCCTAATAGATGTCATGGGATGGAAAGCTGGCATTTTGTAAGCTTGATAATGAAAAAATGGATGTTTTGGAAGGATTCAAAAAGTGCCTTGGAATGAGTTGATAACTAACCCTTTCTTCCACAATTTCACTCATCCTTGATTTTGTTATTTAATCGCAATTGGCAATATGGATAATCAAAGCTTTGCCCTTGATTACCCCTTACAGTTTGTTTTTAATCAAGCTACTAATGCAAACCAAGTACAGCCTGGCCTTTTACATTGTACAGCTCTTCCTTAGTGTTGTATTGTAAATCATTATAATAGCACTTCATGCTTCCAGGGTTGGATTTTTTTTCTTTTGACTTTACTCATTCCTCTTCTCCTCTCCCTCTGTGATGTATTTTGTGTACATGAAGGGCCCTGGGCTGCCAATCTCTTAATTGGTTATCAGTCTTTTGTAAGATGTGTAGCTCAGTACCCCAGAGGAGCAGCTTTTACTCACACCAGTAATTCTGTTGGTTGCTGCATGGTTACGGGCACAGATTCCGAATGACTCCATCAAGCCAAGAATTGTTCTCGGGGAAGGTGGCATTTGGATTCATTAGGCAAAGGTATGGAGGTGACTGAAGATACAAGGGTGATGGTGTGGGGTCACAAAATTCCTATGGAGTCTCAGCAGGTGGTAGGAGGAAGATCCCACCTTAGCTCATGTGCCTTGTTTGAGTAACTCTGGCCCTCGAGGGGAACACCTCCTGCCTTTGCAGAGGGTAAAATCACAGGGGGTAAAATCACACCTGGGTTGGACCCAGACTTGAGTGTGTTATCAGCCTGTGCTGAGATTTGTAATGCAATCCAGCTGGAGCTTTACCTGTCCCCCTTCCCATGACAAGCTGGTCCTGATGGAGCAGATGTTCTGGCTCTTGCTGTTTGGAAAGTATCCACAGGACAAGAGGAAATGTTCCAGGGGAGGTTCAGGTTGGTCATCAGGAATAATTTCTTCTTGGAAAGGTCTGGCAGGCATTGGAAGGAGCTGCCCAGGGAGGTGATAGAGTCCCCTCCCTGGAGGTGTCCAGAAGAAAATGGATGTGGCTTGCTGGTTTACAAGGTGGTGATTGGTCAAAGGCTGGACTCGATGATCTTGGAGGCCTTTTCCAACCTAAATGATTCCATTATTCTCTGAAAGTGTGCTGCCTTGGTTCTACCATCTGAGAGGAAAAAACCATCAGACTTACATAAAACAACAATGGATTTAGGCAAATTGCTTACTTTTTAAGTCCTCTCCTTGTCTTAAAAAGAAAAAATAAAATAAAATGAAAATCTAATTTTCATTAATTCTCTTCTTTCAAATGTGGCCCTTTCCAGACCAGCACTGTGTAGCTGCGTCAACTGGGAGTGAGGGGTCTGCAACTACTGAAGGTTTTTTTGAAGTTGTAGGTGTCAAGTAAAGCATATCCAGTGCTGCAGTGCCTCTGTAGCTCGTGGCCTGCTGTTGTTCTAATGACTGCCTGAGACCCCATGGAGCAAAGTGCATCCTTTGTGTTACTCCAAAGCCAGTCATGGTAGATTCTTGGTAGAAGGAAAAAAAAAAAAAAAAAAAAAAAAAATCATCAAATTCAAATGTATTACTTGTCTGCAAGGTAATTGAAGAATTCTAATGGGGCCTGATGCAAGCAAATAACCCTTGTGCCTAATCAGCAGAGAGACGGCGACCTTCCTGCTTCAAAGAAGAAACGCCAGGCAGGGGAGAAGATTATGTATACTTTGGTCTCTGTGCCACATGGAAATGACATTGCTTCTCTCTTTGAACTGGATGCTACCACCCTTCAGAGAGCTGATTGCCTGGTTCCAAGGTAAAATAAAAAAAAAAAAAAAGGAAATGAAAAAAGGGCAAAAAATAGTGCTGCATTGACAGGGTTTCTTCCTGGCATTATGCTGGTGAGTAAAGCAGAAAAAGTCAAACATGAGCAAGTATTATCCTTCTGTTAAAATTTGAGGAGTGTTCATGGATAAATAAGGGATGTATAAAACATGATACTGCTGCTGTGACTGGGTAAAATAATTATAAGGATAAAACAAGTGACACTTAGAGTCTGTGAAGAGAAAAAATAATGGTCTAAATATTGCACAGATCTGTGTGAGGATAGAATTGAGCTCTGTGCACTGTTTGAAAAAAATGTACTTTTAATAGATTTAACTGAATTGTTCCCAACAAAATAATGTGTGGGGTGAGCTGGGCTTCTGTTTCCCTGACAGATCATGATGCCACTAAGCTCATTTGTTATTCAAATGTGTTCAGCAAGTGGCTTCTGGGTTTTAATTATCAATATTTGAAATTTTAGCTGTGTAGCATAGCTGAGATTGGTTAGATAAGTCACACAGTGTTGGCTGTGACTGAATGGGCTTGCAGAC
The DNA here is from genome assembly GCF_030490865.1 of Poecile atricapillus. Lineage (NCBI taxonomy): Eukaryota > Metazoa > Chordata > Aves > Passeriformes > Paridae > Poecile > Poecile atricapillus. The sequence continues at coordinate 16,702,658 of NC_081288.1, forward strand.
ACTTGGGGCTGCTTGTTATGAGGGTGGATTTTAAAGCTGGGTACCCACAAATACTGATGTATGTGACTTTGAAGTGTGTTTGCTATGCAAAGTTCTGCTAGATAATTTGCTTACTGGAATACTCAAAAGCCCATCAGCATGAAAGGGAGAGTGTGAATGGAGACCACAGTGAATACATTTCAAAAGTAAAATTCAGAGTTAAAATTGTAATTGATTTCTCAGCTCTGCTTTTTGATAATACCACAGATTATCATATGGAAAGAATTTAGAAGGATCTCATATCTGCTCTTTGTTCACTTGATTTTCAGTTGAGAACTGATACTGTAAATGCTTGCTGTGGAACAAGGGTTTGCAGATCATAATGATGAAGCTGTGAAACCACGGTCAGCTTTACTTTCTGGCTTTTGTGCTGTGACAGCTTAAAAGGGTTCGCTATTCTGCAGAATAAGAAAATAATAAAAGAATTGGGTTTATTCATGAAATGTATTTCTGTTCAGATGGGATTTTATAACATCTTCCTTGTAGTGTTTTTTTTTCTTTAAAGAATATTTTACTCCTAGACTTACATAAATACTTAAACCCAGCATTCTGCATAATCCCAAGATGCTGGCAGTTCTTGTTGCAGCTCTGCTCTGGGTGAGAAAGAAAAGAGTCAAAGGAAAGGGGTACTCAAGTGTCTTTTAGGTCCACCTTCCCCTTTTGCAGTGGCTGGTGTGGCTCCAGCCTCATGCCACAGGTGGGTGTTGCAGGGCATCCCACTTACCCACGTGGGCTCAGGACTGATCCATCTCAGCTGCTGTTTGCTCTGTCCCTCTTTAGGAACTCCTATGTCCGACTGAGGCACTTGTGCACCAACACTTGGGTCACCAGCACCAGCATCCCGATAGACACTGAGGAAGAGAGGCCAGTGATGTTAAAGGTAAACAAAATCCCAAACTCACTCCTGAAGCTGTCTCACTTCTAGCCTATGAAATGTGCATAATAACTAGGATAAAGGTAAGAGCATTGCTCACCCACTTTAAACCAAAACCTATTGCAGATTGGGACGTGCCAGACCAAAGAGGACAAGGAAGCTTTTGCCATTGTATCGGTTCCTCTGTCTGAGGTCAGAGACTTGGACTTCGCCAACGATGCAAACAAGGTTTTAGCATCAACTGTTAAAAAGCTGGAGAATGGAACAATAACCCAAAATGAAAGGAGGTTAGTGAGTTTTAATTTTTCCCTTGCTAAACTGGTGTTTGATTATTCATAATAACACAGTCATGGGTAGGTGATATCCACATGGACAGAGGCAACTGGGAGAGGACACTTCAGTTCTGAGAGTGCCAGCCTGGGGTTAGATTCCACCTCTGTCAGAGCATCCTTGCTGTACCTCAGGCTGATCTGTGTATCTCCTGTGTAAAAGAGGGGTAAACAGGACCTCCCCAGCTCACTGGCCACATAAATAAATGGGTAGTTGCCTGGACAAATGTCTTTGTCTGGACTTCCTTTGATAATCTCCTTCTGAGCTGTAATGTGAGGGTGCATTGCATCTGATTCTCATGTACAGGAAAGCAGCACTGCAGGGCTCTTGACTTGCATGAAGTTCACCACACTGCAAATCTTCAAAAACCTTGGAAGGAGGTCTCAGTGTGGCTGAGAAGCTGCTCCAGTGATCTCTTTGCTTTCTCATTTCTATTTTAATCTGTTCTTTCTATTTTACATCATTTTGGTGTTCATCCCCATTTCTTCTGTGGCACTATTAGAATGTCTGCTCCTCACACCCACCCCTGAATCAAGGGCTTTGTTGTACATTTGTTGTACATTGTAGCCAGATATATTCTGCTGCCAGTGATGTAGTTCACTATTTGTCTTCAGCTGCCTGTGGTTAAACTGAATATAAGACAGCATCTCTGGCAGTGTGATAATCTGTCATAACTGTAATGCATCATATACAGCTTTTATTTTTTTCTGAAAATGTTAATTTTTGGTGATGAAACTGAATTTTTGCAGTCAGTTTCCAATAACAATTAGACCAGACAGTTTAATATCTTAACAGGCAGATTTTTAATGGCCTGGGTGTTGGGACTCACTCTTGAAAAGCTGTGGGGCCATTTCATGATGAAGTTGACCCATAGAGGGATACTACACTGTCCAGGTGGGATGTCCCTGTATGAACCTTGTGTCACTGTCAGTATTGTCAGGTCTTGTTGTTGACTGAATGGTACAACAAACATGTGAAATGTTTCAGAGCTGCTTCACAACAGTACCATTATTTGTTTGTTCTTGTGATTGCCTTTGGAAAACCCCCCAAATAATCTTTTTCCTGCCTTAGCACAGAGAAGTGGGAGTCCTAACAGTTTATTCCTCATTCCTTCATCCTACAGCTGCCTTTTTGCTTTATTTTGTGGAGGTGACACACACCTTGCTGTTTTCTACCAGGGAGCTGAGGCTTTTAGAGCTAAAGCTCACTCGAAGGGCTTAGGTAAGCAGCCCAGCTCACTTGTGGATTATGGTAACTTTGTGTCTGGATCCCGCAGATGACTGAAAATCTCTTGGGGATCTTCCTGCCTCTTTCATAGCTGGCAGATTTGTTAGTTATAGACTAGACATTGGCCAAATTGAGATGATGCTGAGTTTTCATGTAAAAGATTGTTGGTGCTCTTAAGGTATATTCTTTGAAATTTGTGGACATCTGTGTTTCTCACTGCATGCCTGGCAAGGTGTTAGTAACAAGGAGGCAATGATGACTTTGTTTTCTTTTTTTTCCCCATTTATATTTTGTCTTTTTGCATTTTCTGAAGGTGGGAGAGAAGGAATCACTACTGTCTCTGGTTTTTTTTAGCACCCGCTTCTGACAAATCTTTTGTTTAGCAAAGAGTGAAACAGATACAGTTTCTTGTGTCAGTATATATAGGAAAGCAGTTATATATGAATATATATATATAAAAAAGTATATATATGAAACCGTTTCATAGGTCAGTAGGGAGATTATCTAGTGGCAAAATGTTTTTATTCTTCTAGTGAGTCCATCATGGACCCATGATAAATTACAAAAATCCTTGCTAGGCTGTGAGAGTTTGTTTAATGTTCCTGGGCCTTGAGGCCAACTGGTATAGATTTTGGGTTTCTGAATACTGTGTATCAATCCAGAAGATTGTATTTTTCTCTTGTTTTCTCTCTGGTTGTTGTTTAATGCCTTGGTAAACAGCCCTGTGATTGATTTAAGCTTCTGCTGAACCAAGGCTTGGAATCCTTAAGTACATGTCAAACTTAACTTTGCAGTGTGGAAGTTCCATTGTGCCAGGTAAAGCTTAATGTGATTAAATGTGATTTTCATTCTTAATGAATCCTAGCAAATGTTGAGTGACTGTTTATAATAATGATTTGTCTATTCATTCTAGGTTTGTAACCAAGCTACTGGAAGATCTCATTTTCTTTGTTGCTGATGTGCCAAATAACGGGCAAGAAGTTTTGGATGTGATCATTACCAAGCCAAACCGGGAACGGCAGAAATTAATGAGGGAGCAAAATATATTGGCTCAGGTGTGTCCTACTGTGTTAATAACTTAACTGTATATGCAAACAGATTGTAGGAGAGAGTGATGTGAGAAAAAGTTATTTTTGGGTAACTTGGCTTATGCCAGGTTGGGTTTGTGTGTGGTTGGATTGGGTATAAATGACATTACTTGGTCAAAGCTTATCTCTCGGTCCCTAAATCAGAGTCAAGCACAAGGGGCTGTAGAGGGCTCTTAATTTCATGTGATTCTGATTAAGATCATGTTTGAGAGCAAATTGTTCACAAAATTTGAGACAAACATGGAACATGGTCCCAATCCTGCAAGTGTTCCCCACATAGTGGCCTTATGGAGCTCTGCATGAGAGCAAACTTGCAAGTAAATAAAATTAATGTCCTTTTTGAGAAGTCAGTGGAAAGAAATTTTAAAAAAAGGGAAAAGGATGAAACTGGATAGCAGGCAGCATTGTCCTCCTTTTTCATCATTAAATTATCCAAATTTAAGATGTGTAACTAAAACCGTTTAAAGTTGGGGATAGTAAAGAGAAAGCAATGTCAATCGAGTTGGCGGGAAATGTAAAGCTAACCCCAAATGCATAAAGCTGTGATGTCTCAGACTGTGTCCCCACTTGTGTTTAGTCAAGGCTGTTGTGCTGATCCTGTCAGAGGACATTTCTATTGACAGCTTGAAGTTCCGCAGAAATCTGGGTCTGGTTTTCACTCTCAGTAATTTTGATTTTGAACAGATATTTGGCATCCTCAAAGCTCCTTTTAAGGACAAAGGTGAAGGGTCAATGCTGAGGCTTGAAGACCTGGGTGACCAGAGATATGCTCCCTACAAATACATGCTAAGATTATGTTACAGGGTTCTAAGGCACTCCCAACAGGACTACAGGAAGAACCAGGTCAGTGGTATTGAGAATAATTTTCCTCCTGATTTCTATAATTATATGTCCTAGGTTTAACATGGCTCTCTGCACTTACAAGTGAGATTCTGTGGTAATGGGGAAAGGCCTTTTTTTTGTGTGTGTGTGTAGCTTAGTAGTGTGTGACTTGAAATTTCAACAATGAATATCACAAGTTCACTTTGTACATTTGCAGGCTCAGACTGAGACTGGGGTTCGCTGCTTCATTCATGAGCTTTCTGTTATTAAAAATATGTTCTTGGAGCCTGGATTGTGAAGTGGGAAATCTGTAAAGCTGTCTGCTTCTCTTGCTTAAATGTTTGTAGAGGGATGGCAGTGAGGTCAGACCAGAGGTTGTTATATCAGGTAGCCTGATTTCCCACTGCTGGAGACTTCCTGTGAACAAGAGGTATTTCAGAGCATGGACTGAAGGGACTGGAGATAAAAGCCTGAACTGCTGTGTGGCTTCTTTGTTTTCTTTTCAGTGTTTCACAGAAATATTTCTGTCCTGAAGGGAGAGAAAAAGAGGAGGGAATACTCAAGAAAAAAGCTTCTTAAACATTATAAAAACCTTTCAGTTTTTTTTTTGTTGTTTTTTTTAAAAAAAAAAAAAAAGAGGTTGCCATTTCTTGAATTTTGGATGTATTTTCATGGATTCATTCCTTTGGTTTATGAAAGAATAAGAAGAGTTAGTCATCCCTAATATAGAATCTGTTTCTCAGGGTACACATTTGAGTTATTCAGAAGTTCTTTTGTTCAGGCCAGTTCAGAGAGGAAAGTTTTGAGTGTTATTTTGATTGTTATCTGAGCTGCATGCCTCTGGTTCTACAAGAGAAAATATTACTGCTCAGCAGGTCATCATGGGAATTTTTCCTTTTTTTAGGAATATATTGCTAAGAACTTCTGCGTCATGCAGTCCCAGATTGGTTATGATATTCTGGCAGAAGACACCATCACAGCTTTGTTGCACAACAACAGAAAACTGCTAGAGAAACACATCACGGCTAAAGAAATAGAGACGTTTGTGAATTTACTCAGGAGAAATCGAGAGCCAAGGTTTGAAGTGGTCCATGTAGCATTTTTGCAGTAGCTGTGAATTACATGCTATTCATTGCTTTGATGTCTCTTTCTCCCTGTTTTGACCTGGCAGACAAAAACCCCACCTGTACAGAAAATATTAAAGCTATCTGTAATTCTTGGAATTTACCCATATTGACATTTTAAAACTAGAGCTTACTGAAAAGAGGGCTTATACTTTTCAGGACAGCTTTGAAAATTTGGTCTTAGTTCTAGGGCAAAGAGAAATGAAGAAAAAGTTTAATTTCTCCCGGTTCTGCAGTTCCTCTGTGAAACTGCCACTTGTGTTGGTTCCCCTGTTATTAATCCCGGTGTAAATTATACATGCATGTCAATTTTTCTAAGCTTTTGTTAATATCAGTTTTCCTGCAGGTTCTGATTCCAGGTCAGACCTGAAAAGGGCCTAGGACAGTGAAAATCCCATAAACCTGTATCTTAGACCAGATTTTGTTCCAAATGAAAATTTCTGGCCTTGAACTTCACTCAGCTGATTATTTTTTTTATAAGCTTCAGGTCAGAATATAAAAGGAATTAATTTCTTTATTTTTAAATGGAAAAAATCTATTTTTGGGTTTTCAGTTGTAAAATTAGCAAAGTAATACAAATATAAGAAATGAACATATTGAAGGCCAAATATTGTCCTCTGTAGCTGTGAATACCATTTTCCAGATAGCCATTAAGGATATTGCTCAAGGCCTTGGTGCTTCACTGCCTCAGTTATTTTCTATATGCCTGTTTGTCTCACTCTGTAAGCTCATTGCCTCTCCCATGCTCAGCTGGGTTGGGCTTGGTCAATATGAAGAGGAAATCACAAGATCAGCTCTGTCTCTGAAGGGTTTGTTTATTGAAAGTTGCACATTGCATTTTCTTGTGGTGGAGGATGTAATGGAATTTATGCCATAACCACATAATGCAATTGCTCTGTATCCACTTCTTTGACGAGTTCAGGAGCAATAAATGTTTTAAAATTGCCCCTTGTCAGAATTGTGTAATCTGAACAGTAAAGACTTGATTTTGATACTGATTTTCATGGAGAGTTGTAGATTTTCTCAGGAGTGTTGGGGTGAGTGAGAATTGTGGCATTCTGCTCTAAAACACATGAGCTACAAAATTAAAAACCTTCCTGAGTTTTGGCTCCAACCAGGTGACTTCCCCAGAATTCCATGTAATTATGTGCTGTTTGCTTAATTTTGTCTTTGTGATTGCTATGCACTTCTAATTACCAGTTGTCACAAAGCTTAATTTCAGTTATGGGTAGATTTTTTTCCTAAATCTACCCTGAAAATGCTGTCTGTACTCACCCACTACAGTTCCCAGACTTTAGTGGTGACTGTGGTCTGTTCTAGAGGTTCAAACTGTTGGATCCTTGGATGGCTGATAGCAGATGGTTAGAGTTTGTACCTGGATTTCTAAGGAAGTGGAATATATGAGCTGTGTGTGTGCACATGCGCCTGCTCACATCTGCTCCCCCACCAGCTCTTGAGCAACTTGCTCAGTTTTATCTACATTTGCTAAAGGAGTGGTAGGCTCAGAGATACTTAATTCCTATGAATATCATGGAAAGTGGAAACTACATAGAAGGAAGAAGCCCTTTTTATATTTCACTTTCAAAGGCTGCAGAATGGATTCCTGTTACTACACACACTGGAATCCCTGAAAAGAGACAAACCCATTTACCTAATGAATGTCCCAGATGAGAGGAAAGCCTCAGCCTGAACCTTGTTAAACATCAGAAGACCTAAATTTGAGAGACAAATTCAGAGAAAACTGATTTCCCTGCAAAGCTTTGTTCTTTCTGCTTTACATGGAATGACCTCTTTGAATGCATAGTCCTATCTGCAGGTTGTGACAGATCTGCACTCTTCTCTGGGAGCCCAGCATTCCCTGGCAGTGTTCAAGGCCAAGCTGGACAGGGCTTGGAGTAACCTGATCTAGTGGAAGGTGTTGTGAGTTGCAAGAGTATGAACTGGCAAAGATCATATGCTGATAAATATCATGATACAGAGTCCCTCTAGTCTACTCATCCTCTAATGCTGAGTGCTAGAGATTTCTACTTCAGTTCCCCAGTAGTAGTTTAAGTCTCATGTTCTGCTCCATCTGTGTTTTTTTGACTGCAGATTCTTGGATTATCTGTCAGACCTGTGTGTATCTAACACCACAGCAATACCAGTAACTCAGGAACTCATCTGCAAGTTTATGCTAAGCCCAGGGAATGCTGACATTCTCATACAGACCAAGTGAGTATCTGTAATCAGAACATGCCACCTTTTTGTTGTCTGCTCTCTTAAATTCCAAGCACTTTGCTTGTGGCTCCATTGTGAATGGTTTGTGTTTGCAGGCTGGTTTCAACCCAAATGGACAATCCCTTGGAATGCCCGATCATCTCGGATGACATTGATGAAGAAGAAGTGTGGCTTTACTGGATTGACAGCAACAAGGAGCCTCATGGCAAAGCCATCAGGCATCTGGCTCAGGAGGCAAAGGAGGGCACAAAAGCTGATTTAGAGGTTCTTACCTACTACAGGTAAACCTGCTTATTCAAAGGGAAGAAAATGTAAACTCCATTAAGACCCCCACTGCTGTTCTTATACAGTTCATTTGCCAATATGAAAAAAAGGAAACCAGGTCATGCCAGAAACTGAGATTAAAAGTTCATTTCAAGTTTTTCCTGTGGGACTCATCACATCTCTCTGTGTGTCTTTTTTATTTTCCCTCTAACATTTTATTTATTGGGCTTTAATTTTAGGTTGTGCTGCCCCAGAAGCAAGGTACGTTCTGAGGACAGAGTGTCCTGAGTGTCTCAAGGATTAGAGAAGAAATGGAATAATTGAATGATGTTTTATGAAATTGAAACAACAAATGAACAGTTTTTAATGTCAAGTTGCTCCCTTGCTTAACAAAGTCACTCTTGTTATTTTTTAGGATTTATATCAGAAAGGCTCACAACAGGCTTGTAACATGAGATTCTGAGGTGTGTTCTTTCCAAGCGATTTCCTTGAATACCACATTATTAACTTTTTTTTAAGGTACCAACTGAACCTTTTTGCAAGAATGTGCCTGGACCGCCAGTATCTTGCCATCAACCAGATTTCTGCCCAGCTGTCAGTAGACTTGATCCTCAGGTGTATGTCTGATGAAAGCCTCCCCTATGACCTGCGGGCTTCCTTTTGCCGTCTGATGCTGCACATGCATGTGGACAGAGATCCCCAGGAGTCTGTGGTGCCTGTCAAATATGCCAGATTGTGGACTGAAATTCCTACCAAGATTACAATTCATGAGTGAGTTGAAAGTGTTTCAAATTTAAGTATAAAAGCTTTTTGTAGGGTTAGTCTCAGAACAAAATTGTAGATGTCCAATGTCCACAAATCATATGGGTGAAAAGGCATTTTGTTGCAGAGCATGGAACTATTAATTACTGTTACTCTTGGAAACTTCCATGGGCAGCTTTCAATCACTAAATATTTAAATTTCATTTTTCAGTATGTTCTTATACTGAACAAGCTGGGGAAGATGGAATGGCCTTTCCTCAGACCAGCTGCACTCCAAGTAATCCAATTGTGTCTCACATGACAGGTTTGCTAGGCTGGAACTCGGTTTTATAACTCAAGTTCAACAGAAAGCCACAGCTGGGAACCCAGAATTAAGACACAGCTGCTGACCAGAAACAGCTCACAGAGGCTTTGGTCTTCACTTAGTAAAGTACTTAAGCATGTGTTAAATTTAATTTTAGAGAAAGGACCATTGATTTCAGTGGAAACCCTGTCTGGCTCCACTGATTTGATGGAGCAGCAGAACTGGGATTCTCCCAGCCAGGGAGTATCTGGCTGGAGAGACAGAGGAAGAAGCACAGCAGTGCAGCAGGCAGTGTTGTTTCTGTTAATGACCACAGCAAGGTTTGAGAGTTCTATCTGCCACAAGAGTGGTATTATCCTGTCTATGTTCTTCTCATTCACTTCAAGCCTTCCTGCTACTGTTGGAGGGAAGGTTTGTGCATCCATTTTCGTATCTCCAAAGAGCTGAACTGAGTAATTTCAGAGGATCATGATCAGTTTGTTTTTTCTTTAGTGACAGCTGATCCTGATATTAGAGGTGTTGAAGTTTCTTTCTTTCTGTCCCCTGTATTGTAGGTATGATTCGTTCACTGACTCTTCAAGGAATGAAATGAAGACAAAGTTTGCACTGACAATGGAATTTGTAGAAGAGTACTTGAAAGAAGTTGTGAATCAACCCTTTCCATTTGGAGACAAAGAGAAAAATAAACTTACATTTGAGGTACTTCTCAGTTATCTGCATCCTGCTTACAGTATTCCTCATTTCAGATAAGTTGACGTTGCTTCTTTCAAACTAAAGCCAGTTGCAGAATAAATGTTGGAGTAAAATATCCTAAAGAAGCACATGTTCCTAATTCCATTGTTCTTTGTGATGACTGGTACCACAGAAAATAATATTCTTGTCTGCTGTGTTTTTCCAACCTTTCCTTCCTTCTCCTGAAGTGGTTGCATTTCAGTGGAGGGAGAGGGGATTTCTGGGGGGTGAATGGTGAAAATTCCTGCTCTTTCTACATTAGTGAAATAACCTTTAAGGATTCTTCAGTATAAGTAAGTGCTGTTTTCTGTATAGGGTACTCCACTCAATCAAACACTCTGAATAACCTAATCCTGTGGTTTAAACATTGTTTGAAATTCCTGACAGAATCTTTAGATAGGCCTAGATTTTCTAAGTTCAAATAGGAAAGAATAAAGGGGAAATACTTACAGCTTTTATAGTTCTTCCTTCAGCCTACTTCTCTTTGTTGCTTTTGCCTCTGGTCACCTGAAATCACCTCTGTGCAAACTTATCACAGTCATCTTACTCTTCTGACTCTTCTTCTGACTTCCATCTTCCCCAAAGCTGCTGCCTCTTTAAATAATTTCCCAGTCTTTCTTCTTGATCTTATGTATTTTTGCAGATCCAATTTTATCCTTTCAAGCCTTCCTAAATCTCACCTTGGTTTTGCTGTCTGCTGTAACCTGACTGACCAATTGCTTTGTCTAATCTTGACAAACATTTAATGTCACTGGCCTTATTCCAAAAATCAGTGGGAAGACTTGTGCTAGTTTGAATGCACTCAAGATCTGAATCTCTGTGGAAGCTGCTGTGTGAAATGCAACTGAAAACCACAAAGGCTGACAGTACTTCCTTCATTTTTAATTTCTTTTTCTCATAGGTGGTACATCTGGCTCGAAACCTCATATACTTTGGCTTTTATAGTTTTAGTGAGCTTCTCAGACTGACCCGGACGCTGCTGGCAATTCTAGATATTGTTCAAGTTCCCATATCATCATACTTTGAAAGGCTGAGCAAATTTCAGGATGGAGGTGAGATGAGCAGCAAAGACTGTTATTCCAGTGGGTAATTAGCTTTTTAAGTTGGAAATAATTTATGGGAAATCTCATTACTCTTTCAAGGTTCTGTATTCACACATCAGCCCACCTACAAGAATGCATTGCAGGGGACATTAAGATGATCAGCTAAAAAGGAACCTTTTTGAACAGAGTTGCATCCTTCATGACTTATGGGTACTGCATTGGTGTTGCTGCTCCTTTACTTATTTGGAACTTTCAAATTTTGGTTCTAAACCTTTGTGCCCCTTGCTGTGAGCATCCTGAGGGAGTTCAAGCAGCGTTTGCCTGGGCACTGGGATTATGGTGGCTCATCTGTGGCACAGCTCATTGTTAATCTTCTTAGCACTTCACTGAAAGGGAAGATGAGATATTTCTGGGCCCACACTTGCAGAAGTACCCAATGGAAGTCCAGAGGAGGCAATCCTCTGCCTGTGTTTGTCAGCTTAGAATATTCTTTTTTGAACCCAGACCACAATACCTCTCTGACAACCCTAGGACTATTCTGTGTGTCCCACTGCCTTTGCTACCATCGTTTAAAATTGCATTGAAGAATGAGCATGCCAGGAAGGTGCTGAAATGCAGTTTAGTTTTCCTGTGTGAGTGGAAGAGAGGTATGAGAGTTGTGTGAGCTGTGTCCAGAAGACCGACTGATAGCAAATTCTATTTTAATATGTAGCTGGTGTTGCCAGCCAGCTGGCTCATGGCACCAAAGTGAATGAGCTGTCTTGTTGGAAACAATTATTTTGTGTTTTTTCTGGGAGGCCTTTTCCCAGCCTTGAGTTTTTCTAATCATTTTGCTCAGTCACTCCCTCAGATGCCCTGCAGGAGTGTGCTATTCCTCAAAACTTTTTTTCTTCTTTGAGGCTCACACACTCTGGAAAGGTGTAGACTGTCATTGTCATCTCTGAACCAAGAAGTCATATGCTTTTTTTTTATCTTGATCTTCTCCCCATCACTGCCAGCAGACTTTACTGAAACCCTCTGTAAGTCTTTCCTGCAATGCAGTGCACACCATGTCATGCTGTAGCTGGCTGCAGTCCCTCCTCAGCACTAGAGAAAAGACTGTATGCCCAGACACTTGGAATTATGTTTCCCTTTTTTGTCCCTGAAAGACTGCATTGCAGACTCTCTTATTAAATGGCTCTGGACACAGTTTGACTCCAGACACAATCTTGGCATATTGGCAACATGGGACATGCAGATGTGGTTCTTCTGCTTAGTTCTTTCTCTGCCCAAGCCTTTAATCCTGATTATACATCTTGTTCAGTGTTTTTACTCACATTCGTTACCCATAAAATCATGTTTCATCCTTAATTCCCTTTTATTTCTGTAGAAGGGTTTCCTTTCAAGCTATGTAAGCGAGGAAGGAGCCACCCATTAAGTGCAAACAGACCTGCTCTCAGTTATATGAATTTCCTTAGCAATTCCATGCAAATCAATGATTTGCTTTGAAATAAATGAAAGTGAAGGAATGCTGCAAATGGCACCACCATGCAAATGGAAGCTCAGTAGCCTTTTTAGTAATGCTCAACTGTGTCCTGGAGCCTTGTTGGTAACTTTTTGTCAGAAACCTGTTTTTGTCTCATGTTCTTTCAGAAAAAAAGGCACGGAACAAAGGTGTGATTTTTTTTGGATAAGCTTCTGTCTTTGTACAAGTTAAATTTATTTCCTGCTGTAGCTGTCTCCATAGCTATTTACCTTTCAAACACTGACCAGTTCAGGTCAGGATGTGACAATCTATGGATATTTTGGTAGTTACCTCTGAGTTAGTTTGGTTTGTTTGGTTGGGGTTTTCCCCCTGTTCTACTAACTCTATGATCTAGAAAGGTTTGGAGAGGTTTTTTCTTTGCTGGTCCACTGTTGTCAGTCCTGTCTGCAATCTTACGGAAGTCTGGAGATATTAGCTGTGCTGTCTAGGCTTAAAAACAGGCATTGAAACTTTGCTGTGGTGAGACAAAGTGTTTTTATATAGAAATAGCTGTAAGACTTCCTGGAGAGGCCTTCTACAGTCTTTGTAAAATAAAAGGATGTCTTTGGATGGTAAGATCTTTTCTTCAACCTCCCTTTTCCTTTCTGATTGAGAGGCTATAAACTATATAAAGTGTGCATTCGCTTTGCACTTGAGACAGAATGATCCTGAATATTTAACTGCTGTGTCCAAGCATCTTGCCTTTCCTCCTGCTTTCCCTGGAGGTACAAACTTGCCTACTCATGAGCTATAAAGATGCATGTGTCACAAGGATGAAGTTTAAGCAGTTTAATAACTCCTATTCACTCTTTTTGAGCACCCAGCTCATAGGACTTCATGTTCAAAGGACATACTTCATGTCTGAAAATCACATGACTCAAGCAAAACAGGGGAGCACTTTTTATTAGGGAGAACCACACAAGAATCAACCAGCATCACTTTAGTTGCACGTTGCACCACTGAGGGGTGGTGCTGGGCTGGAACTTTTGTGCCTCTTCATGTGTTGGACTGTAGATGATCCTGAGGGTGAGTCCAGAAGTACAGGTGTTCCCTAGGTCCTGTGGAGTCTGGATCCATCTTGTCCAGGATCCACTAGGGATCCTGAGAAATGAACAGGCAGGCGTAGAAATTGGTCTTGGGATTTTTTTCTAGATCTCCCCTCACTCTGAGAGTAAGGACTGTTCACCATGCAGGTGTATGTATACATTGGTTTTCCATTTTATAATAATTGTAAGGTTGTACATGCAAAGGTTCCCTTCCCTTTTTACATAGATAGTCTCTTATAAAACTGTGTTGCTTAGAACATGCTAATGGTTGTATTGGTTACATATCTGTGCTTTTCAGTCTCTCTTTTAATTTGTGATACTGGTCTCTTAGGCTATTAGAAAGGATTAAAGTAGAAATTATCTCAGGCTAGGTTTTTTTAGATTTTGTAAAATGTGATGGCATTTTCTAAAATCAGAATGGTCTGTCAATTTTTTCCAGCAAGCATTTTCTTATTCATAGCTTCCATAAAATACAGAGGGATGGATTGCTCCCTGCCCTCTTTCAGGGTGGTGGGAGCCCTCCCTCCAGTCAGGCAGGGGTGAGGGTGAGTTCTTGCCTTTAGAGGAGGTCAGATTCCACTCTCCCACATCCCTCCAGACTGCAGCATCCTCTCTGGCAGGTCCAATACTTGTAATAGTCATACAAACCTTTGCAAAATATTGCAGGTAGGTGTCCCTCCAACACATTATTACTCTAGGGATGTGCAGGTTAACATAGCTTCTTTTTAAAGAAAAAATAGCTTCCCTGAGTTGCAAGAATCATTACATTGATGTTCTTTAAACAAACAAACAAAAAGAAATTATTGCTTCTGTTGTGATTTTTGTGTATATACTTTGAATGTATGGAAGTAAATTATTAATTCTGGAGTTTATAGAAGTTGGGGGGGGGGTGTCTTTGTTTGGGTTTTCATGTTGGTTGGTTGGTTGTTTTTTAAAGCTTCCAGGGGGATCACAAATGTCTAGGCATAAGCTTTAATCCAGTAAGAACATGTATTTCATTCCTTGAGCTTAGAGCTTTGAAGTGTAGCTCTAATTTCAAGTTTTGACAAACACTGAAAGCCAGTCATGATGTTTGAGACTGACAGTTTATTGGTATAAACAAATATGTTTAAATTTTATCAAGCATTAGGGGCATGATCCTGTAAATCTTTTGTAGAAAAAGTGCTACTGAATACCAGCTTAGGTTCTGCATATTTTAATTTTCATCACGATTTAAGTGTAAATTTGCATAGATTGATAGTAAATCCATATTTAACAACAAGATTTTGTCAATAGTTATGCTGTTCTAAGAAAAATGACTTGAAAAGAGGTTTGCTCAAATGGATAAATCATGTAATTCCTATGCTACAGCTGTAGTAGACAGAAGGCAGCATCTCTGTAGAAGTTAAGAATTTTAGTCAGGATCTATGTATTTTAAGTGACAGGTTTTAGATTTTAGTTTTCTTAAAATGTATTGATTTCTATGGGCAAATCAGTGCTGAATAAATCTGGGGACAGGTAGGTTATGCTGTCTTTCCATTGACTTGTTCCAGGTCACTAGTAACAAAAGTTTCCAACATCTGATTCTGGTAATGTAAAGTTGTCAGGAACTGGTGAGCTGGATTCCTGATTGGTTTGACTAGTCCACATTGTGAAAACTGTAGTCAGGTTTTTGGGGACTATATTAATGATGGGTGGAAGAATATGGAAGGCTTTCCTGGAGGTATGCACTTCAGAATTAAAAGAACCAAATTTTCAACCAGCAGTCTTGAGTCTTCTTCCCTGTTTAATATTTATTTCTTCAGTACACCCACTTACTTCAGTAAAACTACTTGTTAAGTAAGGAATTATATATGACAAGTGTTGAACTGTTGAGGCAAATCTGCAAAATGGGATGTATTTTTAGGCTTAGTGGAAGTTGCATGAAGACTCAATTGACCTTTTACCTAAAGAAATCCTTTTCTCTCCTTTGCTTAAATTTGGAGCCACCTTGGTGGCTGGGGTAGTCCTTGATGTTTTCTGTGGGTTTCTCTGTCTTGGTTTGGCGAAGATTCTAAAAACACAGAATCATAACATGGCTTGGGTTGGAAGGGACCTTGAAGATCATCTCATTCAAACTCCCTGCCATGGGCAGGGACACCTTCCACTATCCCAGCTTGCTCAGAGCCCATTCAGCCTGGCCTTGGACACTGCCGGGGATGGGGCAGCCACAGCTTCTCTGGGCAACCTGGGCCAGGGCCTCAGCACCCTCACAGGGAACAATTTCTTCCTCATATCCAGCCTAAACCTACTCTTGTGTCAGTGTGAAGCCATTCCCCCTTGTCCTGTTGATCCTTATGTTATTGTAAATGTTAAGTCTTACTTCCTTTAGAAAGCTTAATTTTAATGCCACTGTCAGATATTTTAACCAGAATTAAATTTAATGTGCATGTAGTTTTCATGTGTGACCTTATTTCATGAGACAGATTGGAGAAAGCTGGCTAAGAAACATTTATGAAGCAAGATCCTTTAAAAAGTAAGCATGTATATTTTTGGAAATGCTTCTTATCTAGATTGCACCCTAAAAATGAATTGACTTGAAAATCTTGCAGCCAACTTCTTTTTCAGTCAGTGTGTCTTGTCTTTGATTTACTTTTGCGGATATTTGAAGCTGTTTTCTGTTTGGTTTTTTTCCCCCCCTTTTAGATTCTAAAAAAATATATGGGTTATCCAAAATATATTACCTGTATCCTAAAGAGACTTCTTCTTTTTTCTTAAGGAGAAAATGAGGATTTCATTTAGTGGTGCTGTCATTCTGGCACCTTTCAAGAGCATTATAATCTCTTGCAGTTTTAATTAAAAGGTAAAGACATTGCTTTCCTAGTAAGTGCACCCTGCTGTATCATTCCAGAGTAAGGAGCCAATCTGCCTTGTCCAATACTGCTAATTTATTCTCTGTGAATTAAAATGCACATCTTTCTCTAGGTGCTATTTGCTCTTTCAAATAGCTGATTTTAGTCAAACCATGCAACTACAGCATATGTCAGGCCTGAAAGAGGAAGCAACATGGTAGTAGCAGCAGGTAAGCTACACACTTGCCATACAGCTCAGTGCTGTTTAGTTACTGTTGTTTGGGATTGAGAATGATAACATGCCAGGAAACACATCCTTGTTTGAGCTCCATATGTCTTGGGATGCAATCCAAAGTGCTGGGCACCAGCTGAAAGGGCCCTCAGTGGTACAAACCTGGGTTATCTGCAGAGTGTCCCTCAGGAGCTCTACAGTTTTCCTGAGCCAGTGTACACTGACATCAGGGGGAGTCTTTTGGTTTCCATTGCTCAGTCTTTTTGAAAAAACAGGTTTTAAAAACTGCCTATAATAATCTTAAATTGCTCTCACCTCTGTGATTCTCACGTTAAATGTGTTGCCCCAAACTGCCTAAGGAGATTCCTCTTTTTACCTGTTCAAACTGGTGGTCAGATATCTCAGCTGCTTCATGTGCCTGGGTCTGTATCTTGGTGGTGTGTTCCTCCTGCACACCAAAGGGACACAAGATTCCATCCTGCCAGGGGGCAGAACTGAGGAGGCCTCACCTTCTCCTGGAGTCTCCAGCACTGGTGATGTCTGCTGCCTTCCCTCTGCAAAGGAGTGCTTGTGTTTCTGTGTGTCAGGGGACCCTTGTCCAGGCTTCTGGCCCTGTAACACAGCCCAGGAGCCTCCTCAGCTCCAACTCCAGTTAGCTCATGTTTTCTTCCAGCCCTTTTGGCTGCAAGTAAAGGTACACAGTGACTGGAAACACCAGTGAGACCACTGAGGGCTGAGAACAAGGCTGCACCTACCTTTTCTGTGGTTCCTATGGGTCCTCTGTGTCCAAGAAGGACCAGATTTCATCCAAGACTATTAGAAATTGCTCTACTATTTCCCAGCCCCGCATCTGGGTTTGTTACCTGCACTTTTGTCTAGTTAACAATTTGCAGTGTCTTCTTTGAGGCATACTTTGATTCGCAGGGCTAATGAGGCAGTGGTTCCCTGGCAGAATGGAACAGTAATTTATACCAGCAGTTTACAAGAAAAGAAAGGTTATAAGAGGAAAAAGGAAAGTTAACTGTGTTAGTCACAGATACCTACAGAGAAGACACTGCTGTTCAGTGTAGAGTATTGCTAGACCAAAGGGGAGATCAGTCTGAGAGCTTAATTCCGTGGCATGAACCATTTCTCTTTCCTCCTTACTCTTTCCCTCATTATAAGACCCGTGCATTAATGGGATTCCAGAGACCATTGCTCTTCTAGGAATCAATATCTGTCTTACAGATTTAACTCAGCTAAGAGGCTTGATTCCCACAGTGCTTTTTACCATCAAGGCCAGTATGCTGATGTATGTATTTTTTGTGGTTTTGGAGATAGGCAATAACCCCAGAACCTGCAGAATGTCAGGAGAAGGTGAAGTTTGGTGGACTTTTACCATGGCTGGGCAGCTGAGAGTTTGTATATTAAAAAGGGAGCGTTTGTGGATATGTTGGGGTGAAGTGGAGGCTGCAGTGGCCAGATTCATTCAAAGGCATGACATATTGTAAGTTTTTTCATTTGTTTTGCCTCATTACTTCTGAGGACTACAAAAATGGAAGTGATACCATGTGTCCTTAATGCCAGGCATTAGATTTTCTGTAGGCCTTACCTGAGGTCAGCTAGTTACTGAGCGATGAAAAATGGTTAATGAAGACATAAAGTGTGATTCTTGGTTTGTTTATGGTAGGTTCTGAAGTTTTTATGAACAAATTCTGTAGAAAACCTGTAAAAATTAATACCTCTTTCACAAACAGAGCTGTAAGGCTTTAATGCTTCTGGCAAATATATAGCTCTAAAGAGTTTGAAATAAAATGTGTTCCTTTAGGCAGTGAAGTGTTGTTATTATATGTCCTTAAAATGGCTGTAACTTTTCATGCAGGAAAATTAAATTGCATGAAGCAACATAGCCAAATCAGCAAAGAAATTTAGAGCTAAAGCTGCCATTGGATTCTTAATTTTGCCCTTGGTATTTAGCCATTGCTGCACACATGGTTCCCTGACAAAGGATCCCCAAGGACTGGTGGTGGTGTGTGCTTTAAGATAGCACCGAAGCTTTCTTTAGGAAGCTTTTGGTGGAGTGATAGCATAAATCTCACTGAAATCCTCAAAGCCAAAGATATTTGGAGTTTTGCTGTTGTGAATACTGCCTTAAAACCTGGTTGAACACTCCTGCACTGACATATGGGTTGAGACAAGGTCCTGTGTGCTGGTTTTGGCTGAAGTGTCAGTGTCCTAATCAAAAGCATGTTCAGGTTTGATGACATCAGAGAGTTGTTTCTATAACTTAATAACTACAAAGACAATGTGAGAATTGTCATATTTTTGTAAAGCCTTTGATTTCTTCCTCCTGTCTCCTCTTTTTTTTTTTTTTTGCAAGCAAGATTGAATAATATATTTGATTTTTATGGGCAGGTTAATGGAGGTTGTTTGGGAAATGAATGCATATACATTTGTCTTTTCTGTTCCTTAACAGATTTCCTGAAGATCTGATCAGACCTTTCAGTACCTGAAGGGAACCTACAAGAAAGATGGAGAGGGACTATTTACTCCAAGGGCATGAAATGACAGGACAAGGAGAATGGCTTCACACTGACAGAGGGCAGGTTTAGATTGGATATTAGGAAGAAATTGTTCCCTGTGAGATTTGTGAGGTCCTGGCACAGGTTGCCCAGAGAAGCTGTCCCATCCCTGGAATTGTCCAAGGCAAAGCTGGATGGGGCTCTGAGCAACCTGGTGGAAGGTGTCCCTTTCCATGGCAAAGGGCTTGGAAGTGGATGGTCTTTAAGGTCCCTTCCAACCCAAACCAGTCTATGATTCTATGTGGTAGCTCCCATTTAGGTACTTCGTTTCCAGAAGCATTGAGCATCCAGCTGGTCCAGTCCCTAATGAAAGCTGCTGGGTGTTGAAATCCTTTTGAAAATATGGGCACTTTTAACATTCCTGTGTAGGGAGATGAGCACTGTGGGAAACTGTCCAAGCTAAAAATAGCTGAGCAGTTTTCAAAACTGAGTCCTAGGAATCCTTCTTTCATCCCTCTGTGTTGAGGAAGACTGAACAGAAATGACAGTAAGAGCAAGCTCTGTCCCTCCATGGTAACTAGGGACCAGATCAGGTGCCTATAGGTAATTTTAAAATAAACAAGGCTGCATGTTTGTTCCGTGGCATCTTGGGGATTTCTGTGGAGCAGAGGACTGCTGGCTCTAAGGGGATCTGCCAGCCTTTGAGGTTTCCACTGGCTATTCACCCTCAGCTTCTACATGGTTCTTTGCACTGTGTGTGAAATATCCAAAACTCTGTGGGTCCTGGAGAGCAAACTGAGAATGCTCCATAGCAATGGGCTGGGAACAATTGGAAGAAACGGCACGAATTGCCAGCTGCCTTTGACAGTTGTTTTTCTTACTGAATATGGTATTTTGTCACTTATCATCCATACTGTATTGCATAGCAGATTGTTGTTTACTTTTATATTCTGCATTTAGAATTTTTGCAACCAGTAAATGACTTATCAAGAAAATATGTTTATGTAGAAAATGAAGTGTCAAATTATCCACTGTTTCGATTACTTGGGTGGTTGTTATTTTTTTCCATAATTGACTCCTCTGAAAAGCCTTTCTTCTCAGAGAGGCCGCTGTGTTGTCAATCGTGCCAAATTGTATGAGATTATGTGCTACAGTTTTGTGACAGAAACTGATACTCATTAGGAAGTTGTGATCACTGTAATAAAAAGTAATGAAAAGGAGATACACAGTTGTCTATTCAAAGCATGACAAGCATTCTCTTCTTTCCTCTTCTTTCCGTGTCTGTCAATCTGCAGCTCCTTTAAATTACCACTTGTGCATAGTGAATTCACTTTTCCATTGACTAATCTTGTTGAGACTGTATATTCAATAGGAGACATTTCTAATGGGCCCACTGCTTATGCAAGGCTTTTGGCATCTGACTTGTCTTGGCAGAGGGAGGAACAGAGAGGAAGGGAAAACTAGATGAAGATTCAAGGAGATTTCCTTGAGTTCTTTTCCTCTGTTGGTCAGTCACAGTTCTGAGCACTTCCACAGCAGTTTGGTGCTGAGAAAAGTGGTTGCTTGCACACATTAGCACCTCACAACATTGCAAAGACTGTTCTCTCCCTGCCATGCTTCACAGCCATATATAAATGTTAGTACTTTGACCTCAAAGAAAACAGCCAAAGATGAGGTCAACAGACTAAGGGTGGCAATACCATATGGAGGTACAGCTCAGGCTTCTCTTCACTTATCTCTAGCAAAGTGCACATAAAAGTAATCAGAGTTCACATCTACTTGCTCTTTCTCCTGATTTATCTCATTTAACTAGCTGAGGCAGTAAGTTAATTTTTCCTTGGTCATTGGTATTCAGGAAGCACTTTGGAGATGTGACTAAGATCAGAGCTCCCTTATTTTAGTCATTGTGTGCACATGTACTAAGAACTTAAATCTCTTTTATTGAGCCAGTGTATTTTGTCTTGCATTGTTGCAGGCTTAGCTGACAGAGAGCCAGTCCCGTTTTAAGCTGCAGTAACCCTCCTGCATGCCTTACCTCAGGGAAGCACACCCTTCCCTGCTGAGATGACCGTGTTCAAGCAAGACTGCTGCTGGCCCCTCGTGCTTGTGACTGATAGATTTAAATCCATGCTTAACATGATCCAGGCTTCCAGGTTGGACAGATAATGCTGAACATCACCAGTGCTGATTACTGGGGGATCTTTTGGAGGAAAAGCTGCTGCCCACTACTTATGTACACGAAGGATCTCCATGGCTTCTTTCACAAAGTAGAGCAGCTCTTCTCAGTGTTGAGACACATCAGCTGCTTCACTGCCATTCATGAATGTGCTGCTTGACTGCTATTTGCTCCTTGGAGAGGGCTGCATTTCATCAGCAGCCTGCAAAACATAGTTGTTGAAATACCTTTCCTGAAAAGAAATGCTGAATTGCTGCAGTTGCTGCAGCATTTTAACTCTGGGAATGTTCTCTTCAAGCCTGCTCTGAATTAATTGAAAATTATAGTCAGCATCAGGCAGTTGGTTAAAAAGTTTTCCAAGATGACACTTTGTCACACCTTGTCTCCCTGCTGTTATTGACAGAACTAATGCAGTATTGAATCACTACCCATTCCAGCTGTAAATACTGAACTGGATTAAGTAGACTTTTATCTTACTAAAATCCTTTCCTATGCATTAATGAAATACTATTTGAAATGGCAGGGATAATAAGCACTGCCTTAATCCTCCTTTACTTTCCCACCTCTATCTTTTGTGATCAGTTGCATTAAGGTCAGTAGTGAAGGAATGCTGTAGACAGAGTGTTTATCCTTATTACTGATGCCATTGGGAAGCAGCTACACAGCTGCCTCTCACTGGTTTGTGCCACCTTTGACCACTGGTGTTCTGTGGGCAACAGGAAAGGACAGCAGTCACCTCATTTCTTTTTATTTCCTAGATACTTTTCTAGGCTTCAGTATCACATAAGCTGAGTACCTCAGAGTCTTTGCTACTGCAGGCCTCTAACTGTCCTTCCTAGAGGTGGAAAGGTGGTCTACTTATTTATGGAAGTTGTCCTGAAATGCAGAGACAATAACTATTTCCTTTTTCACAGAAGGAGTTGAATCCCATTTCCTGCCATGCCTGTGCAATACCCCAGTAATAGATGAGAAATAAGCAAGATATGGTCTGGGCAAAATCTCAGCTTGCTTTCTCCAGGAACATGAGGTCCACCCAAGATGTCTGATACCTCGTCCAAAAGATACTAACTAACTTTTTTTTGCTAGCTTTACACCAAGTAAATTTCAGTCTTGAAGGGTGAGCAGGAACTTTCCAAGATGAAATGGAATTCTTCTTCCTCATTTGGGACAAACTGCAGTTATATCTTGTTTTTGACAAGAATATCGTCTGGATCTTGTCTTAGACCTAAGTGGTTTCCTTATCCTTAACTCCACTGACTGAAGTTTGTTTTTAAAGAATTCCTGAGTTTTCCAAATGCCCTCTATTTATATTTCCCTCTGCACAACTGAGCAAAAGGGATTTTGAAACAATGTTGTGAGAGATGATGATGATTTCTCATCTGAGGTGTATGGCAGGGGTATTGCAGGTCATGATGCAGCTACTCAAGTTACAGGTCTTGTTGTACAGGGCTGTTGTTGTTACAGGGTGTATCAGTCAGCACTAAGGACAGCATGAAATGGATTTCATTTATTTCATGGTTTGAAGATGAAGAAGTCACAAAAAACATGGTTTAACTGAAGGTACTTTAAGGGTTGAAGGTCCTCCACATAGTACTGTAGCTTTGCAGAGGTGCACTGCGTGGTGGTCAATACAAATACTTGTTTAGCACACTGGGAGAAAGGAGTTGGGGAGACATATCCATCCCATGTTATTCCCACACTGTTGTACTTGATTTGAAAGGAAAATACATAATTTTAATTTTGTGTCATGAAGGGTATTTGTGATGATTTTGCTTTATGCCTGTGCAAGCAGTTAGAACTTTCTGTGGCTGCCTAATGTGAGGATCTAGCCCATAATTTAACTTCTATGTTTTTTCCCCTAACACCATGCAAAATCAGAAGTACATTTCCCCCTCTCTGTTTTGTAGGGACTTGAAGTGTTATTTTCAGAACACCCATTCAGAGTGATTGCACACCAGACCAGATGCTAAATGGGACTTCAAACCTGACATTAATCTGCCTCATTGCTTTTGAAAAAGCACACTCTTTGTGTGTTTCCCTTTTAAAGTCAGGGCTAAAGGCATCCTCTTTCCATACACATTGTAGTTGAGTTATATGGATTGAAGAAAGACAGGAATAAGAGAAGGATTTTGCCAACAAAATAAAATCCAGCCTTGGCTTTTCACAGCAGATTATATGGGAAGAGGGTTTCTTCAGTGTGAGTAAAGCTTGGCCATGGCATGGTGATTAAAGTGTACTAAAGGACAGACAAGAACTATTCAGGCTTCTCTCAGCAAAGCTACACTTCCTTCACTCTTTTCTTTGATTTTAGTGTAGCCTAGGTCTTGGCACTCTTCCTGTGAAGAGATGCTGTAATTCCTTTCCTTTCCTCCATTCATTCCTATCTGCCTTGCAAGAAAGGAAACTAATTCATGTAGGTAGCATGATATTCTCACACTTTCTTGTCCCACCTTTGCAAGAAAGTCACTGTTTCACTGAGATTCTTTTCCCATCAAAATTCATTGTAAAGACAAGTATAATCTGTAGGAACTGATGATATTTCTTGGTAGATTTTGCAGTATACCATTGCAACCTGGATAAAGATTTTACCACGTAAGTGTAAAATATTTTTTTCCCTCATGAATAACTTATAAAAGGCACTGTGATTACAGATACCGGTTTGACCTTCAGGACAACCTTCAAGCCTGGCATTCTCCTAGGACTTTCTTTTTGGAGGGGGATGTGTCAGTTGGGTTTGGGTTGTGGCCTGTCATCTGAACCACACAAAGATCAGATTACCTCATCAACCTCATCTCTTTACTCTCTTTCAATGTGACATATAAAACTCCTCCCATGTGTCTCCAAATTGCAGCAATAGATGGTATTAATAAAATACCAATAAAAGTTTTATAATGGTAAACATAGTCAGGTACTGGAATTGCTTGCATAGAAATGCTCTATAATACTGGATATGCAACACTCAGTTTGCAAATAGTCTTAAAAACAGGTTAAACAAATATCTTTAAGAAATTATTTTAGATGTGGATAATACACCTTCAGGCAAAGGAATGGGTGAAATTTCTTTAGCTCTACTTTTTATCATTTGTTAAGCCTGTTAACAGAACTCTGGAAATATTTTGGGTATTTACCATCTCTTGACCTGTAAGAAACGATATCTTGGAAAATCAGCGTAGAAAAGTTTTGCATAATTGGGTAATTTGAATGAACTCGAGAACTGAGGGCTTCTTTTTCAGTATTCCTCATGAGACTGGAAAGGGGCTTGATAGCATGGGTGTATGTGTGATACACAGCGTTGTAAATGTGCTTTAATCCTAGGAAATGTCTCTTTTTGTTTAATGCCCAGGGAACAACGTCATGAGGACCATCCATGGGGTAGGAGAGATGATGACCCAAATGGTGCTGAGCAGAGGGTCTGTATTTCCCATCAGTACCCCTGACATCCAGCCAAGCCTTCACCCAAGCAAGCAAGCCAGCACTGCAGACAGTGAAGATGTGATTGTAATGGACACCAAATTGAAAATCATTGAGATTTTGCAGGTAATGATGAGGAATGGCATATTACACAGCAGTCATTTCACGGTTCTTTACTCACATAGTGGCCAGTTCTGTTACCTACATTCTTACTATTCACTGAGCTGCTCATTGTAGAAGTAACTCCTTGCTATAAAGAAGGATAGTCCTCTGTGTGAACAACTGTACAGTTGTGGTCCTCACCCTTGAAGTTGTACCAGCTTCACTTTTGAAGGCACAGGATGCTGCAGAAACTTTCACTGTAACTGTGCAATTACAGAACTTGTCCTCTAATCTGCCTCACCAATGTTTCCTGAAGGCAGTGTGTCTGTTTCCATTTCTTTCACACTCATTTAACACTGGGGTTGTTGCTTGATTTAAGCATTTGACCCCTTTGTTGCAGTAGTTGGATGAAGGGCAGAACTGGCCCTGGCACCACTGAAGTTGTGCGAGGCTGTGCACTTTTGTGGTGCATTTAATGCATTTCAGGTTTTCACTGTTGGGCTGAGAGCAGGCTGTGGGCTGCTGTGATTTTCTCCCTGCTGACCTGACAAGCTGTGTGACACCAGCCTGCCTCCTGAGATGCAGTTTGCACTTTTTGCTGTTAATAAGTGAAGTGGCACACGCTTGCTCTGTGTATCAAATCCTGTTTTCTGCAATGCTTAGGCCCTAAAGAATGTTTCAGTGTTTTCTATAAATTCTCTGGATTTGTTGGTACCAATGTCACTTTTGAAGGATTCCATTTTGTCCTGACTGCTCATAAATTATTTCGATGACTCTAATTACTTGTCATCTCAAAGGCTATCAATTGTTAGAATACACTCAATATGGCATTCTTTGATTCCAGGCCTCCTTTACTTCAAAACTTGTAGTGAAAGAGTGTTTTGAAATTTTATTACCTAAATAACATCATTCACATGTATTGCTTTTCATTTTCCTTGTTTTCATGACTGAATTTCTCTCCATACTGTCCTGCTTTACTGGTCAATGCCTAGGAGGATGATTCCAGGACCTTGTCCTGTGCATTCCTTGAGGGAATCACATTTTGTCTCATCCTTTCCTTTTTCATAGCCCATGCATTGCAAGAGCACCCAGGACTGAAGAGCACTTAATCCTAATTTTCTGCTTAATCTGTGGTTTGTTAGTTAAGGATTAGTCACGTGGTCAAATTACTTCAGATAAACAGGTTGTCATATGCTGGGTGAATCTCAGTAAATGTGTATATCTATGATCCTAGCCCACACAAAATACAAAATAAATCAGTTTTATTTAAAATGCAATGAAGAAGGATTAATTTAAATCATGTTACCTTTCATTACTGTGTTTTTAGTCTCAAAGGTGAGTAAAAATATTTTAGATTTATTATACTAACATGCATAGCAAGTGCAATGTTGATTAAAGCTGTTCTATTCTCAGAAATAGTTCATAGAAATTTAATTCTCAGTGTATCTTCATATTGCTTTAAGCAAAGACTTTTTAACTTATGATTTCTATTCTGCCCTCAGCCAGAATTCAACAGATGGTCTGATAGACTTAGTCAACTATGCATGGACTTGGGAAATTTTTATTTTTAAAAGTCTTGCTTGTACAATTCTGAGGCAACTTAATTATGGAACCAAAATAGACAAATCCTATTACAGTGGGTCTGGGAAAGCATGTTTGGCTTTAGCTGTAGATCAAAGAAACAGGTTGCCACCATTTGCTAAGTCACCTTTCAGATCACCTGTCACCTCAGCCTTGAAAACCCAGCATATGTCTTTCATCTCCACTGATTGTAAAATATGTAAATGATCTTAAAGGTGTTTGATGATGTGCTTGCATTTCCTGTGGGTAAGAAGCATCCATGTGTATAAGTGTCAGCCCTTCTTTTGATACTAATACTTCCAGCCTAGTTGTTTTCCTCACTATTCCAATATAAAAGCAGCACTTCCAGGTCTGAATTAGGATTTTTCCTGTATGAGTTTCTGGTTTCACAGCTGAGGAACAAAAAGGCATTTTTCAGGCATCCAAGAGGGTGAGCCTTGAGCCTGTTTTTCTTGCTCTTTATTCCACTTTATGGGGCATTGGAAGTCCAGCTGAAATGTGGAATAATTGATGTCAGCGAGGGTTTGAAGGTTCTGACCTGGCTTGCAGGCAGTGAGGGCAAGGCAGCATGTTGGAGCCCTTGGACACACCCAGTGGTACTCAGCAATCCATAGGGCAGAGAGGATTGCTCACCATGTCTCAGGATGGGCAGGGTAAAGAAAGGAATCACAGAAAACTGGTGAATGTAATGGATTGGTTTTTCATAGTAGACTTAAATTAATTTACTTCACTTCTTTTTTTTCCTTGTAGTTTATTCTCAGTGTTAGACTGGACTACAGAATATCCTACATGCTGTCTATCTATAAGAGAGAGTTTGGGGAAAACACTGAAAACATTGACTGCTCTACATCATCCCCACCTGACACGCCAGGGACTGCCTCAGGTAAACCTTGCTATTTCCTTTCAATGCAAAGTATTTCTGTGTAGGCAACTGCAGACACTGAGCTCCGCTGCAGCAGAAAGACACAGTTGAAAACCTTGTAAAAAAATTAAAATTTTAAGGAATTCCAAAAGTTTTGTTTTGCTGCCCTCTCCTCTAACAAAAAAGTGATTCCTTTTTCACCACCATGATACTTTGTTCTTTTATTTGTGCTCTTCCCGAAACACTGCATGGTGGCAAATGGACAGTGGCTGGGGACAGATGAGGACAGGTTTAAGTAAGGTGAATGTGGTACAGGAATTATTTGGCTTTACAGGGAGCCTTCCCGTGCACACAAAAGTGCTCAAAAGGTCTATGTGAACACCTGCAAGCAGAAGACAATTGCTCTAGGTGAAGGTGGGCATATGTATAATACAGGGGTACTAAAGTCTTAAGTAATAAGTTATATTAAAGCAATTCTAAAGCAAAATGATAATGTGGTAAATAACTGGGTTAATGATAAATATTCAAAAGTTCATGTATATTCTTTGTTGGGGCTGGCTCATGTAAGAAAAAAAGTAAAAGTTTGACAATCTGTGTCTTTTGTGGGGCACTGATAGTGGCTAGTACAGCTCCTAGCACCATGTGGCTTTGGTTCATCACTACATTGCTCTTCCTCAGGGATAGTAATCCACAATTTAAGTCTGTCCCATATCCTGTTTGTTCTCTGCTACTCTTGCAGAAAGCAAATTTTGTGTAGCTGGGGAATGAATAGTTAGACCTTTACTTTATACCATCTGCTCTAAAGAGGAACAGAATTCCATTTTGTTGTTCAGATTAAATGATGATCATTGGCTGTTTGTTTTTTGGTTTTTGGTTTTTTTAAAATTTATTTTGTTTAAATCTTTTCTTCTGATTTTTTCCCAGCAATTGTTCCTGACATAGATGAAATTGCAGCTCAGGCTGAAACCATGTTTGCTGGCAGGTATATCCTCTGAAGTTTTACCTCTATCTATATTTATTTATTTTTTTGTTCACATCAGTGTTTCTCATGGCCAATCTCTGTTTATTCTGTGCCTATTTTTATAGCCCTTTCTCTTCCTTTGCCTTCTTACTTGTTAATTGCATAAGCCATACCTGAACATACATGTGCCAGAAAAGACCTGGATTTCAATCAGGCAAACAGCCCAGCTGGATGGGTGTGGGATTGGCTATGACCACCCTCTTAGTTGTAACAGAGCTGGTAGAAAGTTTTTGCCATTTTCCCAGAGGCAGCAGGGGAATGGTGTACAGGTGTATTGGGCTAAACCACACTAATTTTCTATTTATCTTATACTGCCTCACATGGGTGCTGAAAAACCACTCTTCTTCTGGTGTGTCTTATGGCTACAGCTCCAAATTGCCTGGATCAACAGCGTTCTGTTGACTCTTAGTATTTCTCCTACCACCTGTTGTCCCTGCACTTGGTGTTCAAACTCCTTGGGAAAATTGTGTCAACAGAAATCTCTCCTGTGACTCCTCAGATCAGGCATGGACCACTTGCCATGATCTCCTGGTCCACCAGAGGCCTGTAGATCACAATTCATGCTTGCAGAGTTTTGGAAGGGGTTTTAGCTATGCTGTGAACAGAAAAAAATAACCCATGGAAAACACACTGGAGAGTTATTACCATTATCACTATATTGGTTTAATTTTATGGGTATAATTATAATAATACCAGTAAAAATTAATTCCATTTAGACAAGGCCATAGACTTTAAAATTTTTCTTGAAGCTAAGGAGAAGGATCTGCAATGTGGGCACTATGATCTTTCCTCTCAGTCCCTCATGCATCCTCAATCTTTACCAGCCCAAGCAATGCCTCCAGGCCTCTTCTGAACTCCCATAACGTAAAACAAGACACAGCCCTTGGCATCTGCATCTTTAAAATGAACAGCGAGACCGAATCGTTTCTTGGGAACATTCTTTCTGCTTTGATATGTTAAGTGTGAATCTGCTTTCTGCCATTCCACATAATGAATATGATTCCAGAAATGATGCTTTTGGCAATTCTTGCTATTTTTGATCTTATTTTTTTCTTAAATGAAATTTTAATAGCAGCTGAAAAGGAAAGGGTCAAATTAATCTCTGATGAAATGCAGTTTAATTTGGATTGGGGATGAGCCTGGCTCAACTTATCCATAACATAAATGAATGCTTTTACAATATAGATTTTAATCACAGTGTTTGGCACATTTCTGTGTGTAGATACTTCTGCCCCATAGTATCCATTCTGCTACAAGATTGCTGCAATAACTGTAGAAGTCCTTATAAAATATGTTAAAGTCATATTTATAATTTCCTTCCTGCCTCATATTTGATTTGATTTTAAGAACTATGTTGAGTGAAGATTGTGTCTAGAGGGATATTTATCTCAAGAGCTGTTATTTTTTCTTATTCACTTTACTTTACTTGACCCTTTTTTCCCCCCTTTCTGTTGCAGAAAGGAGAAGAACGCAGTTCAGCTTGATGATGAAGGGGGCAGAACTTTTTTACGGGTCCTCATTCACCTCATCATGCACGACTACCCCCCGTTGCTCTCAGGGGCTCTGCACCTGCTGTTCAAGCACTTCAGCCAGAGAGCAGAAGTTCTGCAGGCATTCAAACAGGTATGGATGGGCTGACTGTTATCCCAGGAAACTGAACCCAGGGAGCCTTTCCAAAGGCTGCTCTGCTACTTAAATTGCTGTTTGTTGCATGACAGTGTTATTTCCCCAGAGGTCAAGTATCAGCAGACTTCTATGGCCTTATGTGCTGGTGTATATTATAGTTCTGTGCCCCCAGAAATTGCTATTGCTGGCACTGCAACCATTAGGGAAAACATAGGACTGTGGTGAGCCTCTCACAGGGATCCCTCAGGGACAGAGCCAGTGCCTCATGTTTGGCAAACTGTGTCCCCGTGTCAGCAGTGAGACTTCCCTGTCATCAGGGCCACTTAGGCCAGGTATTCTTATTTTGTTACTCACCTGATGCTTCTAATTCTAATTCAGGTGTCTTTGCAGTGGGCTCCCCTGCCGGATACAGCTACGCCCAAATAGCAGGAAGACAGGGATAGAGCCAAGCCTGTTTTCAGCTTTTATTCTCTCCCTCTGGTAGTGGTGCATGTGCAGGCTCCATGTGTCTGTGGATTAGGATGGGGAGATCTGATGTCATGGGGCTGCAAGACAGAGATGCCTCTGTTACGTAACCCTCTATAACATATGTTGATAAGAACATCTGATGCTTATTTCAGGAGCTCGGTAGCATGTTGTCTCATCGTTATGTAAGGTGGGGAGGTTTCTCTCCTGTGCAAACAGATGAATGATAAAGACCTGAAAAGCTTTTGTTTAATGTTTTTGTTGTGCAGCATAATGGCCTCCCACCAGGTATTTAAAGTTAGGCTGTGCTGGTTAGTTGCATAAATAGCTGTTATTCCCAGGTAAGCAAGGACTGAATTGCTTAACGTGTTTTTGTGAAGGATGGAAAAGGCTAATAGAGAAATAAACAAAAAAAGGCGGTAGAACACGTGAAATAAGAATGCCTGCAGTTGAGCAGCATTCATAAATTCTGTAAAATAACAAGGTTCTTGCAAGGCAAGCGAGATGATTATGATGAAAACTTTATATTACAAAATAGTGAATATTTGCCTGGATGTAATGTGGTTTTAAAAAAAAATCCCTATCAGTGTTGTTAGTGACCTTTATCTTTTACATGAGTATGATTTCTTAATAGTGTTTATTAATTTACTGTAAAGATTGCTGATAGTTTTTTGGCATATTATCTTCATTAATAATCTTGGGAGAACAGAGAGTGTTACAAAGAAATATATGTATATATGTATATATGTATAATATATGTAGGTCATGCTAAATCAAGAACTACACATAACAGTGAAAAAACCCAGATAATTTGAGCAGTACAGAAAAAAGAAAAAATGAGACTAATCTTAATAAGTGGCAGCCATTCAGGTGGTGAGAATTCCATGAACCTGAAAGTCAGTTTGTCAGTTATATTCAGTGAAGTTTTTCTAAGCTGGCCCAACAGTGTGAAAGTATGTTATTTTCCAATATTTGATTATGGTGGTGTAGGAGATCATTAAAATTTCTGGCCATTCTGACTTTTCTTTGGATGCCCTGATCCCTTGTCATACCATCCTTTTTTTCCTTTTTCTTCTGAAATGCAGTGCTGAATCAGTAGCTATTTCTAACTATTCCTTTAATAGTGTGTAATAGTGTGTAATGTCATGAGGATCATGATCAGTGCATGAGAGCTCACTCTGCACAGAACTCAAGAGCCTGTAAATCTGCCTGTGCTGAAAAAGTTTTGCAGTGTATCCAAGAAGGTGAGAGGATGTTGTGTATGTTGTAACTATCCATTTTGGGCAACTGCAGCCTCTGGCTCTGCTAAAGGCTGAATGATAAATGGGGGCTAAAAGCCTGTGTGTGCCATGTTTCAACTGCACAGGGAAGGTTGCACAAGGCACCTGGAAAGAGAGGCTTAGAATGGGAACTGTCAAGAAAATTACCCAGCCATAAGTGCTGGTGTTACTGCTGTAACAGCTTTACAATTTTCTCCATTTCCAGGTTCAGTTGCTGGTGTCCAATCAAGATGTGGATAACTACAAGCAAATCAAGGCTGATCTTGACCAGCTACGTCTGACTGTAGAAAAATCAGAATTGTGGGTTGAGAAGAGCAGCAATTATGAGAGTGGAGAGGTGGGCGACAATCAAACCAAAGGGGGAGAAGAGCCAATGGAGGTGGGTTTAAAGCCTTTACTGTCAGAACTGTTTCAGTGTTAATAGGCAGTTTCATGAACAATGGTAAAATCATGGTCTGGTTAAGCAAAGTGGCAAAATGAGAATATGAAGTATTCTGGTTGAGCTTTAGGAACTGACAGAAAAGGAAATAATACCTCCGTTATCAATGTGTTCAATATTCTCTCCTGATGCTTTCAGTAACTGTATTCTTACGTCACAGAGCTGCCTTCCTTTCTGGGTGCAAGCCAGGTGCAGCACTCTGGAAATAATCTGGGAATTGTGTGCTGGTAGTTGGGTTGACTTGCTGGAAGAAAAGAGTAGACAGTGTCCTGCAACTAAATGAGAGGAGTACAATCAAACCCATGTTTTCAAAAATCACAAGCAATTCCACTCTTCACCACATGAGATTGACCTAAGAAGGCTGAGATTTTGTAGGTGAATTAATGTTTTAGTTTCTTTGGCCCTTGTCATACCACTTTCTCAGGATATACTCTGGTTTCATGTAGAACTTGAATCTAGGACCATGAAGTCTTTTTTTTTTTTTAATCTTATTTTTTTTTTAGATTTGTTTGGATGTTTTAAATTTTGCTTTTCAGTGCAAACTGAGGTCACCATTTAATCATTTAACTCCAGCATGAGCTTTTAAGAAAACACAAAGTGTTGCTGTGATTGAGGTTTGTACCATAAAAGTAGATAAAGAGTAGACAGAGCAGGCTTTTCCACCAATATTCATTCCCACTTTTCCCTTTTCATCAGAGGAGGTGGGGAGAGATGAACAGCTGTGATTTTTGACACAGCATTTTCCTTCTCTTTCCTGTTGCCAAGACAAATGGGTAAGGAAGTCCCCAGGGAAGTAGAAAGCCAAGTAGAGGTTATTCAGCATTGTGAAGGCTACACATTAGGAAAAAACAGGAGCTATGGAGAAGAGAGAAGATGCTTGCAAATATCTGTGACACACATGTGGTATTTTAGATGAGAAAGCAGATTTTTGGTGGCTTCATGCAGGGGCAAATCCAACACTTCAAGGAAGAATCCCAAACTCTTGCAAAAATGTAGGTCCTACTCTTTCTCTGATCTGTCTTAGCTGGCGTTCTGATATCACATCTTTAGTGGTGTCAAAATTAGGGGAGGAATCTGGAGTTGGTGCTTAAGTATGTGGTATTTCCTTCTTTCTTTCCGCAAGTACAGCTCTAGTAGGAAAGAAAATGTTCCTTTATGTATTTAATGAACTGAAAAGGTAATGGGGAAACAGAAAACAGAATTGCGTCAGGATTACCAAGTTTTTTAGCTATAATACATTTTTAAAGTGTATTTTATTCCTATGGGTAGCTTTGATAGCAAGAAAACTCCAGGAAAAGGGGTAAAATATTGTGTTTGAAACAGAGGCATCTCTCAATGGGATATTTTGAGTGGTTTTTTCCCATGAGGCACCTGTGGGTCTGTATGGATTAGCAGTGCTTCAGTAGATGCACAATATTATCTCTGTCAGATCAGAGAGATTATTGTATTAGAGCAGTAATACGTAATCTGCTGGTTAGATCGTCTGCTGGTAATTCCCTGAGAGCTGTGCCAGGTTACAATAGCTCAGAATCTTCTCCATCATTTTTTTCCCTTGCTAAATTTTTCTTTAACAGTGAAGATGTGTTTTTACCTGGCAAAAAAGTAACATTAGATAGTCAGTACTCTCTTTGAGGTCTTAAATCAGATGTAGAAGGTGTGATGTTGGGCATAATCTACAGTGTATAAAGCAGGTGTCTAGCTTTAGGCAGATAAAAATCCCATGAGATCCATGCTTCCTTGGAATGGATACTGGATATTCAGAAGAGCTGGATGAACCTTTAGGTCTTTAGGGAATATGCCCCATTTGCCTGTGTTTAATTTTTCCCAAAGAACATTGAAGTGTGCACAAGGACTTAAATGACATTCCAGAACATTCTTATGTTAATCCCAAGTTTCTGTTGTCACATGAAACCTGTTGAAAGATGTGCATAAGAGTTTAAAACTACGATTTTTTTTTTTTTTCTGAGTAATTGTTTTCATCTTACTATCATAACCTGTGGGCATTTTCTTTTTTTTTTAAGTCATATGATTCCAGAAATGGGATTTGTAGAAAAAAGGCCTTGTTCTTATAAAAGTATCCAGAGTTCTCCATAGGGAAAATGTCTTGATAAGGACTGGAGATCAGAGTTGGAAAGAATACTTGGAGTTAGGTCAGACATAAATGAGGCACCAGTAGGGTTAGGAAGAAATGCTAAAACTGAGCTCACATACAAGCCCTGCTTGAGAAGGGGAAATCAGATAAAGCCTGTTCACTTGGTTCTCCCTAGGAAGGGTGCTCTGGGTCTGTGTTAATACTACAGACCACAGAAAGTGTGATTTTCATTGTCTCGTCCCTGGAAGACGAGTTTGGTGGCGTTGTGCCAGAACGTGAGGAGGAGAAACAGGCTCAGTGAAAGAATTTTAAGGTGAAGCAGGAATAGAGTGTAGTGGCATTTATGGAGTTCCTCATCTTTTCCATCTGCTGAGAAAGTTCAAGGTTTCAAGCGGTCTAAACCTTCAGCACCTGATGTTCCTTTACTTCCTTGCTCTTCTGGTCTGTGGCACCTTGCTTTGGTTCTGGGGATGTTTGAACAAACATCACATATAGGCTGAGGTTGTGAACTGAGAATTCTGTATGTGTCCCTCATTCCTCTGGTAAGGAAATACAGCCTATGGAGGGCAAAGCTGAGCCATGGGGACACTAACATGTGCCTTGCACTGTTGTCCTGCTGGGATGAGGGAGACTGGTTGGTGGTGGGGAGCTGCTCAGACTGAATGCTGGAATCTGGGGACTCGTAAGAAAGGATCTAAGACTGACGCAAAGTGTTATCTCAGGAATTTCATGGATAGAGGGAGAGGTCTCTTTCAGAAAATATAATTTCCTAAAGGTGGGGTACTCAGGTGAGAACCTTTCTCACTGAGCTCTCTGTGCCTGCCTGTTCCCTGTGGGAAAGTGTGACAAGGAATGTCAATCATGGGGCATAACGAGGCCAGATATGCAACTGAGTGTCTTTGGTATCCCAGTGGTGTGATTATCTCTTGGTAACTACATCCCTGGCATACTCTTGTGGGTTCAATAAACAATTGTTTATTTTGTTAAGAGAAAGGATAGATTCAGCAGTACTGATCAGTACTTCCAGATAAGACATACAGTTCACACAGATTATAAAACTACTTTGATGAAGGAAGAATGCTAATAAAACTAACAGGTAAATTAGTCTTGGTTAACCCACAATCCCAGAATGGAGGAGGGTGGTTAATTACAGCAAAAAGCCTAAAACATCTCCCAAAGTATTGATTCAAACAGAGAGACAGCAGCCTGCATACTAACAAACCTAAACAAATAAAATCAGCTCTTGTTTCACAGATCAGCATTGAACAGCAGTGCTGACACTCTTATAAACAGCTTCCATGGCCAAGTGGTGCAGCTGTTCTTACCTCACTGGAAATTAGGACCAGATGGGATTTATAGAACTCCTGACCTTCACCATCAGCTAAGAAAGTTCAGAGAGAGGTTTCAGGACATATAAACATTCAGCTTGGCATGCATATGTTTGCTTTAGTGTATTTCTCTTTTCTAAAACAGTAGGAAGTTTGAGGACACAATGAAACACAGAAGTGCACCTGTTTCTTCTTTTTTATTAATACTGTTACATTGGTTTACATCCTTGTGGTCATACTGTGAGTCAGTCTCAAGATCTGCTAGTTTTTCTTCATGCTTTATGACTTCAGCATCTGAAGTCAAATATTTCAATTTATTTTTGTTTCGTCTTAAGAAAGGCTTACCACAGCTGATGGCAGAAAAACCCCCAACACTGCCAGTATTCTTAGTGGCAGTATTTGTGTACATGTTCTCCCATGTTTTGATTGAGAGATATGCATGGAAAGGTGCGTGGGTGTTGGCAGTTTCTTGCTGACTTGATTTCTCTTATTTATCATACCCAGCTGGGGCTTTCCAGGAGCCAGGGTCCAAAGCATACAGTGTCATGACTCGATGCTGCAGTTTAGCATATGGTTCCAATCTGTTTTCAAATCTTTTCCTGCCTCATCCAGAGATACAGGCAGAAGCAGCATCCCCTCTGTGGGAGGAACATCTCTAATTTCCACATGCTGCTTGTTCCTGTGCTGTTGACAACTCCACCCTGCTTAACTGCAGAGGTTGTCTTAAGCTCTTTCTCCAGACTTTTTAGTGTTCACATACACAGATTTTGTAATCTTTCCAGCTGTATTAAAGATTTTTGGAACACGTGGTCACTACTGAAATACACTTTTGGTCCATCTCCTTGCAAGTTTTTTAATTCCTTGGTGTGCCTAATCTGTAATTTAGGGACATACTCTTTCAGAATGATCAGAAGCATGAAGACATAGAGTAATTGCCTCAAATTACATTGGAAATTTGAAACAAGGGAAGGACTTGAATGTAAATCTTGTCACTCACTGGATAAAGAATAAATGAGTCTTTCTTTATTATCTGTGTTGTATCATTTCCTTATGAGCTGCTGTAATACTCTGTCACTTGCTGCTATTAAATACAGTTAATTCATGTTGAGGAAATTGCAATAAATCTCCAGTTGTCATGTGTTCTTTATTACAGGAATCAAACATTTTGAGCCCAATACAGGATGGGACCAAAAAACCCCAGATAGACAGCATTAAAAGCAATAACTACAATATTGTTAAAGAGGTTAGTATATCTGCTAAGAAACTTGCTTGACATATCTGTTTGATTAGTAGATTTAGTAATTATTTTGAAAGAAAGTGTCTTTGGTTTTGTGTGATATGACTTGTTTCTTTTCTTGCTTGCATGCTTATTTATTTGTTTGTTTTGTTTCTTTGTTTGTTTTTTTTTTAATTTGTAGATTTTGATTCGACTCAGCAAACTCTGTGTTCAGAATAAAAAATGTCGGAATCAACAGCAGCGTTTACTGAAAAATATGGGTGCCCACTTGGTAGTCTTGGACCTTCTGCAGATCCCCTATGAAAAGGTTATTTTCCTAATTTTAGTGGTAGAAAACATGAACTCAAGGAAGGGAAAGGCCTTGGTAGACCCAAGAATCAATGGAAATATTTTTTAATTGTCAGCTGTAGTGCAAACATAAAATGATGATGTCATTTTCTACCTTAAGAATAGTGAGTTTGGGCTCAGTTTAAATACACTGCTTTCACAGTTTCATTTAAAATTTAATATTTACTGCATTGGGTACCTGGATGTCACAGTGCTGTAATTCCTGTACCCATTCCTAAAGTAGGCAAACCTTGGGACCAAAAGCTTTCACAGATAAAATCTGAAATAACTTCTTTGTTTGTATGGTGGATGTCTCTAACCTAGTTCCACTTGCCATTTTTTTCACAAGATAAATTTGTTTGGTACTGATTTGGTGGAATGGAGCATACAAATAAATGAACTAGACAGGCTTTGAAAGAGCACATCTTTCTAGATCTTCTAGGAATCACCGAGAAGAGGTAAAACCTCTCCTGGGCTATGTTTTCCTGTGTGTTTTATTACAGACAGTTGGGTTCAGCTGTCATCAGGAAAATAGTGCTTGTCCATACAGGTGGTTTGTCAAATCATACTTAAGATACTACATGAGAGGAATATAAAATGGGGATGAAACTAGAGATATATTTGTGTAGGAGTATGTGTATGAACACATGCACGCATACATCTGTTTCTGTATGTAGCTATAGAAAAGCCAAACCTTTGCCAAAGCTTAAAACAAATGCAGGGAGACATTTTTGGTTTGTTTTGATTTTTTTTTAAAATCAAGCATCTTAGCACTTTTTTAAAATAGGAAATTATAACCACACATGAAGAACTCTTACTTTGATTTTATGCTCATATCTGTGATTGACCCTATGGTCAAGTTGATTCAGAGTAGGGTACAGCTGCTAATAGACTCTGAAGGAAACTACATCAGTTACTTTTGCCAGAGGGAGAATTCCTGCCCTATAAAGGCTCAGGAGAATTGTTTTATTCTTGACTGAATTGATGTTGTGTGGTTTTAACAAGTGTGTTTAGGTATAACCAGCTGATTTTGTTTGTCCTTTCTTCCTGCAGAGTGATGAAAAGATGAATGAAGTTATGAATCTAGCCCACACTTTTCTTCAGAATTTCTGTCGAGGAAATCCTCAGAACCAAGTTCTCCTCCACAAAAATCTCAACTTGTTCTTAACTCCAGGGGTAAGTATTTAATTTGAAATAGAATATGATAATTTGAATTAAATTTGGGGTTGCTGAAACATCCCAGTGCTAAATAAATAATTTCACTAAATTATGCTTCCCCTCCCCTCTTTAATTTCCCTTAGTGTTGCTTTTTATGTCATTAGCTTTAATGTTGCCATTTTAAAAGTGGAAAACAAAAACCAAGAAACCTTTGGGGTTTACTGGAAGGATCTATGAATATGTGTCACATCATTGTATTGAACTTGACTCTGATTCTTTTCATCCTGACTCACTGATGGACTGTAAAGTCAAGGTAGGAAATACTGTGACTGCTGTCATAAACCTTGTGTGACCACAGACTCAGACCCATACATTTTTGTTGATGATGCTCCCATTTGATTCAACTAACCACTAAAGTCTGACCTTCTATTAAATCGTTGTCTTTACAATACTTTATCACAATCCCTTTGTATATATTTCTGTGTGTGTTTACAGACATATTCAAATAGAACGCTCAATTTTGCTCAGTGAGCAAAACATGCTTTCATTAGGAGGAGTTGTGAGTATGAGGATTGCAGACCCTGGCCTGTGTTCATTAGGAACCACTTGTTCCATTATTTTATTTATGCTCTTTTGTGACATTAGTGAACAGCTCTGAGCTGACCACAGTGGGAGCAGGGCCCGAATTCCATCACATCCAATACTGAC
Organism: Poecile atricapillus; assembly: GCF_030490865.1. Lineage (NCBI taxonomy): Eukaryota > Metazoa > Chordata > Aves > Passeriformes > Paridae > Poecile > Poecile atricapillus. The sequence goes on from NC_081288.1 coordinate 16,741,390, forward strand.
ACTTAACTCGGGTGCCAAGCGTGAAGCCAGCTTGCACTTGTATTTCTGTTGTTTGAAGCTGATTTCCTGATCATCCACCCCAGTTACTGTGCTTTTGTGCACATTGTGGAGCAAACTTGATGTGGATTCCTATCAGATGACACTAAACAGACACGTGTACTTTAGGAGCATATCTGACCCTCAGGAGCCTTTAGTCCAAGGGACCGACCTAGAGCAAAAGCCGCACGAATGCACAAAGCCTGGGTGCTGTGTCCTCAGCAGAATCCCTTCTTGCTCCAGATCTGTTCCTCTTGTTCCGTGCTGCTCATGGACACACAGCCCTAGTTTCCCTCTGGAGTTAATGTGGAAAGAGACATACCCTTTGAGACAGACCATCAGGCTGCATATGCAGGGATGTGCCTGGTGGAAATGCCTCCTCTGTGAGCCCCAGAGAGAGCCAGAGCAGCACATCATCTCGTTTGGTGGCCTCATTGCAAAGTTTGATGGTGAGGGGGGCCAGTGTGGTCTCAGGTGTCTCAGATTCCAAAGCCCCTACAAAGCCTCTAGCAGTGTAGCATGTATGTGTGTTCACCTTCCACATGGACACAGGTGTGGTTTATGTCCACTTTAGGACTGTTTGTACTCATAAGGAAGTATGGAGAAATCCCCTCAAAACTGGAACCTGGACCCTGAGATCATTGAAAAGGATTTCTCCAGTTTCTCTTTACCAGTGAGCCTTCCTCTAGTTGAGAATCCCGTGCCTCTCTCAATGTCAAAGCAGATCTGCTGTGCTCATGAGGCTGTTTTTGATATGTTCAGCTCCTGGAAGCTGAGACCATGAGGCACATCTTCATGAATAATTACCTCCTGTGCAACGAGATCAGTGAGAGGGTGGTGCAGCACTTTGTGCACTGCATCGAGACCCATGGCCGGCATGTGGAGTACCTGCGATTCTTGCAGACCATCGTGAAAGCAGATGGCAAATACGTGAAAAAGTGCCAGGACATGGTAATGACAGAGGTAAGCAAAGGCTTCACATGTTAATCACTTGAGTATTTTGAGGCTGTTTTTCCTGCTCTTGATACCAATGAGATATAATGGCATCCTCACTTTAGAATTTTAAGCGGCGTCACAAATAATGAATATTTTAGCAGACATTTTGGGGAGTTTGATCTAATTTTGTAAGGCCATCTGTATAACTACTAGAAAGAAAACATGAGTGTTAGCATGGTGATACAGAGATATCTATTTGTAGATGATTTAGCATGGAAATCTCAGAGTTACATAAACCTTCATTTTCCTGTAATGTAATTTAGGATTGCTTTTATCCACTCTTGTGGCATGGGTTTGCCATTCAGGAGGTTCTTACCTCTATGGATTTGTCTAAATAGTGTTGAAGACCTTTTTATTGGCGTGTAGCAATTTTAAATCATAATTTCTGCCTTTTTTTTTTTTTTTTTTTTTTTTTATTTTATTTTTAATTTCAGAACATTTCCATGAGGGTCAGTAGAACTGCTCTAGCTTTAACTAGATGGATTCAGAGTCTGACCCAGTAAATTCAGCCGAGTGGTTTGTGAAAAAATCTTTATGCCAATAAATTTCCTAAGAAAATACTTAATTGACTTTCTCTGCATTTAGGATTTGATATATTGTGAGCATGATAAATGAAGTCTTCATCCTTGCAGACACTTGTGCATTTAACTGTAATTATGTTAACAGTTCCTTGAGATTAGTAAGTTGGTAAAGTTGAATATGGTGAAAAGTCATGGTAGGATTAGAGTCCAAGGAACATTTTTACTTGCTTTACAAAGTGGGTTTTTTTCTTTTTTTTTTTTTTTTTTTGGCTTGGTTTGGTGTTTTTAAGAGATGTCTTCACAAAGAAATCAGAGATAAGCTTTATTTTTCTGTGGTTTGAACAAAACAAAATTCCATGGTGAAATTTTATTTCACAGCAACAAGACGAAAAACTTCTAATTAAGAAAATAAAGCTCCTGCCTACATGGATAACCTTTAATGAAATTCACTCCAACCTTTTCAACTTGACTGAAGTATTTTAACATGCAATATCAATTACAAGTCTTTGATTTATGTAATTCAAGCATTTCTTGTGCATTTGTGGTTTTAGATTTTTCTGCTTCCACCAAAGGCTCTTCTACAGGATTTTTTTAATCATCAAACAAAATTTTCAGATTTTTCTCAGTTTCAATATATTTTGCTACTGATCTATAGGAGCACAAAGATAAAATGTCATATTACATTTTCAAGCTGACTCCATGATGAAAGTAGAAATGAACTTGGATATGGCATTCACATCATAAGTCCTGCAGGAATTTCCTGGGGGGAGGGAGCAACCCTGTTTTGATGAAATAGGGTAAGATAATGATCTGTTTTTCAAAAAGTAGGAATTGACAGGTAAGTAATTATGATTTCTTAGAAAAGAATGCTAATTGCGAAACTTGAATTGTACTTGAAAGGCAATCCACTCTAAAGGAAACAAATGGTTGGAACTTGCCATAGAGTTTTGACAGTTTCTCTGTAGACAACTGAGATGTACTTTGTGACTTTTAAACAAGTGCTGTAGCTTTTCCTGTGCCTCCAGATGGGGCACATAAACAATTTACCACAAGACAAGATAGAGTATGACTGTACAGCTTGCCTCAGCTCCTCCTGCATTTTCTTTCACCCACAGGAAGTATATTGTAGTTTGTTCCTGTTTACTGGGAGGGAGGGATAATCCTCATATTTATATATTCTAGAAAGTGCATGTAGATGAAGAAGCACCACGGCAAGAGAGCACTCTCATAAAATCCATTGGACATCCCCAGTTTGGTTGATTCCCTTGTTCTCATCTCCTTGGTCTCCATGTCTGAAATTATGTTTATCGACCTGAGAGATTCCTTAGGGTGCTTTTTCTCATTGCAAGCAGGCTTTGAGGTTCCTGGGAGAACCCTGCCTGTCAGTGCAAGCATTATTACAGAAGGGAAAGCAGAATTTACTTTCAATGTGGCAGCAGAGTTTTCTATTACCTGTAGTATTCTGGAGTAATATTCAGAGTATCAACAGCTGCTCCAACACTGGACAGCCTTTATTATATTACCATAGAATTATAAAGTTGCTGAAAATATACTTCAGTGGCAGAAAATGCTGCTGGGTTGTTTTGTTCTAAGCTCTCATCCCTTTAAATTTTATTTTTTTTCTGTACTGTGGGTTGTCCAGAAAATGTCTGAAAAGTCCTGGGTATAGAAATACTGTAGAAACCCAAAGATAAATGAGAAATAGGAATTGCAGGAAAGACTGAATTCACAACTCACTCCAGCCAAATGTCAAAGTAAAATTAAGCAAGAAAAAGGGAAAGCACAAACAGAAAAGCTGTGAATTCAAAATCTGAAGTGTTGAAACCCTGGAAAGTGTAATGAAATGTTTTCTTGACTTTTCATTCTGGGAGACTAATTTTAATTCCTGTTCTTGCTGCTTCCCCATTTCTCAGCAGCTTCAGCAACCTTTATGACTACCCTTAAATTGAATAAGCTGGGATTTCATGTCACATATGGACTGGAATAGGTCAAGTGCCTAATTCACAAAAGAAGTGTGACTTTTGAGCTGCCAGGGTGTGTTCTGTACTAGGAGGGGTTTGTGGGAGCTTATTTCACTCACATTGTGAGTGGATTGTGCTCCAAAGGACAGTGATGGAGAGAGGATTCCAAACAGGGTTAGAGCAAAGCTCTTCAGTGAGATGTGCTGAGATGGGGCTGCCGGTATCCAGCACCGCTCTGGATCCTCTTGAGATGAGCAGAGCACTTGTAGCGGAATCAAACATTTATCACACACACCACTTTTCTGTTAAATGAAAGAGCTGACATGACACTGACAAAGTCATGACCCACCTGCCAAATTTGCACAGGGTAGGAAGAATCTCCTATTGTTTCCAATACTTAGCACGGATGAGGAAAAGCTGGGTTCAGTTCTGGGTGAGCCACAGGCTTTTTGTGTGAGGCAGCATGGAAGATTTAATCTCACTGCACCTCAAGTGCCTACCTATGAAACAGGGATAATAATGCATGCTGGCCTCCCAGCAGGAGGTGAGGATAATTAATGAACTTCACACAAACATTGAGATGCTAGGAATAATAAGGATGGCATGCTGTCTTAGGTAAAGACAGAGCTACACAGAAATGAAACCTCAAATTCACCTTGCATCAGTGTGAGTTATTCCAGTTTTGCACTTATGTTGATAAGAGCAGAAGTTTGCCTTGGATATTGTTTTGACATATGCATTACAAACCGCATCAGACTAGATTTTGTTTAGTTGTTTGGGTTTTAGCCAGAGAATCTTCGCATACTTAGAGATAAAATATGAAATTAAGAAAATCATAGACCCATTTAGGTTGGAAAAGACCTTCAAAATCATTGAGTCTAGAAAGATTTCAGCTCAGGGCTCTCAGAACCTTGTGATCTCTTTCTCAGCTGATAAATGGTGGTGAAGACGTGTTGATATTCTACAACGACAGAGCATCCTTCCCAGTGCTACTGCAGATGATGTGCTCAGAGCGCGACCGAGCTGATGAGAGCGGGCCCCTGGCATATCACATCACTCTGGTGGAGCTGCTGGCCGCCTGCACAGAGGGCAAGAATGTGTACACAGAGATCAAGTGCAATTCACTGCTGCCCCTGGATGATATTGTGAGGGTAGTGACCCATGATGACTGCATTCCTGAGGTAGGAGGAAGCAGACTTTGCATTTTTAGAAACACAGCCAATATCTTGTTGTTTATAAGGTAGTGACAAGCTGAATATTTGCACAGGAAATGGGCTGGAAATGGGTGGTGCTTCTTAAGGTGAATAAGTGAGAAAGGATAGACAGTATTTATACCACAAAAAATTCCTTGTCCTTAATGCTTTGTTTGTCACCTTTTCAGACACCTTGTTTTGTTTTGGGTTTGTCCGGCCACTGTCAGAGTTTAATGGTTTCATAACTTCTGTCTGAAGCTGTGAAGACCCAGCTGAGTGTTGGGTTAAGCCAATGTTTTGCTACTGCCTGAATTTCTTGGAAATGATGGATAAAATTCTGTCCATGCTCATTTAAGTCTCATTTTATTAAACAATGCAAATGTTTTTATTCACTACATATGAAGGCACAATTCTGCATGTGTCACGCTGAAGCAGGACTGTGATACTACCTGGTGGAAAAATGGGTCTCGAAACAACAGAACTGGGGCCTGCAGGAGTTAAAACTCTCTCTGTGCCATGAAAATTGCCCTTGTGATCAAATGATCCTATTACTAAAAAGATATATGTTTGCTTTGCCCAAAAGTTAACTTAACATTAATTTCAACAGATGGTAATTAGAAAAAAAATGCCAAACAGAAGAAACCTAAAGGTCTGATCTTAGTTTTCTCTTCACTGCATTAAACATACACAACTAACTCATCTTCCTTGACCGTGACAAGAAATTTTCAGTGCATTACATATGTTTATATTTAATCTATACATTTTGGGCACTGGATGACCATTTTATGCTGTGCACATGCAGACTTGTCATGCCAGAGAGGAGTGCAACTGAAGACCTCCTCCTATGCCTTGTGCTGCCACTGCTGCAGTCCCAGTGTGCCGCAACCTTTCTCTGCATTTAGATCCCAAATGCAAGTGCTGCATTAGGATTGTGGAAATACAGCGACTTCAGTCCCAGCTCTGCAAAAGACTTTTTATTTTATATTTGGCAAGCCTGTCACAAGGCTTCAACCTACTGCAGTCAACTGGCAAGTGCAGGCGTATCCTGTATCTTGACAGCTTCTGGCTTTGGAGCCAGGCCTTGCTGGTCTTAATATCAGTTAAATACCAGAATCATTACTGGTTTGTTTTGTGGGGGTTTTGTCATTAGAATAAGGATGTTTGCAAAACCCTTTCATTTTTCTTCCTGTGGTCTTTCAGTAAGCACATTAAGGCATGTGTTGCTCTGCTTCTCCCTAAATCTTCAGAACCAAACATATGCATTATTATGGTTATGAATGCTTGTTAGTACTGGAAGGTTCATCTTTATTGTTCAGTATTTTTGCAGATAGAAAACATTATGTTAATTGTTTTTACTGTTCCATTTCATAGTGGTTGTGTTCTCTCTGTTCCTGCAGGTGAAAATTGCCTATGTTAATTTTGTTAACCACTGTTATGTGGACACTGAAGTGGAAATGAAGGAAATCTATGCCAGTAACCATATCTGGAAACTTTTTGAGAACTTCCTTGTTGATATGGCGAGGGTAAGCTTCACCAGGTGTTAAATATTACAGACCGGTCGGTCATGGGTGACAACTGAACTGGCAGTAATGTTTTTTTTATGAACTTCTTTTATTTTGTTATCTATTCTATTCAAAGTTGATAATAGGATAAGTGTGGTTAGTTGGTTTGTTTATTTAACAAACAGTCATTTCTATGATCTTTATCATCATTTAACCTGCTAATTACTAGCAGCCTTCTCTTTCTAAAAGGGCATCTTGGAACCACTGCCTTTCTCTTTTCTTACAGAGAAATAAATTAGGTGTGTTTACATGGTTGAAAGCCTACGTACATCTTTTGGGAATGTGTGTTACATATCGTTATGGTGGTGACTAAAAAAACCCACATCTGTAATCTCTTCTTCTGTTGTTATAGTGAGAATCAGGGATCAAGATCTTCTCTGGCTCGTGTTCCTTCTTTAGCCTCTATTTTTGTCTTGTATTCTCCTGTCACTGCATTCTCATTGCTCATGTGAAAGGCAGGTGTAGAGCTGTGGTCCCTCAGAATACGAATTCAAATATAAATTACAGCTGCAAGGTGACAGGGCACAGTCAGTACCATAGGCAGTACCAGTACTGCCATTCCTAAATCCTCAGTGAGCCTCATGGTGTCAGTACTTGTTGAATTAAATTTTAAGGTACAAGATGAATTAAGCTTCCTTTCCCAGGGATTTTGAAGGCAGAAAACAAGAGCAATCTTATGACTTCCACAGGGATTAAATACAATAGTAGAGCCATGAGGGGAAGCTAGTGTGATGTAATAATTATAGCCTGCACTACACATCCTTTTCTAGGAGGTTAATGCTTCTTGTAATTATAAATAATTGCAATATTAATGACAAACAATGGTGTTGCTCTTTCTACTCGAGAAGTAGAACCATGGGGTTTTAGGTTTTTCCAGTCCATGGTCCATTACATTTTATAATACTTAAGTTCTCACTTTTTGCATTCTTCATTTCATGGAAATGAAGAAAAAAAGGTAAAGAATCTCAGTTTGGTCCTGCAGCAGACATTGATCCCAAAGTAATAGTGTGCCACAAAATAATTGCTGTGAGACCTACTGGGAGAAAATATCATGAATTTTGTCTAAAAGAAGATGGAATAAACAGACTTGTGCTGTACAATAGGCACTGGGACCTGTTCATTTCTCTGTGAAACAGAAACCTTAAACATGGCTGGATTTTTTCCTCCGTGTTTTTTTTTCTGTGTTGTTTTGTTTTGTTTTGTTTTTTAACCTTTTTATTTTTCCCTGGGAGCAGGTTAAGGCAGTGATGTTTGTGCTCTCTTTTTTTTGGTGGTAGCCATTTTCAGCAGTAATTAGTCCTGTACAAACTCTATTTTCTTGCTGTTTTGTCTCTGTGGTTGTGTTCCACAGTGAAAGCTCTCCTGGACAAAACAACCTGGGTTGAAAACTAAAATGAGAAACATCCTTGGAGGAGCGTTCTGACTTTTAACCTTACTGGTTTTACATCAAGAAGCATTTCCTTCTATTTAGTTCCCTTTCTGGGCTGCTCTTTCCTGACGTTCCTGACCCTGACCTTCCATACAGACTATCCCTCCTCCCTAGCCCTTGAACGTGGCCAATTTTCGGTGCCCCTGGGCTAGAAGCAGACAAGTAGAAAGAGGGCTCTGTCCAGGTTTCCTCTCATGAGCCTGGAGACAAACTGCACTGGGCTAAATGCTGGGGGCTTGTCCTGATGCTGGTGGCCAGTGAGCTTGTTTTCACACACCCTTCTCCTAAGAGAAATTAGACCCCAGGTCTTCAGAGGTGAAGAGGGAAAATGCTGCATTTTGTATGCGGGTGCTTTTGGCAAAATGCAGGTTTATTCTGCTCTCCTGCAAGCGTGTCAGAAGTGCTCTGGCCTGTCCTGCTCTCCAGCCATGGATAGTTGTATTTTCCAGGTTATGGAGTGTATTTGTTCAGATTTGGTGCTCTGGGGCCCTGACAGAGCCCATGTGTTATAAATACATCAGCGTTCTGTAGCTATCAGGACAGCTAGAATGCTGTCAGCCTCATGAAAGATGTTACAATAGCTTTCAAAGCATTTAGAAAAAGAGTCCTTTGATCCTCTGTGTTCCAGTGAGCTAAAAGAGATGCTTTTGCATGGGGGAAGGGGAAATGCTTTTCTTTTAGCTGCTACAAATGCCTGTCAGTGGGTGAGTTTGTGAGCTTTGAGCCTGTTATCAGAGAGCACCAAGGTGAAAGACGGAGGGTGTTATCCCCAGGTTGGATTCCTTCTGTTTTAGATATAGATTAAAAAAAAAAAAAAAGTAACTGATTTTTTTTATCTGTTTCTGGATTGAGGAAGGAAATATTTAGTCCCCAGTTGTCATTTTCCTTTCAATGTGATACATTGCAAAGCAGGCATGAGGCGGATCTGTGTATAAACTGGGTGTGCCAAAAGCTGTCCTGCTTTCAAAGATACCCTGTTTCTACAGCTTCTGCCAACCTACTTTCTGCTGGGTGTGACTTACAGCCTTGTGCTGAGCAAACTGGGTGCTGCTCAAGGAATGGTTTCCCTTCCCTGTGTGTGGCCAGCCTGTGTGTAAATCAGCAGCTGTAGTCTGAGCAGGATTAAAGACAAGAGCCAGGGATCTGACAGCTGTAAAGTCATCCTGGCTTTCTCAGCAGAATTTTTGAAGTATTATTCATGTGAGTTTTAGTCCCAAAGCCTCTTAAAGGGTTTTTAAACACTGCTTTCTCAGTCCTCATCTCCATTTCATGCATTTCAGGTTTGTTGTTTTTTTTTCCATGGAGGAAGATCTTTCAGTCCCCAAAGGGCAGAAGGATAAGAACTAATGAAAGGATTTCCAAATTCCTTTTTGCTGGGAATTTTTCAGACCAGTGTTGGAGCAGAGTGGCATTCCCACATATGGCTCTGCTTTTCAGGCAGCTGAAGGGGGAAGCTTAAAAGTGTTCTGGAATTTAGTTTTGGTGATTTCTGCATTCACTGTGCTAGCACTGCACAGCTCCCTGTTTTCCTATTGGGATTGCAAGTGCTGAGCTCACAGCTACTGATTCCAGCCAAAAGTGGTATGCAGATTAATTAAAAGCAAAAGAACTTCCAGAGATTTTAGTTCCATGATCTCTAAATAAAAAAAAAAAAAAAAAAAAAAATTAGCAAGTTTTGATTATTAACTGAATAATTTACCTTCGTGAGGACTGGAGGTGGTGATGGTGTCACACTTTTCCCAAAACACACAGGCTGATGAGCTTGCTGTTTCATTTTAGCCACTGCTGCTTCTCTGACCAAAATCTTTCCTGGGGTGATAAAAAATGCACTCTGTGGAGGTGTGACTGATTTATCTGACACATTTTAGATAAGCAGACAAGCAAACTCCTCAAGATGCCTCATTTGTCTAGGTCTGAAATCATCTTTGGTTTTTCCTCTGCTTACTACATGACAATGCTTGTGTGCTAGATGCAAGGTGCTTCTGTGTTCCCCTGAGCTCCATCATACCCTGAACACAGGTGCTTTTGGATGTCATGTCAGTAAACTTCCTTAAAACATTCCTGGTGAAATTGCTGTCTTGTAGTGACAGTGGCAGTGTGTAATTAGAGAGAATCTTTGCCCTGTGTGAGATTCAGGTGCTGTGGATTATCTCTCTGCTTCTGTCACACCTTTTCCCTGTGACCTTTCTCTGGACTCCCCACCCCTGAAGAGAGGTAATGGTAAGTGTGTGCCATTCAGGTTTGGGATTATGTGTTAATGCACAGATGGCAATGAAAACCCCTGGAGTTTTTGTCTGCTTTTGCATAGATTCCCTAGAACATTGCAGTTATCTCTCACTTGTTTAGATGAAAAAGATAACAACTCTGCCTTCATTTCTTGTTAAACATGACCACAACTGCTTATTTAAAGGCTGTTGAAGAGGTAGTATGACCACAGTCTGTACTCCTTATTTGTCTTTGATTGCCTATTTGTCTTGCCTTTCTCACTGTTTTTGGCTCTCTAAGACTCTTTTCAGTACTGTGTACACTGACACATGCAAATTCAACGTGACTGTATAGATGTTCAAAAGTGTTGAAGAGAAATAAAGGAAATACTGAAGGATGTAATCCACACCAGTAATTTTTCCCTTTCTTTAAGTGTGACATCTTTACGCAGCAACAAACTTTAAGTGTTGTACCAAAGGGAGTCTTCAGGAACCTTTTGTACAAATCTTCCCACTTCCTCCCACCATTTAATCATCCTTCTGTGCTCCAGAGTTGTCCTGGTATCATCCATTCCCTTCTATCATTGTTTTAGCTTGGCTTCTGTATTTTCCCCGTGTGGCTTCCCAAAGAAATGCTGCCTTACTTCCAGTACCGTCCTAAAGCCTGTTGGCATTGAGTGTGCTGTTTCCCCTTTTTTCACTCCTTTTAAACGTTTTTCCTGCAAATGAGCTCCACCTTTGCCACCCAGTTGTGGTGATTAATCGTTGAGAGAAGCTAAATGTTGTATCAAATCTTTCTAACCTCAGTTGTTTATCACTCACCTGTCTCTGAAGCATCTTCTAACCAGCCCTGCAATGGGAAGAAAGGTCCATTTTCTTCTTGAAACTGTCTAAATGTGTAAGTGGCATGCAGTGTGCTGATTTAGGGGGATCTTTTCTTCATGGTGTGGGAAAGAAGAAGCAGGCAGCCAGAAAGAACTAGTTTAGAAGAGAAGGGTGGACCTCCAATAAGAAAGGTAACAATTATAACAAATCCAGCTTCAACTCTAACATAGTGCTCTCTGATAGATACTATATAAAAATATTTTGGTTTTACTTTAAGAAAAAATATCAGATGTGTTGTAATAAACACAAAATAATGAAGCTTGCTTACTGGGGAGAACTAAATCTCATTGTTTCCTTCTCCTTCCCTGCAGGTTTGTAACACAACCACGGATCGTAAGCATGCAGACACGTCTCTGGAGAAATATGTCACTGAGCCTGTGATGAGCATTGTGAGTGGCTTCTTCAATTCACCATTTTCAGATAACAGCACCAGCCTCCAGGTAAGAGGAGACACAGGAAAATAAGTTATTCAGGAGAATGCAGGACTTCAAATAAGTCATTACAGAGATATCTTCTGCTACCTGCGTAGGAATGCTGTCTCTTTTCATCCTTCTTTAATTTCTCTGTCCCCTCTCATGCCACTGACTACCAGCTTAATCCCTCTTTAAAACACTTAATTCTTCATTTTAATCACTTACATCTCAAACCAGTAGACAGCTCAGTGTGGTCAAAGTTACTTCTGGCTCTTGTGAATTCATTGGAGGGGGTATCCTTGCAGAATAATCTTTGTGTGAGGGAGATGCTGTACCCTGTGACAGAATGTGTGAGGACGGGAAAATCTCCTCTGTCCTTCTAGTGTGTACTGTGTTTGCTTGATATCAGTGACAATCTGAGGACAAATTGCATGATTTGGCCTATTTAGAGGTGCAGCATTGATTTCTGCTCCTGCCAGACCTAAAGATCAAAGAGAATTTAATGGAGCCATGACTTGAGTCTACAAGCTAAAACCCCCTTGGTTTACGTTGTGTCAAACAGTAAGGCAGCTGTGAGGAGATCCTTAAGGGTAAAATTCCGCGTTTGTTTTTGTTTTTAGACACACCAGCCTGTTTTTATTCAGCTGCTGCAGTCTGCTTTTAGAATTTACAACTGTACCTGGCCAAACCCAACACAGAAAGCCTCAGTGGAGTCCTGTATCAAGACTTTGGCTGAAGTGGGTAGGTGCGAGGTTTTGCTTTGATTATTGCTCTTCATGTTTAAAGATCAGACTTGAAGTTTAATGGTTTTTAATTTGACTCTAGCATCCTGAAATTGTGTCAGTAATGATTTCAGAAATCCCACTTTCTAGGGCTAAATTCTTCCTTCATTTATAACTCTTTCCAACCTGCCTCGTCAAATAGGGCTGTTAGGGTGAAACTGGTAGGGCAGAGAGATGAGCTTCCTAAGTGAGTGATGATTGAACTTTTAGCCATCAATTTTAATTTGATGGTTGAAACTCTTGATGATTTTAATTTTTTATTATCAAGCAGGTTATGGTATTAAATCACAACATAAGCAAAGGCATCCTTGTTCAAATACATTTTTTTAAAGTTTCTTATCCTATATTAAAAAATACTTTCCACCAGAACATAGATAAGACTGGCAATAGTTCATTAAGTTAAATTTCTGTAAATATGATTTTAAAGTCTTCTGCTGTGACAGAATAAAGGATTATTCAATGTAGTTTTCAAAAGTCAGTGATGCTGGTTGTTTGTAGAATAAGATTTCAATGTGAATGAAAGCTGAGTAGAGGCAGAGATACATAGAAATTGGCTAAATTTCCATTGTTGATGCATTTATTAAAAAGTATTAATAAATAATGATAAATCAATATGAGAGGGTCCCAGAGCCATATGCATCATTTGTAACAATCAACTCTAAATTTAGATTTTTGGAATAGCTTTACAGAAGTACCATTTAATATTTTAGCCAAAACATCTCATTAACTTTCTGTGAGAATGTGAATAAGCAGTTACCTAAAAATTTAGCAACCTTCAATTGTTTTATTTGTTGTGCAAATGATTTAATTATGGATCCATCTGGCAAAGGAACTTTGGAAGTTGAAAACATTTTATTTCCTTTATGCTATGGTTACTACAGTCTCACATAAAGCTCCATCTCCAGAAATTCTTGTTTGTTTGTTTACCACTTATGTCCTTGCTCTTCTCTGGCATTTCTGGAAACAGTCATCAATAAGTTACTTCCTTTGGGAGTCTGGGAAAAGGGGGAGAAGTATGGCAGGTGAGAGTAGAGTGAGAGTTTTGAGACCCGCCATGCCCCCTGTGTGCTTGTAGACAGCTCAGTGTCTTCATTTCTGTAGAGCTGCACCTAAAATCAAATTTAGCTCAGAGTGGTCGTGTTATCTCATCAAGATGAGGCTGTTTGGAGACATCTGAGCATGGCTTTATTTTCCATTTGGCTACATGCCCACAGCAGACAGCTGATTCTAGCATGAAAATTCCCAGAAAATTCCAGCGATCCAGAGCTCTTCTGATTGCTGGATGAGTCAGGCCAGGGCTGACTCGCACTGGGCTTTCTCTTCTCCCAAGGAGCATGTGCTAGGACAAGAAGAAAAGGCCTCAGGTTGCACCAGGGGAGGTTTAGGCTCGATTTTAGGAAAAATTTCTTCACAGAAAGGGTTGTCAAGCACTGGAACAGGCTGCCCTGGAAAGTGGTTGAGTCATCATCCCTGAAGGTATTTAAAAGATGTGTAGGTGTGGCACTTAGAGATTTGGTGTAGTGGTGGACGTGGCACTGTTAGGTTATTGCTTGGACTCTATCTTGGAGGTCTTTTCCAACCTAAATTATCCTATGATTCTGCCCTGTTGAGACAGCCAAGCTGAACTTGTCCCCACAGCAGCTTGAGAGGGAAACCACAGGTCACCCTAAGGGGATGGCAGATCCAGATTCATGCCAGGTGTGCCAGCCCATGAAAGGGCTGCTGAGCATTGGTGGGCAGTCTTCTGTGTGCCTCTTGTTTCTGGGGGCTCCAGGAACGGCTGATGTCTGGAGTTTGCTTCAGATATGTGACTTTGTTCCCTATTGTGGAATTCAATTTCTACCTCCACTACAGTCACTACAGTCCTTTCTTTCCTTCTTTTATCCTGTTTTCTTTTTTCTGGAGATGGTTTAGAATTGCTTTGGCTTTTTTTGTTGTTTCTTTTTAAGTAAGCTCTTGTGCTGTCCTATGGGTCCAGGCTCCTTCTTGTTTCTCTGGCTTCCCACCCATGGGCCTCCAGCCATGCCTTGGTCACTCTCAGGTGTGGCAGAGCAGAGCTGAGCTGCCGGTGAAGGGCATCACTCCATGTCCTCCTCTGGGACTTCCCTGCAGTAGCAGCAGGACCTGCCAGGCTGGGAACCCCTGGCAGCCTCAGAGCACCTCCCTGAAAGCACACAGCATCCCCATTGCTGATTTCCTTGCCCATGTCATAACAACTGTTCAAGGATTCATCACTAATAGCAATATCCAGCATGGTAAAATTGTGTCGTGTCAGACAATTGCCGCGATTTTATTGTTTTACTTTGACAGTGCAGAAGGGAAGAGTAAGGGAAGAGGTGAGGGGGATTTCCCCAAAGAGCAAGTTAGCTGGAGAAGAAGTGGAAGCGGAGTTTTTGACAAACACCCCCGTGCAAAATTTGCCTGGCCAGCAGAGATTTTAACTGTGGGTGATACTCAGTGTTTTTAGGCACAGTGGCAAACGTTTTGCCTGGTTTAATGGAGCAGGCCTGCTCTTCTCCATGGAAATATTCAGAAAAAACTACCCCAGCTGAGGATACCAGAGGCTTTTACAGCCAAGGCCCTTCTGTGATTGCAGTGGGTGCCTGGTGCCTTTCTCTGTCGGGTGTTCCTCTGCCCAAAATGATGCTTCACTTTGAGAAGCCAGAGGCATCTTCCAATATACAAACATAACAACTTCTTATGCCTGTTTTGCTGGTTGCATATGTGGACCCTTTTTTCCTCCTCTTCTGACTTGAGAATCTGACAGCTTTAATGTTAGGGCCTTCATGTTTCAGAGCAGGGCTTTAAAAAACCCTCTAAAAAAATTATGCCTATATCAGAGAGATGGAGTATTGGACATATTTACAGCAGGGACTGAAAGACTTCTGATGGAAAATAAGTGTAGCATAGACCTGAAAGAACAAACTCTTTTTTTTTTTTTTTTTTGTTTGTTTGTTTTTGTTTGGTTTGTTTTTGTTTTTTGGTTTTTTTTTGTTGGTGCGTCATGGCCCTGAACTTACAAATTATTCTCAGGGGGAAGAAACATCATACACAGATTTCCCTAGATATCAAAGATCCATATAATAAAACACTGTTTGAGCAACATATGCTCTGCTCAGTGCTTCCTGGTTTGTTGCTGGCAGGTGGATGCAAGCACTGCCTCAAGAGCTGAAGATCACTACATCTGCTTTCTGATGAGCACTGTAAGAATGTGCATTACTTTTCAGGTCAAAAAAAGAATATCTTACAGAAGCTTATTTCTTATAACCCTGGTACTTCAACTCCACTTTACCACCAGGGAAACACTGCATAAGCTTTTCAAGCCTCACTTGCTGCTTTGTCTCCAGGCACTTTCCTGCCTCCAGTTCAGCAGGAAGCATAGAGGCTTGCTCCCCTTCTTCAGCAGAGCCCTCTGGCTCCAGGAGGTTTGGAACAGAGATACCAATGTGAACCAGGTTTCTGTTGCTCAGGAAACATTTGGCTGCTTGGCAAGAATAGAAACACTTGTGAAATTACATATATATAAATATAAATATATGTATATGTATATATACACACAGATACATACATATATGTGTGTGTGTGGCTTGTTCTCAGGGATTTCTGAAGCAGATTATCACATCAGTGAGAATGAACACATACATGTATCACTATGGCCTTTTCTCTTTTATTACATCGGACTGAGCTTTTGCTTGAAAATACAGTCCAAAAAATGAATAATCAAAACAGCTCCCATCTCCCTGGTAAAATTGCAACAACTGAAAAATATTTAAAAGGTCCTCAGACCTTTGGGAAAACAGAAAAAATAAGACATCCAACCATTTATTTAAAATGAATTCATCATCTAAGGACTTTCAGTTCATGCATTTTATGATCTTTGCAAGGTCAAGAAGGGTGGAGGCCAGTCTTAAAGTCTGAATTTTAAACCAGCTACTGTCATTCTCTAAAGATTGGGGAATATCACCTCTCCTCACAACCAGAGTGTGTATCTTAAATTACATATCCTAAATGGTACTGAAGCAGGTCTTTCCTGACCAATCCTTCAGGACCCATGCAAAGAACTGTCCTGGCTTCTTAATTATGTCAGCAATTCTTGTGTCTTCACCTCTGAGCACCAGTTTTCTTTTCTGTTACAAGGGCAAATTCAGTTGTCTTACGCTCTTGTCTCTGTAGTATCCATTAGTTTTCTCCCTCATGTTTTAAAAAATTGAATCTCTCCTCTGGTATTGTATCTGTCCCAAGGATGTGGAATGTCTGTGCCAGCACTGTGACCACCAATAATGAAATAATTGGAATTTCCCAGATGAGTAAACAGTGCCAGATAGGAACCTGCATCTTGTTACACTATGTCTCTTGGCAGACCCTTTGAAAAAAAAAAATCTTTTAGCAAGCAAAATTGCATTAGTCATTATCAGATTATGTTCTAGGATGTTGTGCAGGAGAAGCAAAAGGAGAATTCTTGTTTCCATCCTACAGAATTTGAGGTGAGCCCTGTAAGATTGCTATTTCCTAAGCTCAGAGCTGGAACAGGTACAGAGGAAGCACTGCTGTGGTGGTCAGGGGAAAGGAGAGCTGTGTTACAGGGAGAGAATTCAGAACCCCCATGTGTTTTGCCTAGCAAAACACAGACCTGTGTTGTTGCTCTTTAAAAGTACTTAAGAAGATAAATAGTCACAGAGACATTTAAACTGAAGGACAGTGCTGACCCAAAACTAACTGGACATAAATTACACTAGGTTGTAAATAACCTAAATAAATTTAGATTGTAAATCAGAGGATTGGAACCAACTTTGGAAGGATGTCCTTGGTCAGTGGGCTGAGAGAAAGTGGAGGGAGGAGGGATAGCAGATAAGCTGCCATCATTTTAAATGGGGCTCAATAAATTTTTCCAAAGATATTTAAGAGCATGGGTTGTCTGTAACAGAGAGCAGATGGTCTGAAGGTGTAGTGAAGTCCTTTCTAGTTGAGTATTTATTCCCTAATTTAAAGTCACCAACACCTCCTTGTACAGAATCCAAAAAAA
Organism: Poecile atricapillus; assembly: GCF_030490865.1. Lineage (NCBI taxonomy): Eukaryota > Metazoa > Chordata > Aves > Passeriformes > Paridae > Poecile > Poecile atricapillus. The sequence continues at coordinate 16,758,395 of NC_081288.1, forward strand.
CTCTCCTCTTGTTCTTCTTGACCATGCTTTTATGCCCTTTAAAGCCCTTTACTTTTCCCTGACAAATTACAAATGCAAAACATTAAATATAAAATCTGGGTCACATTTTGTTGCTTCTTTGGAATTATTATGTGTATTTTAATGTCCACATAGGTGAATTTTCATGTAACAATTTTTTCAGCCCTGAAAATACGTTTATTTCACTTCCCATTTGAATTTTAAAATCTTTTTCCATTTTATAAAAAGCTAGACCTTCATTTTCAATTTTTAGTTCAAATAAAATAATTATCCTGTTGTTACTTTTTTGACAGCAAGAAGAATACATTTCAGATGAAGCACATATTTTATTCTATTTTAACTGTTTGTGTTTCCCTAATTGCAAGAAAAATTCAATGATGATCTTTTTACAGGCTGATAAATATTTTAGTGTAGATTTTCTGTTGGAAAAAAACATTCAAGTGAAGGGTACAAGATTGGCAGGTTTGTGTCGTGTCTACACAAAGCTTTTATTTCCCTTAAAAAGTCTTGCTGTTGCTAGCATTAGTGTCTCTCCATCCAAATGCATTTGTTAAGCAGTCAGTAAATGATTAAGGAGCTGGAGGGACTGATTTATGGAACGAAATTAATTGAACTAAATATGCATCACTCCGTTACGTGACAACTGGGAGGTGTGGGAGAACATGATAGAGCTGTCTGCGACTACCAGGGGGTGTAAACTATGAGCAGAGCAAAGGATTCACAGTCAGGTACAGCTGGGGTTTTTTCCTGACCCACACTGCCCATCACATTCCTCCTCGAGGGGCTCCTAGGGACCACATGCCTGCGTGTCCCCCTGAAAACCCACACCAGGGATATTTCAGGGTGAATTAGCTGTGAAGCCACCACACAGTGCTGTGTTCTGTATATACTGCAAAAGCTAATGGAGTGAAATTTAAAATTAGGGAGCAGTAGGTGGAAATAGCGAGAACGGCGAGGTTCCTTATGGCAAGATAGATTATTCTGAAGAATGGGCATGTAAGGAAAATTACAGGCAAGGGCCACTTCCTGGAAATCCTTAGGACTAAATTGATCCTTGGACTCAGGCAGCAGCACAGTGAAAGGACAGTGCTTCAGGAGGTATTGCTGAAATAGGTCCAATTGCTGTGCTTCTGTGAAGAGAACTACATGGAGGTAATTTAACAAAATAACACCTGGGCCCATTTCAGCCTCTCTGGGGGCAGCTGGACTGTGCTCCTGGGACTTTGCTGGAGCTTGCTCATCTAGAGTACCTTGATTTTTACCTGCTTGATTCTTAGCATTCACAGTGCCCTTTTCTTTTGAAAACTATTTCATTGTTTAAGCAGTATGGGAGGGGAAAGCTGGTGATCACTGGATGCCCACAGAACCAGCCAGGACAGGGCACGGCACTTTGCTGTGACCTGGCTGAATTCGCGGCACTGTGTTTCTTACCACTGCCACAGGTCGTGTTTTCTCGCTTGTCTTGGCTCATCTTGTCTCTCTTGCTGAGAGATAATTGGGAGCAGCAGATTGAGAGTTAGTAGTTTAAAGGATTTCCCAGAAATTCCATCTCCTCTGACACTGGCAAAATGGTGTTGTGTATTCAGGATGTAATTAGCCCCATGCACAGTGCCCGAGGTGGAAAATGGGCACTGTATAAGCCTGGCACTTGCCCTCCACTGCAGGGCAGAATTTACCTGTGCTGAAGACATCACAGAATCACAAAATATTCTGAGCTGGAAGGGACCCCCAAGGATCATTGAGTCTGTTCTGGTAAGTATGCTGCTAGATACTTATGTACAGACAGACATGTAGCTATTTCCCAAGTTCATCAGTCAGATGAAAGACAGACTTTTACCCCCTCTTGGCTCCTTTGTCTACCAGGTCCAACCATACTTTGCAAGTTTGAGTGCTGTCCAAAAGTATTTCTAAGTGGAACAAAAATAAACATGCTTTTAAATATTTGATGTTGATGCTTTAAGGGAGATTGACACATTTTGAAGAGGAAAGCAGCCTACAACACCTAAATTAAAAATAAATATTTATGTTCACATTTGTTCATCAGCTTTCCAAAATGTAAAAATATGTTTCATGTTGTTTTAAATAATGAAATGTGAAACAAATGAAAGCTAAACTTTCTACAAGCTGAAAAGAAATAAGAAGACAAAGGCTTTGTTTATAGCTTAGACTTCAACAGTGCCCTTTGACAACCAATACAAATCTTAATTACAAATGGAATTATACATGTAAGAACTGCTCAAAACAAAGGAGTAGTTTTTTTCTCTCTCTGGTTTTCTTTGTGATAGTTTTAATTAGCTGCAACTCTTTGAACAATCATAGTCCTTGACTGCTCCTCAGACAATGATGGAAGTTGTTAAGTTCAAATGGCATCTGTAGGACTGCAGAAGCCTGAGTTTTCCTCTGAACAGTGTGCTCCCCATTGCTAAATTTATTCTTCAATATATAAGGATTCTGCATACATTCCACTTAATTGAGAAGTGAGCATTGTCCAGTAGCATTCCAGTGATTGACATGAGGACACAATAAATTGGATTAATAGGCTGCAGCACCCTACCCATATTGGCAGAACTTTAATGGACTTCTCTAGTAAAGTAGGCAGCAACAGGGCAAATGTGTTTTGAAAAAACAGCCAAGTTGAATTATATGGAAAAACAATCATTAGAAATAATGGCCAGCCATACATGGCATTTTCCACATGTAATCAGGAACCTGCCTTCAAAACAAATGGAGAGAGGAAAAGTCAATTTGTGTCTTCCCAGCTTAACTTAATTTTTTTTTTTCAATTCCCTGTGGCCAACTATATAAAAGAAAGTGCCTACCAGAAATGGAATTAGATACTTCTCTTCCATCCCAATGGAACAGCCTGATCCATGGGGGGGAAGCCCCAGTCCTGCATCAGGATCCAACCTTGCAGTGGGAAGAGAGGAGGGTGCCCTGAACCCATGGGATCCATTAGAGTGAAGAGAGTCTCTCTGACAGAGCGCCCTTGCCACAGTCTCTGAGGCTGGGGGTTGAGGTGTCACAGCCAGATTTAGGTTTATAATAAAAGCTGTCATTTCAGTCTAGTCCTGAGGAGAAGAGAAAGTTTGTGCCTGGGATCTGTGACTCACTGTGCTTGGCAGCACTGCAGCTTTCATTCATCAGAGCTGTGTGGTGCCTCTGCCTGCACGTCCTCCCATGGGGCTGGAGGCATGGGCTGTTTGGGACAGAAGGGCATCTGCTGCCTTCACAGGTTCAAGACATAAAGCTGGATATGTTTTAGAGCTGGGAGGGAGAGATTAAATATTTTTGATGCCTTCCCCCACTGTGGAAAGCGTGTTAGTGTGGAAAGGTGGGGAAACGCCTCAGAGAAACGTTGTGTAGAACTGCAATTTGGGCTAATGGTTCTTTAAAATTCAGCTTGTTTCAATAAGGAAAATGGAAAAGTTACTTATTATTGGTCATTATTACAAATGGATTAGAACAGCTTCATTTTGCTTTTAAGTTTTTATTAAACATTAGCTGTGCCACAGAAATTAAGTGAACTGACGTGGAATACAGAGCCTAATCACTGGAACACAACCTGATCTTTCAGAAATATTGACCAGAGACTCACAGAATGGTTTGGGTTGAAAAGGACCTTAAACAACATCCAGCTCCAACATCCAACATGCCATGGGCAGGGACACCTTCCACTGTCCCAGGCTGCTCAGAGCCCTGTCCAGCCTGGCCTGGAACACTTCCAGGGACAGAGCAAACTCTTGTTTTTTGGTTGAATTTCAGACTACCAATGCTGAGACAGAGAACACTGTCACTCTGATCTCCAGTGGAATGGAGAGGAGCAGCTAACACAGAGATTTTACTGGGGGAGAGGGCAGATACCTTCTAACATTGCCATTCAAACTTCCTTTTCAAACAACAGCTCAGGATGCAATTGTAGTTTAATAGTGGATGTCCTGTAAGAATTCCTGAAAGTCTCTCCTAATTCTTTTAAAATTCTCTCTACTGTCATTTCCTGCTTCTTAAGTCTAAAAAAGAAAAAAATAATAATTTTTTAGGAATTGATTAAATTCTTCTAACTATCAGTTAGACTGTCAGATATTTATTAGCTACTGTATCTATTGCAGTGGCATCCAGACACCATCCAGGAACCCAGGGTTTAGCAACCCTAGCAGTATAGGAAACCCAGAGAGAAGAGGAGACAGTCTTTTTCAGATTTAATTTGTAAGCGCTTGGTTCCTCAAGGTTTTCACAAGAGAAATACACAGTTAAGCAACAGAGAGAGAACTTGTGATAAATTAGATAAATGTGCCTATGTCCACTAGAAAGAAAAATTTCAGAATTTCCTTCTGAATAGAGTAAAACTAACTGTTGAAATAACAACACATACTCCTTTTGTTACTCTTAATAATATCTCTGGATTTTTTTCAAGTTAGTAAAAAAGTTAATATTGTTTTTAAAAATAAATGTCTGTGAAAATAGATACTGAAAATGACCCTCATCTCATTTAAAGTAGTACAGCTTGCTTTCTTTAACTAGATTGTGGCTGATTTCTATCACTTAGGAATGCTTATTTTTAAGGGTTCTTATTTTTAGGATCCTTATTTTTAATACCTGTTGAAGTGAGATTACTCTGACCATTAACTTCAACGGGATCAGGCTTTAGCATGCCATAATCTCTGTAAGATTTTCAAGTTTTTGCCACTGTATATATCTTGGGTTTTTCCTTCCTATTAAAGCAAAGAACCGTGGGATTGCGATTCCAGTGGATTTGGACAGCCAGGTGAACACCTTGTTCATGAAGAGTCACTCCAACATGGTGCAGAGGGCAGCCATGGGGTGGAGGATGTCAGCCCGCAGTGGACCTCGCTTCAAAGAAGCTCTTGGCGGGCCTGCCTGGGATTACAGGAATATTATAGAGAAACTGCAGGTACAGAAATAGCAAATGGCTTGGGCAGCAGTGGGACTGCAGTTACCTCACATGTGCTAAATGTGGAAAATACCAGAGACAAGCCCAGTGAATTTTTAGTGCTGGATGAGAGGACCCACTGCACTTCTGTGTGGGGGCAGCTGAAGGCTCAGCTCTTCAGGATCAGTATTTGGCTCCTACAGAAGTCAGAGAAGGGTAGGAGGTGTCACAGAATGAGCTGAGCTGGAAGGGTCCCACGAAGATCATCGAGTCCAACCCCTGGCCCTGCACAGACAACCCAACAATCCCACCCTGTGCCTGAGAGTTCTGTCCAAACACTCTCAGAGCTCTGGCAGCCTTGGGGCTGTGACCATTCCCTGGGAAACCTGTTCAGTGCCCCAGCACCCTCTGGGGAAAGAACCTTTTTGTGATAGCCACCCTAACCCTCCCCTGACACAATTCAGGGCCATTCCCTCAGGTCCTGTCCCTGGTCACACAGAGCAGAGTTCAGGGCCTGTCCCTCCTCTTCCCCTCGTGAGGAAGCTGCAGAACTGCTGTGAGCTCTGACCTCAGTCTGCTTTTCTCCAGCTGAACAGACCAAGTGCCCTCAGCTGCTCCTTGTGTGCAGGCTTCACCTGCAGGCCATTCACCCTCTCCATGTCTCTCCTCTGGACACTTACATTGTGGTGCCCAAATCTGCACACAATGTTCAAGTTGTGTTCTCCTCAAAGTGCTCCACAGAGCATCATCTCCTTTCTGCCTTTTTATGGCCACATGTCCTGTTCTGGATGCAGAGAAGATACTGGAGATTTTAGGTCATGTTTGTGTCACTGGAGATTGCTATGAGATGGAGATCACCTTGTGCATGTAGAGCCTAAACAGCATCAGGGGTTTATGACCTGAGAAAACAGCAGGACACAGACAAGTGGAGGGGCCCTAAACACCAAGGACACAACCTGTGGTAACACATTAACTGTGTCTGATGAGCATTGTTTGTCCAGCACACCATCATCCTAACTGTTGTCACAAGTTTTGTGAGTATTACTGCAGAGGAGAAGTTTGAAAGAGAGTAACAATGGGCACCTTTTTCCCCTTGCCCTGTGTGAGGAGTGGCGTGAAGAAAGGCTTGAAGTGTCTTTACAGCCACCTGGGTTGCCCAGGGCTCTTGCAGCTGGGCATCACACTGGATCAAGCAGTGCATCACACCAAACTGTGCGTGCCACAGCGATGTTGTCATAGTTCTCTTGCAGTTACGGATGTTCTCCTGTCTTCCCCAGGACGTGGTGTCCTCCTTGGAGCAGCAATTCACGCCCATGATGCAAGCTGAATTCTCGGTGCTAGTTGATGTGCTGCACAGCCCAGAGCTCCTGTTCCCTGAGGGCAGCGATGCCAGAATAAGATGTGGAGCTTTCATGTCCAAGTAAGTGGCATGCAGAGGGGCCTATTTGCTTCTTTGCAAAAGATGGCAGGGTTTTAACATTTTCAAAACCACTTACCTCTGGTTTTCAACAGAAACGTGAGGATGCAGGTGTCCAAGTTCACTGTTGAAAGCTTAAAGTGAGGCCTTTTGCTCTGTATTTTATATTTCTTAGCAGTTTTGTTGTCTGGAGAGCACAGAGAGAGAGAGGTTGCTTGCCTTACCTGCTAGAAATGGGATGTTAGTGGCTTGTTAAAATTGTGGCAGGCTCAACCTACTTCTGTATTTTCAATGGGCTACTTTTGCTGTTATATTTCGACAAATCTACAACAGAAACATAGATTTTTCCATTGCAGAATTTTCAAGAATTTATAATGAAGCAGTGGGCTGCTCAATGCTTGTGGGTTTTTTGTTGGATTTTTTTTTTGGTACAGCAAATTGATATTTTAATTTTAAACTGCCAACAGCTTTTTGAAAATACATTTCACTGGGACCCCTGTCTGGTCTTGAATTATTAGATGTTTTATTTGCAGTCTGTGCATTGGAATAGAGTCTTGCAAATTTTTTATTAGTTCTCAAGTGAGATGCCCTCCCTGCCCTTGAGAAACTATAATTTAAACAGAGATAACTTGGGGGAAATGAATGCATTTGGCAGCTCTCCTGATTCCTCGGTTATTTGCATATTCTGCAGAGGTAGCATTGTAACAATATACTTTATATGTTTGGAAAAATTAAAAAAAAAATAAATTCAGTTTTGAGATTATCCCATCCGATGTTGTCTGTCCAAATTCCTATTTGAAGCCAGCATCAAAATGCAAAAAAAAAACCCCAAAACCTGTCCAAGGCCTTCAGACTTCCTCCCTTCTTATTTTCACAAACATTTCTCCAACAATGTGTGAACCAGTGCAAGGACCTGTGCACAGATCTGTTCTGCACAAAGACAGAAAGGCTGCTTCTGGTGTCGGCTTCAGCTGACTGACATCCAAACTCCTGTCACAGTCATAGCTGGAGACAGAAATGGACCTTGTTTTCTGGCTTGTCAAGTGGTTGTGTGAATGTATACAACAATTATGCTTCATCCAAATGTCTGTATTTTTGAACACTTCCATGTAAGGTTTTTTGGAAATCCTTTTGGCTGAATACCATTTTAATTATATCATAAATATATTACAACCATCATAGAAGTTGGAAGGTGTAAAGGTTGTAGCTTTTAAAGTATGCAAGATGCATGGTGAATCCTGGTTACCTTTTGGTTAATGGTTAAAATAATAATGGTTAAAATGGTTAAAATAAATTACCTTTAAATAAAGGAAAGATGAAATAGCAAGTCTGGATCTTAATCTGGAAGCCCTCATAAAAAGTGGATGTAGAATTGTGCCTTCTGTATGGGCAGTACAATATGCAAATTGACACAAAAATATCCCAACACCTTGAAAATCCCATTTCCTTTTTAATTATGATTTCTCTTGACCACTTTTATTCCCTTTCCTTGAGGAAAAATATAGTGATGGACAATTTTTACATAAAGAAATTGTAGTATGGCTTAGCAACAATGTGAAATGCTCTTTGAGTTTTAATATTTCACTTTCAGGTTGATTAATCACACAAAGAAGCTAATGGAGAAAGAGGAAAAGCTCTGCATTAAAATCCTTCAAACTTTACGAGAAATGCTTGACAAGAAAACCAACTTTGCAGAAGAGGTACTGCTACCACTTTAATATTAAATATAGAACTAACAGTACAGTATTAATAACAGAATCTAACATTATTTCAATTTTTTGCATGTTTTAGAGATAACCTGGTGTCTTAGGAACAGTGTGGTAAGGTAGGAAGCTGGTTTGAAACAAAAGAAACTCTCTGCCTTACATAGTTTTGTGTGAGGGACTTGGTAAGAGTCAAGGCAAGCAAGATGAAATGAAGGAGCAGTAGCAAGTATTACTAAGTTTAATTATTATACATTGGATAGTCTCTGTTTCTGGTGATTGTTCTTCATTTGTCACACCCGACTTTACCACAAAATCAACAGATATATAGGTCTTTTTAATTGCAATTGTACAGTTTTTCCCTGCTGCCTGTGGTGCCAGACTTTTGTACTCCACACACTTTTTCATGCTCGCAAATGTGTGAAAGGAAATCTGCAATGTTTAAGCAGAGCTGCCAGTTTTGGGAAGAAGTGACATAGTCTGTACTCTGCAAGTGTCTAATTATTTCTTGCATTCCTCTTTCCCCTCATTGCCCAGTTTTCTCTTGCAAAACCAAGTCTTTCAAATGACTCTTTCATTTTGCCTGTTCCTTTGGCTATCAGTAGGCAGATTCAGATGTAGATGTCAGCTGTCCCTGCTCTTTCTGAGCCTGATCCCAGTGTCTTCTGTGTAGTTTCCTCTTATCCGTATTTCTGGGTATTCCCCAAATCCTTTCAGCATTATTCACTCTAAAATATGAATCATGGAGCTATCATCCAATCTCTCAGTGCTGACATCAGATCTGCCCTGTGCAAAAATAACCAGTGTAAGTAGAGGAAACCAACCCCATCTTCACCTCCTCCTCAAAGAAAACTGTAGTTAGGCCTGGGCAGACAAATTCTTTTTAAATGTCACAAAAAGAATTTCACAGGGGAAGCAGATATTACTATTCTTTACTATCATTCACATTTATTCTAATAGCATTATGGGTGCATAACAGCACTGCATCACATGGGAAAAATAATTTGCTTTTGTAACTGGCCTTTGCCAAACCTCTCCAAAAGAATTTCATAGATGCACCATAAATTAACCTCCTGTAAGGACTACAGGGGAGGAAAAAAGGCAACACTTTTAATGTAGGACTTGAAACAAGCAAGAAAATTTGCTTCTTTTAGTTTCTCCTTGTACCCTGTTGTGGGTGCTGATAAAGGGAGACAGAGTTAAGGGAGCGAATTCCCATCAGAGGGAATGTACTCCATAGGTCTGTAAGGGCTCTGCTTCTCAGGAGTGGGTAAAGGAGGTGTATTCCCAAATCCCTCATGTGACCTCCATCAGCTCAGGGGTGCATGGTGGGTGGAGAAGCTCCTTCTAAACAGAGTTTCTCCCCTGTGCTTCCTCTGGAGTCCCACTGGTTTTACACTGAGCAATGTGATGAATCAGTGCAAACAAATACATGAATAAACAAGCTTGGATATGCTTTGCAAGTGCTTCTCTGGCTTGCTACTCTTATGAGTCATTGTTCAATGCCATGGACTTCAGAACACTAAAAATAGCACAATGAATAGCCTCATGTGCGTGTTTCCCATCTTTTTTTGAGCTGTGATCTCACTGCCTGCAAAGTTATTCAACCATGGTATGCAGATTTAAAAAAAAAAAAAAAAGAAGTAGTACACACATAATGGTCATAACCAGAACAAAGCTACTGAGGGATGTGGGACATTTTGACAGGAAGCCTGAGTTTGCTAATCATCTATCAAATTGTATTTTCTGTTATAAACTTGACAGAAATGGTAAACCTCCAGTTTCTGCAGACTTCCCCACAGTGAGAAAGAAGGATGAAATCATGAAATAAAACTTCCTCCTCTCTCTTCATGTTAATTCCTACCACTGAGCACTTTCTACTGTCTTTGTCCTTCATTTGACCACAAGTAGGTAGCCTATGTCATTTGCTGAATGAACAGGAGGCAAAATAGAAGTAGGGGCTTATTTCACTGATTTTATACCTATTCCTGTATACACTGCGTGAACTCTATGGTCGCACCTCCCCTTGGTGGTGAGTTTCAGGTCTCTCGTGCTCTCCTGGCTCCACATCCTTGGATTTCCTTGCAGTCAGCCTTGGAGGCAGCACTCACTTGCGCCTTGTCTTGCTTAGCACCACAGCATGTAATCGTGCTGGGAATCAAAGTTTAATTTGAGAAGTTTAATTTAAGGTATATAAATGACACATAAAACCCCTTGGACATTGATTTGCTTTCATAAGTAAGTGTGGGTGATTATTGCAGTCTCCTGGGAGTTCTGCATTGAATCCTAGCCCTGTTTGTATTGATTAGGTCACTAACAGGAGTGAAACCTGATCTACAGCCCCTCTCTTCCAAAACAGAGTTAAAACACTTGGGGAAAGCAGTGTGTGGAGGGAGCTCACATTGCCAGTTCAGAAAGCTACTGTAGTATTTAAATGTATTTATCTAAAGCTTGTTTCAGACTGACTATTTGAGAAAGAAAGCAGGAGGGACAGAAAGAACTGTGCTTGGACTAGATCCGCCTCAACTACATTTGGGTTTAGAATCGCTGGCCATTTTTATACCCATTTTCCAAAACCTGAAGGATCTTGAACTGGGATTTTTGAATTTATTTAGGCATATCTTTTTGTGTTTCACTGTAGTGCTTGATATCAGTTTAATTTCTTTGAGCATGTTGCCTCTAGACCTATTTATACATCTCAGTTTGAATCTGAGTAACATTTCCAAAAGCACCTGAGACATGTAGACTGATGTGTGCTCACTTTGCAAATGATTGGAGCAGTTTAAAACTTAGCATTACCTTGCTGCCCTGCTTAAGGTGCCAGTTCATACAACAGAGCTGGTGGGCCAGGAAGGGTGGCCCAGCAGCTTCAAAGAGGATTCAGATGCTTAAATTAAACCCTCCTCAGTGAATTGGATGAAGCTGTTGAACTCTTGACCTAATGGTGCCCAGATGGCGACTTCTTGTGTCAGTCCACCTGTTGACATGGCAATGCCTTGGGTATGGACAACCTTCTGATTTCTCACCTGTTCATAAATCAGGTCAGCACCCCTGGGGAGAAAATATCCTCTGCTACCATGTACATACTACATCTGGTCAGTTGTGCTAATGGATGATAGGGTGCTAGAGAATGTGGCAGAATACAGGCCTGTGTGCCCCTCCCTAAGGCAGCTTCTCTGAGAAACACTGCTGTAAATAGATGGAACCCTCTAGGAAGGGGTGGGTGCCTGTGTTGCAGAGCATACACTTTATACTTTTTCTTCCTCTTTTAGGTGTTGAACTTCAGTATAAATAATTGAAAACTGCATTTTTAAGTGTCAGTAGAACAAAGACTCTGTAAGCTGCTTAATTGTCAGAAATAAGTAGCTGTGCTTTTTGCCTTTTTTGGAAAAACTCATGAAAAATGTTGGTTTTCTCTTAGACATTTGCACAAGTTCATGATTTAAAATCATGGAAGTAGCTTTGTGGCCTTTTGTTTTGCAGGGTTAATGTTTCTGCATTCAACTTTAGACATCAAATGTAAGCTATGAAATGTTAGCTGTCCTCTCCCCTTTGTTTGCAGGAACACCACCAAATACACATGTGAAAAAAACCAGTACAGTACAGCTTTGGTGGAAATACAAATGTATTTTATTCCTGTAAGATGTGGTCCCAGATATGACCACTGCTGGCTCTTGGTCATTTTGTGCTGGAAGAACTGAATCTTTTCATGCAGAGCTGTTGACAAAACTCCAGTGAGTTTGTCAAAAGCAATAGTGCCAGTTTATTATTATATTGATCTACCACTCAAGCTGAAGCCAGTGGGAGCTGCAGGTCTTTTTCTGCTGGGGTAAATGGCCTCAATGGGTTTTAGAAGCCAAGAGATTTTGTTGGGAGCCACTAAAGTGTCCCAACATTGCAGCTCAGTTGAATCACAGACATTCTCAATTTAAACTGCATTCTATTCTATAGCCTCATCTTTTCAAGATCATTTGATCTTATTTGCATGTGCAAATTAGGCAGCATTCAGATAAACAGCATTTGTAGGTTAAAAAAAAAAAAAGAGGAGGAAAAAGAGAATAATTTTGAAAATGTGTTGCTTGCTGAATGTATCAAACCTCAAAAGGATGCTTATTTTAAATGGGAGACCAGGATCCAAATTCCTTTATTTGTGTTACTACTCACATTTTGGGTCAGTGGCACTGCAGGCATTTTGAAGAATTATATTTAATTTTTCCCTGTTTCTGCTCAGTTTTATTTGTGCTGATGTATAAAAATACCTGTGCACTGGCCTGGTTTTCCCTGTTGTCAACAGGCCATTCTCCTCACTAAGCTCAGTGTGCCTGCAAGGTGATAGAGGGTCAGAAACACCACAGGAGAACATGTACACTCAGTGCTGTTTGTACTGAATTTTTTTTAAAAAACACTCATCTCTTTTAGATGATAAAAGACACTTTTGCAGAATCCTGCATTAAAAATTCCCTCCTTAGGAAGCCAGTTCACAGAGGGGAACTGGAGGTGAAGGGAGGAAGAATGTTTGGTTATCTCCAGCAGTGCCAGTCTGATTGTGACCAGCACTTCTGGTATGGTCTAAAAACTGCTGTTGTGGCTTTGTCATGGGAGTTAAATGGTGAGTGAAAAGTCAAACACAAGTGGGACAAACCCCTGGTCCTGGTGCTTTGTGTGAAGGTGGTGATCAGCTGCAGAACCAAAGCCTCCAGGAATTTGTTGCAGCAGAGGATTCAGGCTTTGCTATTGCCCTGAATCCTCTGAGCCAGTAATTGCAGTGGCAGGAGCACCAGAGCTTTCAGACATGCAAGACTAAACACTGGATGTGGTCAGAACCTTCAAGAGTGGTAATTTCTCATTAGACCCACGCACTGACATTTTACAAAAGAGAGAAAACCTACAGAAAAACAAATGAGCACAGTTTCACTTTTCCCCCTCTAGGCTTCAAGCTGGGATAATTAAGCAAAAGGATACCAGGAGGCATGTGATGGTGTTGTTTGTTCTAGCCAGGTGTTGTCAGCCACAGTGCTCAGAGCCTCGGGCCATCAGCCACCGTTGTGTTGTTATTGCTGCACATTTCTGGGGCTGTGACAGGCAGCATCAACCAGAATATTCTGAATTAGCATCTCTCAACTTTGGGGTACCCCTTATCCCTCCTGTGATGTGCATTGTTCTGGACTGAAGGACAACACTGCTGGACAGCCCCTAGATATTCTGTTGGATTTTCAATCATGCACATTTGTTGCTGATGCAAAAACATGTGAGAACTTGATATATGAAAAGTGTGACTTATTTTTAAGGGGATTTTTTTTTTTTTTTCTGTAAAAAAATTTTACAGGCCCTAGAGATTTGCTCCAGCTTTGGACTGTCACTGCTTGTGTCACCTTGAGAAGCCTGTTCAGAGCCACTGTGCTTGGGCCAGTTGTGAGGTGCTTACAGGGGTATGTGCCATGGGTAGTTTCAGGCAGAGTGCATTGCTCTTGTTGAGCTGGACAAGAACTTTAAACTCAAAGTCATGTATCAAGGACAGGTAATTCAGGAGACAGCCCTCCTGACACTGAACAAAGTGCAGGTCCTGATCTAGTGAAAGGCAGGAGCAGTTTAATCTGCTGCAGGGGCAGTGAACACAGACCTAACTACATTGCAGTCATGATTCTGCCCTCTCTTTCATATGCATAATTGTTAACTCGCCATGATGCAAATAAAGTATCTCCAGAGACCTAAAGGTACTTCTATTTCAGGTGATAGTTCAGTGAGCAGTAGTGTTCACTACCCTCTGACACTTACTCTTTTTTCTTCCAAAACCTTGGTTATTTTTCCTTTGTTTCTATGTTCTTCAAGTCACAAACTAATCTAATGGCAGGATGCCCAGGCTGTAAAAACACATGGTTGTTAACACATTTCATCCAAAAAACTGTAGTCTCTCAGCAGAGAGACTCATATTTATCAAATTTTAAGAATATGGTATGTTGTTATCCAGTTTTCTTTCAGAAATATTAAGCCCCAAATCCTGATTGATAAATTATTTTGGAACTTGTATCATCTGCCCTTCTTACATATGTCATCTCTCCTCTAAAGGAGCATCTGATGCTGTAAAATATTTTTTGTAGTTACTGATTTAAACAGCATCAACCAAACCAATAAAACTGGAGTAGCCTGCTCCTTGCTCTGAGCTTCAAATGACCGATTTCTGCTCTGGGATTCCCCCTTTACACCGTATATGGGACATAGGGGGTTTGCCCATCTTATTTCACATTAACTCCTTCCTATGGATGTGATCTTAAGAAGAGCAAACCAGCACAAAAATCTTAACTGCCTGCAAACTGCTTGACATCCTTCTATATTGATATTTCTATTTGTTAAAAACAAATTAGAAAAGAGTGCAAGAGAAGAGAGCTGTTTAATAAATGAAACTGTTAGAGCTCTGAGGATGATTCATCTCACCTTACTCAGGTACAATATTCATGGAACTGATCAGGATCCTTTTTGTGAACAACAGCAATTAGATTTTCTTTTGTTATTGTTTTGAGTACAGGTGAGATGAATTTCACTAAAGACTTCAGTACATCTAGAAGTTGAAATTCCATGCTCACTATAGCCCTTTGAATCAAATTCTACATCACAAACACACTGGGATCAAGGTTTTCTCCCTGACTTGTTTTATTTCTAGATTTTAAATTATGCAGATTTTTTAGGAATTTAGTGGAAGGTTCTAGCAGATCCTAGATTGGCAAGGGACTTGGTAAATGACCAAAGATATGTTGTAAGGTAATATGTAAAATGAGTCGACAGTTTTATCATATGGTTCATGTCTCCAGGTATGTGGAGTTTTGTGTGAGGATAGATTCATGTGCATAAATATAAATATTTATTTAAGGTTATTTATTCCTATTCCTTCTCTTTTTCTTTTACCTCCATGGTGGAGTTATATTAGAAGGTAAGTATTAGAATGTTCATTCAGTGTGTAAGCATATTGTTTTGTTTTTAATGGAGTAGATGGTCTTGTTTAGAATGATATGTGTTAACGCTCTCAGAGTTACTTAACTGGAGGAAAAAACACAATTCCCATGGCCACCCTAATTTTAGTGATTGGTGATTGTTCAAAGTCCCCAGTTGAGATTCCAAGGAGCCTTTATGCTTATTTTAAGAGCAGGAGACATGGGTGCAACAGGGGTTTCCACAATCCCTGGGAGCAGCTGCACTGAGGTGGGAAGGGAGTTCAGAGGAACACGTGAGAGAAACAAATTGCAGGCACCCTGAAGTTTGGGGTGGTTGCAGGGTTTTTTGGGAGTTAGGAGAATAAAACTACATAAACCTTTTTCCGGACTATTATTCTGGAAGATATTTCTCCCCACACGCTTCCCACTCCCTTTTCAGAATTAATTCCTATAAGAAAAGGCCACATTTATGAGCAGTTTCAGTACCACTGCCAGGTAAGGGTTATAATTCTTACTGGGAAGCACAGAGAGTGCTGCAGTATCGCAGAGACCACAGTGTGGCAACTGTGGACTTTTCAGAAACGTCTCCTGTCTGTGGGAGCAGGTCAGCTGCTGCTGCTGCTGCATGGCTCAATTCCCACAGCAGTCAAATGTCTGCAGTAGTCAAGGAGGGGGCGAGAGAAAATGTCTCCTTTGGTTCTGAATTTCCTTGGAAGGGGAAAAGGGTTCTTTTGTTTTCCAGGTGTTTTTTTTTTCTGTTGTTGTTGTTGCTGTTGTTGTTGACTGTCACAAATTTGCTGCTGCTTTATTTAATATGTTTGAGCAACAATCCTGTTTGTACTTTGCAGTCGCACCAGAGATAGCAGTGAGCAGAATTCAATGCCTTGTATTAAGGATGGCCAATGAATATTTATGATAGACCTAGGGAGCCAGTAGTAAAAATGAAATCGGTATGATGCCACTAGATCCAAATCTTTGATCTCTGTTTTAAGAGAAAATACAATAAAGCAGGGGATAATGGACTCATTATAATGGAATGGTTAGTTATGGTTACTTAGGGCAGCATGAATAGGTGGCATTACATAAACTGCTCTAGTCCAAGATTTACGATCCAGAAATGTGTTTCAGGCACTGAGTTTCTACAGGAAACATCAGTTTATGATATTGTTTTGGTTTAGTCAGTCCAAGAACAAAGAATTAAAGATAAATCCCTTTCAGATACCAGGATGGGGCATGCTTACTAGGGACAGCAAAAGCAGTAACAACTTCAAGGCCCTTCTACTCGACCTCTTTCTGTGCTTCTGCTCCTCATCCATCACCCTGTGAGCAAGTAGAGGGGGGGCTGGGCATCACAGAGGGGTGAAAATTAGATTCCACTCCCTGCCCAGGCTGTCTTACCAGATACCAGGTGTGAGGGGACACTTGGGCTCATCAGGAGAGAGGGGACAGTTGCCGGTTTGGCATAACCAGGAGCACGCAGGGGTGGTGGCTGGAGATGTGTGCCACAGCTGGATGCACCCACCTCCACCAGGAGCAGGGAGAATCTCCTGCAGAGTGCTGAGACAGCTCCCAGGGAGCCTAATGAAGGAGCTGGTATTTGACAGGGACAGGGAGCAGGAGAGAGTGAGCTATTTTTCTTTTTAATGGTTGCAATTACTTGCTTAACACCCCTGCCACACCAAGCAAGACGCAGAGGAGGGCTGATTCCAGGCTGCAGATGAAAGCTGATCCTGAGGTCTCCGTCTAGCCAGACAGGAGGAGGAAATGGAAACTCACTGTTTTCTGATTAGTTTCAAACTGATGTAATTTCTAAGGGACTTCATCACTAATGACATCTGGCAAGGGATTAGTCTGTAATGTGGCCTATCTCCCCTTCTCCCCCTTTTCAAGAAAAATAAAATATATGCTATATTGAACTTCGGAAAACAGCTATTAAGCAACCACAGTTACTGCTTCTGATAGGATTTTTTTTTTTTTTTTCTTTTTGGTCTGATGAGGATTTTACCCAGCATGTTTGGCCTTGGAGGAGTGCCTGGATGGTATTGCCAGCTGGAATTGTCAGAGCTGCTTTGTCTTCTGTCCCAGGAAAACAGAAGCCTGGCAGGCAGTCACTCTCGCTCTTATTTCATATCCCTGCTTAGTCAGAGTTGCCAGCCCCAAGCACTGAAAACCCTGAGTCAGGCCACAAACAAATCACGAGATTTGGCTTGAAAATCATGAGATTTTAAATTACAAATAGTTTATTTGGGATTTCTCTGAGTCTTTAAAGTGTCTGTTCTTCCGATTTTATTGTACAAATCCCAGAGTTTGAAGTATGCTTTGTTGAATTATGCATGGGTTTATTTACTGAAATAAAAGCCAGGTTCATTTATGGTTACCTGACCTCTGGAGTTTGTGGGAAAAAGACCAGAATACTCAGAGCTCCCATGAGGGCATCCTTTTTGCTGCCAGGGGTGCCAGTGAGAGGCACTGCTGGCCCTCAGCTGGGGCACAGGGAAATGTGCTCAACAGGGTGGGACCATTGTTGGTAACTCCAGGTACAGACCCATCACTGAGGGCTGGGGACAGGGCCTTGTCACTCTGAAAATTTATTTTGGCAGACTTGTTCAAAACATTTTGTCCCCAATTACTGAGCAGTTACACCAGCAAAATCTCCTTAAATTCCTTTTTCCTGCAAGCTTTCTACCCTTCCTTCCCCCACTTATTTTTTTACTATTTTTCTCCGCTTTCTTGCAAAAAACTTGATTTTTTGACTCCTTAGCTGTCTACAGTAGCATTTGTGTCCCATTAGCCCTCCATCCAGTAGGGCTAGATACCAGTCTGCCTGTCTCTGCTGCAAAAGTAATTTATATAATCTTGACTCTCAGGTCTTCCAGTTTTAAGACTCCTTACTGCTTCCAGAAGAACAACAAGCTTCTTCCCTTGAACCAGGTGTTTTCTCAGCTGTGACCAGTTAGAGGTTCCCAGCTCTAAGGTTCCTCCCAGGCTGCTCTACTGGGTGCAGTTCAGCATTTTAAGAAACCAAACTCTTCTAAATATACAAATATTTGACTGTGGCTCTCTAAAAATGAAAATCTTTGCATTTAAACAAATGCTGAAAGCCCTGCATATCGTTGGGAAGTTCTTTTACAGTTTTTTTTAACATTTTTGAAAAAATGTTCCTGGAGAATAGATTGTGCAGCCTGAGTATTCTTAAATTTGCAAGGAGACCCACTTAACTAGGTTGCTTTTGTAGGCAGAGGATGTTAACAGTGGTAATTCACTGCTAGCAATAGTGTGGGCTGGTCAGTAAATTCACCCAGAATGGCACAGAGGATTGTTCTGGTTATATGTCACAGTCTTTCTTAAATTTGCCCTGGTTGTTGCTGGCACTTTGTTGTAGTAATGATAATTCTCACAATAAAATCAACCATAAAAGAATTAGAAGGGGCTGTTTGAAAAATGGAAGTTGAACCATTTCTTCTTTTCCTTCCCATTTAAGTATTCTTACAGCAAATTACATCATGCCTGGGAAACCTCAGATTTTATTGTTGGAGTTTGGACTTTTGTTCTGTGTGGGGAAATGTCTTCATGAAGAAAAAACCCCAAACAACCCAAAACATCAGTGAGAGCAGCAAGTTTAGGAGATTACTTAGAGTTGGGGTGTGCTTAGACAGAAATGAATAATTTGTACTGCAGAAATCAGGGCAAAGTGGTTCCTATTTGTGCCTGTGCAGGGCATCAGGTGAGAGCAGTGCTGGCTGTGTGTGGGCACAGGGCTGGGACGTGGCATCTGAACTGGCTCCTCCTGGAGTCCCACCTGATGCTCAGCCAGGGTGTTGAGAAGGGTTTGCTGTCCCCAGTGTGGTCTGCAGGGAGCCACTTGACTTAGATGAAGCTGTTTATATAAAAGGGATTATTTCCATACATGCGATACTGAAAGAGCTTGTTTTAACTCAGTAGCAAATTCTAGCACATTGGGTACTTTAAATGCAGGTCTTTTACTTCCTTTTTAAAAAAATAAAAAACCCAAAAAAATTTTGAAAATCCCAAGAAATCAACTATTTGATATATACTTTAATTCATCATGTATTTAACCTATTTTTTAAACTATAAACAATCTGAAACTAAAGAAATTATTCCTTTGTCTCTTTAAACTTTCTTTCCTATTTTTGCACACACTTTTTAATTTTTCTCTATTTTTTTCCTGATTTTTAGCTGAAGAAAGACTTTATTTGGGAGCAGGAAAGGAAATGTTGCTGGAATGATGTTCTCTTTTGATCTACCCCACAGTTTATGGCTTCTGTGTCTTAAGTTCAGTACTTTGATCACTATCTGTCTGTTTTGCTGCTAAGCTATTCAGTGTGATTTTACTATTGAGCCAGCGGGGGCTCTGTCCCCTGCAAGAACCGTGAGGTAGTAAAATCAGAGTAAATTAAAAGAGTTTTCTCAAACCTCTTCTGCATGATTCTCAACTCTTGGTTTTGCAGCTGAAGAGTGGCTGCTTTCTTGCCCCTGCCGATGCCGTGCCTGTCCAGCTCCATCTTCCAGCAGGGGCCTCCAGAGCCACAGGAGGTGGCAAAGCAGCACCAGGCAGCTGCAGCCCTGCACAAAGGGGCTCTTTCACACACGTTCCTGCTAGGAAAGCACATGTGCAGCTAAAACAAGTTCCACTGCCCATCTGACTTGAGCAACAGCCACCCTGGGGAAAGCTCTCTTTTTATTTTATTTTTTCCCCTGAGAGTGGTCAACAGATATATTGCCCTAATGTTTGTTTCTGACTCGGTGAGCGCTGTGTTTAGGCCCAGAACTTTGGTAATTCTAGATTTTTTGGTGGTGAGGAGAATTGCTGAAGGACAGAGGAAGGGAACTGAGGTTCCCCCTGCCAGGCTACTTGAGCACAGCGTTGCCTCTTGCCCTGAGCTTGCTGCACAGGGAGGTACCACCACCACAGGCACGTGTCAGTGCAGCACAGGGAACTTTTAAGTAGCACAAGCTCACTCCCATTTCGGGCTCCTCTCCAGAGGACTGAGTGACTCACCTTGAGAGAAGTTCTCTCTGAAAGTGGAAGCAGGACTTTGCGTATGACAGTGCAGAACCTTGCAGGTTGGCAGGGTGCCCATCTTCTCCTCCCTAAATCAAGGAGTGTGCTCCTGGGCTTTGTGAATGAGAGATTTGTTGGGGGAAAAAATGGCATGAAATTAAAAAAAAAAAAATAAATATATATATATATAAATTTAAAAAATAATTTATTAAGCTTGGCTTACTGTGTAAATTCTTGTTCTGAAGTTGGCTTCTCTTGGAAAAAACATGCTTTTAGAAATTTGCTGAAATGTTGGCATACACGAAAGAAGCTGCTTCTTGAGTTGTACAGACTCCAAAGACTTTTCCTGCTGTGTTGGCCAACTTGATTTGCAATGCCTGTTCTCCTGCAGGAGGATTTCTGGGTCAAGGTGGCTCCAAAAATCTGCAACCCAAGGGGGTGATCCAACAAGACAAAGCAGAAGAGCTTTTATGGAGCCCCTCCCCTAAAAACGTGCCTGTGGCACCCAGGTACTGCTGCCCAGCGTGGGTGGGGGGGCTACCAGCTTCCGAGGCAGCGAGATGGATGTTGGTTAGGAGACCTGGGCCATCCCACACTCTTGAGATCCGTGGCTGTCACACCTGTGCAAATGTTTATATCTGTCATAGCTGTGGGCACGCAAACCTGCAGACGGTGACACTGGGAGGGACCGCCTTGCCTGGAGGGCATCTGGCTTTGGCACAGGGAGAAGCATGTTTTACCCCCAACAGCCAATATTATATATCCATTATCAAGTACCACCTTGTCTTGTTTGCAGAAAATCCCTCCAGATGACACTGGAGGCATTTCAAAACCCTGGACGCGTTCCTGTGTCACCAAGGCAGGGGGTTGGACTGGACGAGCTCCAGAGGTCCCTTCCAGCCCTAACAATCCCGGGATTGTGTGAGTGATCAGTGTGGTGACCCCGCGTTGGACAGGAGGGGCTCCAGCCCTCCCCACACGTGTCAGGAGGTGATTTGGGTGAGAGCCCTGGCAGCAGGACGGGCAGAGCGGTGTCCCAGCCGTGTCCCAGCGGTGTCCCCAGCGGTGTCCCAGCCGTGTCCCAGCGGTGCCCCGGGGCCGCTCTCGCGGGGAGCGCGCTGTGCCGGGGGGATGCGGGCGAGTGCAAGGCGCCGGCTTCCACCTTTCAAAGTGGCCCCGGTGCTGTAATCGCCTTTGCCCGGGCAGCGATTTTCGGAGCTGTTTGGGCATGTGACCGCGGCGCATGTGAGCGGCGCTGCCGGGGGAGGCGCGGGCGCTGTTATGTAATGGGCGCAGTGTCTGGCTCCGAGCGGCGGCCCGAGCCCGCGGGGAGCGCGGCCCCGCCGCCGGGGGCTGAGGAATGGCTCCCGAGCTTCCTGCGGGGCTGCATTTGCATGGAGCACGCATCCCCTGCGCCGCCCGAGGGAGCCGGGAATTGCGCCTTATGTAACGCGGCGGGAGCGGCACCGGGGGACCGAGCCCCCGCTCCATCCCCTCCGCCCCGCCTCGCCGCCAGAGCGTGGAACAGCGATTGATTTATTAACCTGCCCCTCTCCCGCTTTGCCGCCGCCGCCTCGGGAAGGCAGGCAGCAGAGGTGCCTCCCCGTATCGGGGGATGCGGGCTTTGGCAGAGGATGCAGGAGTGCAGGTGGCCTGTGAGGAGTACCCATAAATTATTTTGTGTGTGACTCTCCCCGGTGGCATTGCATAGGGGTGCAGATGTTCTTGCCATCTACCTCTCACCTTTTATCCAGGCCTCTGATTAAAAAAAAAAAAAAAAAAAAAAAAAAAAAGTCCTGTGACTGCGGGGACAAAAAAACCCCACCAAATGTGGAGCTTTAAATTTAAGTAACAATTTTTATTGATAACCATCTGAAGAACACATTGACATAACAGAGCTGAAAGACAAGTGCTTCCCCATCCCCACCCTGCAGCATTTACCATTTCTCCATAGTACCATTTGAAATCCCATCCTTCCTCCTCTGATGGAAGCTAATGCTCATTGTCTTGCCCTTGAAAAGAATAATAGTGCTGCCCAGAAGCTGTGAAGAAACCAAACCCTCCAAAATTTTGAGCTGTATTAAATCTCCCCTACTTTCTAAGGGTCAGAATATACTGCTTACAGGCAGTCTGATTGCATGGCAGTTAAAACATTTTCCTCTTAAACATTTCCCCTGCCACCACTACCATGAGGAAATAGCCATTTATAAAGCTGTGCTTGCAACAAACTCCAGTGCTGTTTGATATGATCAGGTGTACTGGTTGTGCATCTGGGGAATATTCAACAAATAATATCACTTTATATGATACAGATTCTATTATCCTGTATTTATTTTATTTCTAAGAAGAAGTTATTGGAGTTGTTTTTGTATTAATATGCATCACAAAATGGTATTTTGTTTTGGTGGTTGAGAGGTTTTTTTTCTTCCCTTCTGTTGCTTTTCCTCTATTCTTTCTCTTCACCTCTCTATATACAGCAGACCCATGTTTAAATATACAATGTTATGTATAGTTACATAACCCTGTCTTGCAAAGTGCTGAAAAATGATCCCTGGCTTTATCTTCTGAGTATTTTTTAAAAGTAACAGGTTTTGTGTATAATCTAGCACAGTCAAAATAGAGGGAGGTATGCTGCTGCTACATAAGGATCATTTTCCACAAATCAGAACAAAAAAATAATAGAAATTATACCCCAACAAATATAATACGCTGTGGTTTTGCTAGCCAGTGAGTCTTAAAACCAGAGAGTAGAAATGTGTTTGCTAACGAGTGGATACTGAGTTGATTTAATGAGTTGGTGATGCAGTTGGTGACTGCTCATTACCATCAGAGAATTTAACTTGCTGCAGCAACTCAGAAAATAAATGAGTACAGCTCAGACTGGACTGTGTTGTGAGCAAAATGAGAACTTTTCCTCTCTGCAGCTTTAGCAGTCTGTGTTTCTTCCTGCTTCCTATCAGCCATGCTGAGCTGTGTTTCAGGTCCTTTAACCATCCATTGCTGATCCCTCCAAGGATGGGTATGGAAGTGGTGCCAGACTCTGCCTTTCATGAGCAGGGGAAGTAAGGTTACCAGTTTACCAGACAGGTAAACAGATTCAGAGTCTTGACAGCTGGAGATTACCACCAGGCCTCCTCTCAGAATTAAGGGCTGTTCTTCTCCCAGGGTGTGGAGAGGGAATATTAGGACTCTGGTTATCATCTAACAGGCATTACTGGAGATAAAGGAGCTCCAAAGGTGTGGAAAGCTCTTACTACAGCTTGAGTGGGTCAGGCTGCTTATGAACAAAAGCATGTCAGGAGTCCTGCTGGACTCTGCCAGTGCTAAAAGTGACTGGTCGAATGGAATCACCTTATTCAGGTACCACTTATGGAAAGAAAACAGCAAAACTCTTCTCATTCTCTAGCCCACATTTTATTTGGCTTCATTCCTTAAATACCAATGTGCCTTCAGAGCTGTGGATTACTAGATACTGCAGAAGCACAGCACATAAATAATGACATTTGTTTTATTTTGGCATTGTTAGAAAATCAGTTTCCCTGTAGGGTATAAATACAGTAGAAGAGGGTTTGTGTTTGCACTTCAAGACAAAAGTTCTTTATGTTTAAAATATACGGTTGCAGAGAAAACTGATTATTTTTTTACCCTTCTTGGTGCAGAGTTTTAGAATCTGGTTCTGATTGTCTGGGCTTTGCTGCTATTGCCTGATTTTTACATGGTTCTGGAACTCAGAGATGCAGGCAGTGAAACTTTAAAACTGTGTTGAGTTTTGGAAATGTTCACCTGTTAAAAAAAAAAAAAAAGAAAGCCAGCCTACAGAGGGTTTTAAAAATAGCCCAAGTCCTCCTGGAATTCAATTACAGATGCCTGCCAGCTGCTTCCCCTGCCCGGGACACGCATTTTAGTTTCTCTGTTCCTCTGGATGTTCTGTGCAGGGGAACAGCCCGTGTGACATGACTGATGAACAGAGAGATTGGAGAGAGAGGTGCTGGGGTATGGCCCCCTGCCATCCTTCCATCCCACCTGCTGCTTGGGCTGTCCTTTCATAGTCACGATTTGAGCTGTGCGATTGTTGTACAATGTGGATGCCGGCTGTGCGGCCACTGCTGGGACTGGCACTTTATTCTCATGCTATGTGCAATGACTTTTTCAAAAGCTTTTTATTTAGCCCCTGTAGCACTGCGTCTTACAAAAAAAAAAAAAAAAAAAAAATTATAAGAATCCCATCTTCTTGGATCTGTATTCTGCCTGAGTTCACAGGCACACATTATGTCCCCCATTTGCTAAAACACCAAAGTGCAGTCCCTCAGCTAAACTGCAGGCTTCATTTACCCTGGAAATATATGCAGATTGTAATAGTTTTGCCTATAAGTGCCCATGCTGGATTCTCCCATAATATGGACTTTGCCTTTAAGGAGTTGTAAACTTGTGGTGTAGGATCAAAATAAAATAAAATAAAATAAAATAAAATTAAATAAAATTAAAAAAAAAAAAAAAAGCAAAACACCAAATCTCTGCTTACTTATTAAATTACATGGACTGTCTTTTGTTGCATATCATCTTTTTTTCTTGGTCTGGTTGCAGATGATTCAACTGTCCAGTTGCAGGAGAACATTTTCCAGCAATGTAGTTTGGATGTAATCCTCTTTCTGGTATTGTCCTGTTTTCCCCCCATAGGCTGTCTGTGTGTGCCCATCTGTGTGTGGCAGTGACAGGAGCTTTCCACCCAGTCTGGCTGTCTGCAGGATCTCACTGGTTCTGTGCTGCCTTGCTCTCTTGGGTATCGTTTGACTCTTTGATTGGGAAGAATATGGTTTGAGGGTTTGTGGCAAAAATTCATCTACTAATTCATAGGGGAGGGAAGTGGGGGACGAGAGGAGAGGGAAGGGAAATAATTCTTTGGTACAGAACAACAATCCTCCAAGGACATAGTTACAATTTTTCTTGTTAAAGTACAACATGTTTGTTTTCAAATCGTGTAGAAAATGCAGTGATTCTGTGGCTTAGGCTGTTGTCTACTTAGCACACAGCTCTGCTGCAGATACAGCTGTTCTGAGCTGGGCAGTCCCTGTTTGATGTCTGGTTCCACTGATTTCACATAGTATGATATGGCTGCTTGAGAGCTGGAGACATGAATGCCTTGTTTGGGATTTCTCTGTGATTTTTAATTTTGATGGTGCAGAGATCCCAGCAGAACTGATTTTAATTAAGAACCTGATCCATAGCTCTTAGATTTAATGATGGGATATGCCTGCTTACAGTGTGCAGTGCTGCCCTGCCTTAGGGATCTCTAGGCTAGCTCCAGATTTACCCATTTCATGAATTAGTTTCACAAGCAGAATTTTGCAGCTTCCCTTTCTGATGCTCTTGTTTTCTGAGGTTCCCCTCCATAGTGATGCATAGATGCACCCACAGCCTCTTATGAGCAGAGGTCAGATTTGGTGTTAAATTCAAGCAATTCTTTGCTGTTTGATATGTAGATTTTTTTATTTTTTTTTTTTATCCTAAGATTTTAAGTTAGGCTAAAGGTCAATGCTTCCAACTTTTATTTTTAATGGAAGCTGATACCTGTGTGATAAAAGTGACAAAGCTGATGTCTGAGAAGCAGAAGCGCACACAGCAAGTCCCTGGAGCTGACAGATTTCAAAGGGGTGTATCTGGTTGTGTAAGCCACTAGCTTGGATGGTTTGATGTAATGCTGTTTCCAGACACTGTGGGGACTGCATGTGCCAGTGCTGGGTGTTGCCAGACAGAAACCACAGCAATTCACCCTCAACATAATTACCACCTACAGCAAGGCTAGCAGCTTTTAAATGAGGAGGAGTGGGATTCTTTATCTAGGAAAACACTAAGGAGTTTATGTCTTTCTGTAAATCCACTTAATCTCTTCATTAGAAGGGCAAGGAATAGTGACAAACCTCAGCCAACACTGTGTATAATGAAGTGTTTTTAAAATACTCCCTTTGATATTAAACTGTGGCACAGGGAGAATCCAGAAAAATCAGGTGGCGTTTCTTGCAGCTCATACAGTATTAGCAGTGGTTTTGGACATGCAGCACAGTTCTGTTACATGGGAGGCTTTAATGTGCATTTTGAGTACTTTGTTTCCCTGTCTCTGGATACTAAAATTAATAATATTGTAAGTATAGCTCTAGCCACTTACAGGCCTCTTTTGGATGGTTGGTTGTTTAAAATACGCAGCAACATTGTTAGAGGGGAAAATACCAAGTTAAAAATTTGTATTTAATTCTTTGCTTCCTTTTCCTGCCTCCTTTACTAATTCCTCTCCTTAACAGATTGAGAAACAAGTTGTCTTACAACTATAGAGGTTGTTTGTGTGTGGATGTAGGGGGATTGTATCCTTCATGGAGTGCTGACATGCAAAGACACATGCTTGGGATTTGGTTGTTTCGCAGTGCTGGTAGGAGTAACAGATCAGGGGAATGTAAGGTAGCTTCCTTTGCACCTGATCCAAATCCCATTAAAGCCAGTAAAAAGATTTCTAATGTTATTAGAGCTATGATGGGATCACTCCAGCTGCACTTTCCTCATTCCCTTGCAGCTATAGCATTGCCTGCTCAGTGTTCCCAGTGGGATCAGTCAGAGCAAGCAGGAAACACCCTTGCACCTTTGCCCACAGGGAAACTGGTGTTTACTGGTTTAAAGGTTTCCCAGTCATTGCACCTGCTCCTGATCATTACAAAACTTGTGTAGCTGTAGTAGAAATGCTGAAGGGAAGAGCTGCAAGGGGACCTGAGCACCCACAGCGCTCTCAAACAAGCCAAGTGGGCCCTTGGTGCTGTGTTATTTAAAATCTGCCTACCTGGTTTGCAGATAGAATCAATTACTTTGCCATTTATGTGATCTGTATTATTCTTTCTTGTAATTATGGGCACAAAGCCTGATATTGAAAAAGTGGTCTCTTGTGGCATGGGTCTAGGGTTTCAGTCATTTGGATGAGCCCCTTTTGATTTGTGCCATGAAGGCTGAAAGATGGTTCTGTGCTGGCGAAAACTCAGGGTGCCTTCAGTGCAAAATTAATTACAGTGTAGGGGAATGCACCCACTGCCAAAAATATTTGACAGAGCATGAAAGGAGTCCAGTTTTCTATGTTAGGTATGTCTGCAAATTGCTGGAGGGGTACCTGCTGTTTGCTTATGAAACACTGCAGGTATGCACATCTGTGCTTAGCTGAGTCTCATAAGCTGAATGCCCCTCTCTGCATCCCACCTCAGCTCCAGCTGCTTGATTGCTCCTCAGCCTGTGACTTGCAGCTCTCCCAGGACAATGTTCTGCTGTCCTGACTCATGGAAGGGTTGGCCATCACAGCTTCACAATAAATACATCTATAATCTTGTTGTTGAAGCATCTTAATTAATATCATAAGTGCCAGGTATGAGCTCTGCTTTTGATCTGTGTGAGCTCCTGGCTGTGGAATACTTGAAATAATCATAAATCTCCTTGAGATGGATTTTTCATTCCCTGAAACATAACCCCAGTCCCACTTGCACCTGAACTTCTTTTGTGTGTAATTTAATATGAGAAGCAGGAGAAAGCATCTCAAGTGATTCCCTGTGAACCTTTGCTCAGGGTGAAGGAGGAGACAGATGCATTCACTGTCTGAGGAATGGTTGGCTGTTGGATCAATAGGTCAGATAGTTTGGTGTGAGGGAGTGAATCTCTTTTGCCACTATTAGAATGGTATGAAGCAGATTTTCTTTTCTCATTGAGACTGTCTGTCTGACAGGTGCAGTGGTAGTTAGGCCAAGAGATGGGCTTGCAGTTGTAGAGCTAAAAAATACCCTGTCTTCTCTCTCTGCTGAGGGAATTCTGTAGGCACACAGCTCAGTGCCCAGCAGGCACAGTCAGCATCTCCCCACAAAGACCCAGTGCTTTTGAAAGGATATGGGAATACATTGTAATATCTCATGTCCTTCAATGCAATCAGTGTGGGTGATACCATAAATCCTGTGGTAGTATTTACAGAGTAACTTGCACTGTTAAAGGGAAAATGTGAAATAATTGTGGTTTTTTTACTCTGACTGCATCTCCCTCTGCCTGTGCTGTGTTGGCTCAAGTCTGGAGTCCTAATTTAGGTAAAACTTTAAGCAGGAGGACAATATTCTGAGGCAAACTGCCTGCTTGCAGGTCCCATTATCATCAGTGTGAGCCAAAGACCATAGCATCTTTCAGGAGCAGACTGTAAATTAAGGCCTGCAAGATCTGGCCATGTCCCCTCAATCCTACTTTTGTCTTTTGCCTTAGGATAGAAGATTTGTATTTGCATGTCACAAAGCAGATCATAATGGTTATCTCAGAGCTCATTGTTATTTTGCAGTGTTTTTATGAGGCCGGCAGCCTAATGCTGCAAAGTTGTTTGTAATGTTAAGCTTCTACACCTAAAGCAGTGAGGTATCCATGGTAACTGTCTTGCCTGTACACAGTCCCTCAGCAGCCTTTTCACACAGGTCAGAGCACGCACATTTCCAGAACCTGACTCAATTTAGTCTGCCTTAAACATCAGGTAATTTTAAAAAGACACTGACTTTTTTTTTTCCCCTTTTTTTTTGGTAATAGAATTTCATTTTCGTTTTAGCCATTTGAGCATTCTGCTAGTGAAAACAAAATAAAACACCTTTGTCACTGTAAATATGTCTGTTGCTCAGACCTATTCAAATTAAACCTAAGTCTTGTGCTAAAAATGTTAAGGACTTTGCAGCAAGCAAATTCCAAATTAAAGTTTCTACTTAACACTGCAGAAACATCCTGCTGTGAGGTTTACAATAGCATTTTTTTCATCTAAGTCCTCTGTCAGTGCTTGGTATACTCAATTTCCTTTGACTTCTCTTGTAGTTGAGTCTAAGATTAGACTCCAAAAATTATCCTACTTCCTTCCCCATCTCCTTGTTGATTTGCAGAATGCATGTTCATTAAGATGAGTTTCTGTTCTTATCTGTAATCTTTTTTTGAGGTATTTATCTGCATGTACCAAACTCTGCAGAAAATTCTCTTCAGAACCAGCTGCCATGCTTGGAACTTTTTCATCTGCCAGCTTGCTCCCATCCTAAAGTTTTCCTGTCTGATTTTTTTTTGGACATCATTTTGCTTCATCTTGGTTTATTCTGTCAGTTCCAATGCTTTTGCTATAGTGAATCATCAGGTGTGTTTCTGCTGAGAGTTTGGCTTGGTGACTCAAGTGTGGAGGAGAAGGAAAAGGCTCAACTTTTTACCCACTGCTTCATTCCCAAATGTTCACTTGCCCTTTCCCGGTCTCCTCCAGAGCTGCTTTGTTAAACAAGAGGCATGATTACCAGAGTAACTGAGGGGCAAAAGCTACAAATCAAGTGTCAAATGGATTGTAATGTGTCCTTGGTACAGCAGGGGATAGGGAGGAAAAAGGCAAATTCAGAGGGGATGAGGAGGAAGAAAAAAGATGGAGGACAGCAAAGCAGAAGAGACAAAATCCAGATCCTCTCCTAGTCTCCTGCATCATCCCTTCTGCACTATATAAATCTGTCAAGCTTCTGGCTGAGTCTCAGCAGCTCATGGTGCCACAGTTAGAGTACTAATACTTGCTTCTACTTACAAGGAGTTTTAGGCCAGAGAAGGACATTGGATGTGTAGGTGGAGGCATTGGGTGACACTCAGTCCTTTGCATTCAAAAAGCCATTTCACCATCAAGTGGACCTACAGGGAGACAGAAAGGCACTAATATGTGTAGGAAACCAATTTATGTAACAAAGCCTTTGCAAAGAGGTAATTAATTAAAGGAACTAAATAATGGTGATGTTCTGGTCAGTGTTATTTAGGGCTAAATGAGGGATCTGGTGTTCATAGGCTGTCATCAGAACTGAGACAGCTGTTGCTGTGGCTGTCTCTGCCATGCAGAGACATTCTTCAGCGCCTTAGAGGACAAGGTACTTTGGACTTATTTGAGTCTTGTGTGGGAGTGAAAAGGAGAATTTGGAGTGACCTGGCTGAGCAAGTGAGTGTGTGTCCCCAGGTCAACACCAGCAGAATGTCTCACTGGGGAAGGGAGCCTGGAGCTTCTCTCTAAGAAGCTGCCTTTGTTCAAAAACTGAAGTGTTTCTACCATTGGTTTGGTTTGGTTTTATTTTGTTTTGTTTTGTATGAAACAATAGTATTTTGCTAAGAGTATTTATCAGATAGATGAAATGCAGACCTTTTTCATGTTTGGATTTTGGTAATGTGTTTTCTTGCTATGGCAGTTCTGTGTTAGGCCTGTTGGAGTTAGGGTTCCAGCTGATATTTTGGGTCACTGTAGTGTTCTGCATGTCTCCTCATCAGAGATTTCATAAAAAACATTTTCCTCTTGAATCTACGTTGGGTTGCACTGTTTTTTGGATCCAATAAAAATAGACTTGGTACACTCAATGTTCTCTTTTAAACACATGTGGATTGCTAAAGAGGGTCAGACCAGAGGGTTGTTTCTCACTGTGTGGCCATCACCAGATGCTTCAGAAGGTCTAAGAACCCCCACTGCAGGCAGACTTCAAGTTTTCTATTCTTCCTGAAGTCTTGGGATAATCCTCAACAGTAAGATCATAAATCTGTGGGCCCTAAAGCAAGAGATTTTGTCTTCTTTCCCATAGTCGTTTTTTTTAACATTTGCTATTGTAACTAGCTTTACTTGTTGTCTATAGAAATGCCCAAAACTTTTTCTGAGTCTTGCTGAATTTTTGGCCTTGGTGACTTCCCATGGCCATCTAATTATGTGTGGGCTAACAGTTACTTCTTTATCACTTTTTCATTGATCCTCTTTACATTCCATTGGGGGACACTTTTTGTGGGTGGGAGAAGAGACAGGAATTCCCAACCTCCCTGTCTCCACCCCATTAAGGCTTTGCTGTGCTTTTGCCGTATCTTTCCTGAGGTGAGCGATCTCAATCTGTAATACCAGAGTTTTCCATACCTTTGTGTGCTCTCAGCACTTCTATGAGTCTTCTAGGAAATGGCAACCTGTGGAAAACACAGGACTTGGATGAAACTGTGTCACTGATCCAACTTAGAGCACTAATTTTGTCTATGTAATTTCCTACTCTACTCTATGTTTTCTCAAGGTTTTTTGCTGCGTTCATAACAGATGATTTTAGCAATAATCAGAACAGCCTAAACAGTCAGTTCGGTAGCCCGTAAAACTGTTGGTGGGTTTTGTTTTGTGTTCATTAAAAGCACTGACTTGGTGCCATGCCTGTGCAGTTTATTTCCCAATTACTGGAACTGTAAAATTCTGCTTGGTTTTCATAATGCTGTTGAGCCCTGATGTTGGGATGTTGCATGGCATTTATCAGAGAGATGTCAGGAGTGGGGATATTTGAAACACAGGAGAAAAAAATTGCTGTTACAGGACCTCCAGAGCAGGTTTCCTGTCGGCTCCCAGTCAATCTGTGCTGTACTTAACACCTCTAAAGTCTAAGACATTGTATTTCCATAGCTACATGCTGTGCATGTAGGAACATTCCAGTGATAATATATTTCTCCTTGGAAGCAATAGACACTGAGGCATTATAATGGCAAGAGCTTCATAATAAATGTATGCTAAGATCTGGTATGATGAAATAGCTAATGCACATGTGCTGCAGTCTTATCTGGGAGATAAATAACTTCACAATTTTAGCAAATATTAAATATAAAGAGGCAATTTAATATTATGGGTGAACAGCTTGCATATTAAATTTTATATAAACATGAATCTGTCTTTTAGTAGTGGGAATTTGAAAAGCTGAGACAGGCTAATGGAAATGTGACTTCATCTCCCCCTTGTCTGTACCTTTGAACAGCTGATTTAATTTCAAATAAATTTTGGTCATTGTTTTCAAATAGTTATGGAGTAGCTTCAATGTTTTTTGGTTTTTTTCCGTTGAACATAGAAGATAACTTTTTCCTGATCTTGGGAAATTTAGCATTTAGAAATTGTTGTTGCTCCTGAAATAAGATGACAGCTAAGAAACTATTGAACTCTGGTGTGACAGCTAGTATATCTCTGAAAGTTATTAAAAACAAAATGTTACTCTCTTAATACAACATTTCAGTTTCACGCAGCAACTTTGGCTAATAGAAATTGTTTATGAACCTTCTGCTGCAGTGTTGCACAAAGTCAGAAATATTTCCATGGCAGACTTCAAAGGATGTTATTGGGTTTACGTGTTTGAACTGATGAAATTTTAAACACCAAGAGTGAAAAGCTAATTTTGGCCTCTGATTTAAAAGGGAGGATTGAGAACTGCTTTGGAAACAGAGAGGTTTTTCCTACTGAAACTACTCTTCAAGAATCAGAATGTCTATCTGTTGTTTGGAAGAGAAGCTCTGTCATAAAAAGTTCAGATATGTCAGGAAAGACCAGCTCCATCACCAAGTCACTGCAGGCTTGTGAATCAGTGGGTAAAATCCAGAATAATCCCTGAATGAGCCTGGAGAGGTCCTTACCCTGCTCCCTTATGAATGACATTAATGGGAGGTGAGGTAGCCTGGTCTAGCCCAGGGTCTGAGCCAGGACTTGGTTCCTCATTGCTGGGGAATAAACCTACCAAAGGCCTTTCTTCCAGCCTCCTCAGGAACTCAGCACCAGGGGTATCGTAGAGCCCAGCTCTTGTCTGTGGCAGCACAGCCTTTGCCAGGGCAGGAGCAAGAGCTCAGATCATGGATGACGTTGTTTTAGTCACAAGATGATCCATTTCTCATACTTGATCAAGGGGTCCTTTCTTTCTGATGTGGCTTTACCTCCTAATCCTGTACTGCCATTATTTCTTAGCTACTTGGGAATGGATTTTCTGTTTGAGGAAGAGGAGATGTGGCTCCTTGTGGTGACAGCCAAGTGTCAGCAGCTCTGTCCTTGTTGAGAGTCAGCAGCAAGGATCTGACAAAAATCAACAAATCTACCAGAGGAGGTTGCTTAATATTTATTTGATATTTGCTGCTTCTGGCAATCAAAGACATTAGTCAGGCTCCTAGAAATGATGAAACTATTTTGATTTGGTTTCCTAACAATCAAAACCCCAGCCACATATTTGAGGAGTCTTTTCTTTTTTCTTTTTTCTTTTTTTTTCTGGCCCTCTGGCTCTGGCCACACAGGTTTCACACTTCCAAGTGCTATTCCCAGGACTGGGAGCAGTAGAAATTAGTGTGATGGTGGAGTGGTTGGTTTTGTTCTGGACTTTTTTTTAATGTAAAATTAAATTCTCATACAAGCACAAAACTTTAGGTGCTGAACTTCAGGTGCCACCTATCATCCTGATATCACCCTGAAAAGGATTATACAGTTGGGAGAGCTGACATGAATAGAAAATTCCTGATACTGGGAATTTATTCAAGCTGATACTTCTATTTTATTTTTTTTAACTGGGGAACATGAATTATAAATATTTTCAAATTATCCCTGTCAAAATGGATAGCTAATAAAGCGCTAGACTCATAGTGTTGTCTAACTTTGCTCTACTTTTCTGTTTGTCTGAAATGCCACCTAATTTCGTAGACGTACTGAATCCAGTGCAGGAGCTGGCTTTGTTCCAGGTGGGAATTTTTCTCTGCTTAGAAAAGGAGGGGGATGCTTTGTTTTCCCTGCCACGCTGTGCAGCACAGAGCAAAGGGACAATCTGCACATCACTGCAGTCACCACTTAGGACATCTCCTACTGTATCCTGACCACACCCAGATTGTTTTTTGGAGCTTATTTGTGCTGGTTTTCCAGCAAAGTGGATGCTAAGACAATGTCTCCACACACCATTGATAACACTTTAAATATTTCTGCTGCTCTGAACTGCTGCAAGGTTGGTTCCCTTCCACTGTTCCTGTTGTGCTGCACTGATGGAAGCTGCTGGAATATGTTTTGACCAGCTGTTTTCCTCTGCACTAGCCACAAGTATGTTTGGAGACTGACACAAACACATATACACACCTGGTTTTTTCCCCTTAATTCCTGAAATCCAAGAAATCAGCAACAATTTGGTTCCCATCTAAGAATGCAGGGGGCGTTTCTCAGAAGTGCCAGGTGTGTTGATCATTTTGTCAGGCTGGCTGTCAGGGCACTCTGGATACAGGGTTGCTGATCAGTGTCCAAAGCGCATCTTTAAATCATGGAAAGACAGAATCTGGCTGTTCCATGTGTTGAATACAGTGGTGTTCAGGCAGAGGTGAGTGGCACTGGAGGAAAAAATGGTCAGTTTTGACTTGGTCTTGGGATTGTTTTGAGACAATTCATATGCCCCTTGAATATTTTGCAAGAATGCTGAAAATTAGTTTCTTCTCATATCGTATCTTCTCACAGACATATAGAGCGCTTCTAACAGAATAATTCATATTAACTGTGAACATTTCTGTTGGTTGGAGAAAGTGACACAGGACACGGTTTAATGGCATGTACTCAGTAAAACTAGAAACCATTAAGAAATAATGAGAAGGACTCATTTAGTATTCTATTAGTACTAACCACAATTCATGTCAAATCCAAAGAAAAATTTCCAGAAGTCTATAACCTGGATTGCAAAATAAGTCTGATAACCTGGTTTAGGAAGTGCATAGGTTCTTTCAAAGGTAAGCAGTGACATAGGTACAAATTCTGAATTTCTGAAGTGTCATCATCAGTCTTCAGGGTGACCTCATTGTGGCCTTCCAGTGCCTGAAGGGAGCCCACAGGAAAGGTGGAGAGAGACTCTTGACAAGGGCCTGGAGTGACAGGACAAGGGGCAATGGCTTCACACTGACAGAGAGCAGGTTTAGACGGGATATTTGGAATAAATTGTTCCCTGTGAGGGTGGTGAGGCCCTGGCACAGGTTGCCCAGAGAAGCTGTGGCTGTCCCATCCCTGGCAGTGTCCAAAGCCAGGTTAGATGGGGCTCCGAGCAACTTGGAATAGTGGAAGGGGGTTGGAACTGGGTGACCTCTAAGGTCCCTTCCAGCCCAAACCAGGCTATCATTCTATGATTTTGTGATCTTTACTAGTAGACAAGGAAGAAGTCAATAAATCAGTGGAACTGGTGGCAGGTAAAAATGACTAGAAAACTGAAATGCAGAAGTGTCTCTTGAAACAATTTGAAAGTCCTGAGCCAACAGGTGAAGATTCTTGTTTATCTGATCCAAACCAGGGCAGGCACTGCATCTGCAGATCATCCCTTAGCTAGTAAATCAAGTATTTGTAATGCTCTGGCTTTGAAGTTCAACATAATAGCAACATGGCAAAAGAGAATAATGTAATGAAATTGGTGTTTTGCCACTTCTATTATTCTCTGTTGCTACCTGTTGCAAATTGTTTGTGAAACGTCAAAGCACAGTAGGGCTCATAAGTATGCATCTGGAAATTAAGTGTCTGTTTTGGTAAATATTCACATTAGGGCACTTAGGGGTAGTTTTGTTTTGTTTTTTTTCCTT
The DNA here is from genome assembly GCF_030490865.1 of Poecile atricapillus. Lineage (NCBI taxonomy): Eukaryota > Metazoa > Chordata > Aves > Passeriformes > Paridae > Poecile > Poecile atricapillus. Next base: position 16,793,754 of record NC_081288.1, read on the forward strand.
GCAGAGCATGAGGAGTTCCACACAGAAATCCTGTTAAACATAATAGGATTTGTGTGCATAACTCCCTGCGCATCACTTTGAAAGTTTACCCCCTGCAGCATAAGAGTTAGATAATTTTAGTCTTTGAAAATTGTGCTTCTCAGATCTGGTCTTTTCCTACAGTCTGTTATTGATGATGTACTCATAAATGCTTTGGAATAATCATGATCAAATCTTATATTGTTTTCTTTCTGTGGTGGAGAACTTGAGTTATTGTGTGTCTCAGTGCTTTGTTTTGTACTGGAGGAAGTCTGAAAGGAAAAATTACAGAGGTGCAAACATGACCCAGTTTGTAAGTGCACAGTTTATATGCACAATTGACAGATATAAACAATAATATTTGCCCACAGCAAAGACTTGTTTTCTCTCTATATAAATGCATATATACATATCTAGAGATCTGGTATTTAAACAAAAAGTCCCATTCAGCAGCTACTAATACTTTATGGCCCAATAGAAAAATTATATAATTACAAAATCAAACTGTGATTTTCAAAGTGTTTTCTTCTCAGTCTAAGTCTAAATGTCCCAATGCAGAGGTTTTCACCAACCCAAACAATTTTTCTCTCCTGCTGTATTCCTAGTGGAGACACTTTTTAGAGTTACTGCCAAAAAAATCTTTCTCTTAATATGATGCTTTCCTGAGTTTCTTCAGGGTGCAAAATTGGATGGTTATCAGGCAAAACCTGTGGGTTTTTTTGTGGTGTATCCAGTATTCTTTTCCCTATCCATATTGAAAATGGACTGGCAATAGCAATTGTTTTGCAATAGTTTGGCACTTAAGCTTCCAGCTTTCTATGGAACCTGGAACTGCAAAGGAAAGATGAATTAAAAGACTGCTTAAAAAATTAACTCCTTTTTAGAGCAACTGTAATTTGGTTTTAAAGAAGGTCGTGCTTGGTTTTTTGTTTTTTTTTTTTATCTGAACCTGTTAATTCATCTCTGCATCAGTTTCAGTCTCAAGTTTATCAGTTAGTATTTGTAATGCAGGCAATTTATATTGAGACAAGTGGGATTCCTCCCAGTTTTGTGTAGGATTGAACAATGGCACATTTTAAATGTGGGGTGTCTCTGCCTAATGAGAGACAGCTGAGAGGTGTGGGTGGCCAGCTCTGCTCTCCTAAGAGAACTGTGTCATGAAGTCTGGTGCATATTTTGGGTTGTTTTCTTCTTTTTAGACTTGGATTAAATGCTTTTGCCTGGCAAAGTGTGTGTCTGCTCCTTCTCTTACTTAAGTTGCTGGCAAATCTTCCATTGATTTTAGTGGAAGCAGAACTGGACACCAGCTGGACCCAACTTCATATTTGAAAGTGCTTTTTTTCCCCTGGGGTAAATAAACTCCCCAGCGTGCAAATAACTGTGCTGTTGGTTGTCATATTTTATTGGTGAAAATATATCACTTTCAACTATCAGTTGGCTATGAAAACATCTTGTTGCAAAAAGATCAAAACCAAGAAAAAGCTCACTCTGTGTAAAAACAAACAAACAACTCCCCAAAACAAACAACTTCCCCCAATTTGTGAGCCCCCTGGAAGTTGCTGGCATCATGAAAACAGAAATTTTCCACTTTGTGGACATAATAGGAGTCAAGACTTCGGGGCTCTCTTCCAAGCCTGTGCTTGTGCAACACCATGCGTGTGGTAGCCATGGCCTCAGCTGATCCCTTTTGGAGATGGGGAGATTTCTGTGTCATCTTGCATTTCAAGAGCAGGTTGAATCATAATTTAAAAGGTTATAAAACCACACATGGTATCTTCACAGAAGCCACTTGCACAAAACTCCTTCTCCCACCATGTTTTGTCTCCAAGAGAAATAAGGGAACAAAATAGGTGAAAAACAACAACAACAACAACAAAAGCAACAACCAAAAAAATCATCCTGAAGCAGGCACTCAGACCAAGTAGAATAGAAGTTTCATTTATAAATAATGACAAGAAACTTGTAGAAGAAGGTGTCTTTTAAACAGCCTTCATAGAAAACCAGGCTTCTAACCTCATCTATATTTACTACTGGAAAAGGTGGTATGATGTCTTCATAGATTATATGAGATGACATATTTTTGTCACCCAGCTTGTTCTCATAATGTAGACCACACGATCTTCAAATAGTTTCTCTCTGAGAAGCCACCTAGTCATGGTTTAGTAACTGCCAGCAGTACAGACTATCACACCTCTTCTTAAGCTGTTCCAATAGCTAAATGCCACTACTGTTATATAAAATAAAAATAAGATTCATAACCCTCAAACTTAATAACCCAGCTGCCTCTACCTCTTTTCTAGCTGAATTTCTCCATTTTCAGCGTCTCACCAGTATGTCTTGCACCTTTTATCTTTAGACTGAAGTCATCCATTATATCAGATTTCTTATGTAGATAGTCAGAAACAGAGTTCCTGCTTTGACTGATAAACCCAGTAGATTGAAAGCCTTGAATTTCTGATGAAAAGGCTTGTTTTATTCTCTAATCACTCTCATGGAGCTTCTCCAAACCTGATCCAATTTGTCAGCGTTCTTCTTGAACTATGGACACCAACTTGTGATGTGGTATTGCTACAGTAATGTGCTGCTGCATGTGAATAAGTGAGAGAGTCGCACAAATCCCACATAACAGCTCTTGTTACCCTTTGCAGAACTGTGGGATTTGGGGAGTTGTCATTGTACTGATTTTTCTCCTAGCCTTTCATTCTTCCCCAAAGCCATGACCTCCTAGAACAGAATCCTCCATTTTTTTTGTGTATTCTGTATTTTATTGTTATTAAGACATACAGAGGTTTGGGCATAATGACACTCATATTGTTTACTTCTAGTCAGTTCAATAAATGATGCCTAAATTGTTAGTGGTGACTTGACCTTATCCCTTCTTTTTTTGTGTGTCCTTTCCAAACACAATTAATAATTATTTTCTGTATTATTTCATTTTATTAAGAAAAGCCCCAGATGAGGCAGACAATACATACTTCATGAGTTTGCCCGTTAGAAGCCTACATTTGTTTATGATTTCTTGCTTTAAATTGCACATTGAATTCTGTCAGTCACTGAGTTGTTAAGCCATTTGATAACTAACCTTCTGGGCTTACTTAATAAAAATTTTGCCTTACAGGATTGTGTCACACTGCACAGTTTATCAAACTTTACCAGAATGATATTTTTGTTATTAGTGAAAGCAGAAGATAATCTTCAGAAGTTTCAGAAGGTCTGTTTTGGCAAACCTGTATTGAGGCAATTGTTACAGCATGATGACAATATTAAAACTGTCATCAGTATATAGTAGCTTCCTTTAATTTTGTGTTAATGGAATGCAAAACCAGCCATTCCTTTGCCTCTCACAGAACTGATATCAAACTTATGGGAGAGGGCTGGATATCATTAAAAAGTATAAGAAGTACTCCTTGCTGCTTTTGGAAATGTATTGCATGTCTCACAGTTCTCTGAGATTTTGTGTCTCTTCCAAACTTTCTGTATTGGTAGATCAGAGATTCCCAACAGCTCCTCTTTCATACTTGGCTGCAAGTCATTCAAATATGAACATTCAATAAGCCTAATAATTTCATGCCTCTTCCTGGATTAATGCTGAAATATGCTCACAACATCATCCACTGTATCACAGAAATAGTGGTTGTATATAGCTGCCTTTTCTGTGTAATCACTGATAATCTGAGTATTTCCACTTCATTAATTTAATACAAGGGTGAAAATCAGAAGAGATCACCAGACCCTCTAGTTCAGCCTCCAGAACATCATATGTATAATTCCAATTCCTTAAGAAGTGTGAAGAGTAATATAAGGCAGGACAGATAAGTTTTGGTGGTGTAATAGGGAGAGTTGGTGCTGATGCAGGTATGTTAAGCCTTAGGTACCTCTCTCAGCCATTGCTTCCTGGCCCATCCTCATGTGGAACCAGCCTTTTGCAGGCTCAGAGAGGGCAAGTGAATAAACCATTGTATTAAGGCATTTAAATCAAGTTTAAAGGCCAACGAGTATAATGAAATACGGACTGAGAAAATGGAATTTGTTTGTGTCTACATGTTCCTACTGGAATAATTATTCCCTATTGGAAACTTTTGCCTGTCAATCCCCAGCTATTTAAAACTGCAACAACAATATCCAGTTGTTGCTTTCCTGTGTCCTCAGTCTTTATCCTAGCTTTTGTTAGGGACAATGCAGTGGTATTCATCAGCAACAATAAGACTGTTATGTTTCATTGTGTTTTTTCCAAAGCTATACAATGTTCTAGCCATTATGGAAGGGTTGCAGTCAGCTGAGTGATGTTTACATGTCACTTCCATACCCTAATAAGAGGTATAAAAGAAAGTGTATTGTAGCCAGCAGGGGAGAGATTCAGCTTGGAAGGCTGGGACTTCTGCCTCATACAGAAACACAGTCAGGCTAGACAGCACTGCACTGCCTAGTGTGCTTTTATTTTAGGCTTCTCCTTTAGTGGCACGAGTGTCAGTAGTACCTGTAGCAGACTGCTTATTCATGCTGCTGCTGCTGCTGTGATCGTTTGCTTTTGGGCAGCATTAATTCTGTGGCTGTGCTAAGTTAGGAATCCATTTCCAAGGACATCAATGGCGTGGCTGTCTGGCTTGTCCTGGCAGCAGCCGGTCTCATGCGTGTGATGGGGTTGTTCTTGACTCTGTTTGCTGGCATTCCCATGAAAGCATTCCCACACACCTACGCCAGCGGGATCAGCACTTTTTCTGGAAGCGGGGTCTTTCCAGCTTTTTCTAGGATGGTGCCTCACAGTCACATGCTGGAGGTGACCAGCATTTCTGATACATTCCTCAGGCATTTCTCTGTGCGTTTCTCAGCCCTGGTTCTTGTGGCTGGGCTCTTCTCTTTGTAGTGGCAGCTCATTTCACAAGACTCATGGAAGTCATATGGCTGCCTGAGGTCATCACAGAGAAGAAGATCCCGAGTTTGCAAATCTGTGGGTTGAGCCTGGGGGTGCATTTCTGACACAGCTGTCAGGCAAAGCAGAGGTTCCACCACATTTCTGCCTTTCAAACATGGTATCCTTGACTCTTGACACTTTGGCTTCTGGGAACTACAGCTATTGTCTGTATTCATGGGAGGTTGAGAGAGAGCAGGAATCCTAATAATTAAGATTTCTTGGAAGAAGAAATGAAATCTGTTCCTTAGTTTGGATATGGGTGGAGCAGGATTCCCCTTTCTGTAGCCAGCTGGAGAAACATCTTCATATCCCCCAGTGTCTTTGACAGTAACAAGGCAGGAGGAAAATCTGAGATGTGTTGGTAGTACTTGCTTCCAGGTAATCAGACCCCAGTGCTAAATCACTCAGTTTATTAGTCAAAAGCTATTTTATGGTTTTAAACATTCTACTTGATAAAATAAGGGCTGTTTTGATAGAACAATAGAGCTTGTGACCCCAGGTAGTATTCTTAACTATATATAGATGGCTTTTGGTGTTTCTTCCCGTGACTGCACTGTGACTGTTTATATAATTTACCATTAGTCATCAACAGACTGCATAGATTGCTGGTTGAGGAGCTTGACTCAAACTGAGTGGTTAGTCAAGTGCTATGGCAAATGCCAGCCTTTCTGAGGAAAAGATCGTGTCTCAAGGCAGTGCCCATTCTGGATTGGGTCCTAGTTGGGAGTCATGAAGGGTTTCTGCTCTGTGATCCCATTTGTGCAACAGTTTTATAATTCTATGATATATATGCCTGAGAGCTTGAAAAGGCACTTTAGCCTTCTTCTCAGCCCATGTTTATCAGTTCTGGTGGGAACTCTTTTCCCATCAATAATATGTTTTTCTTCTTCAGGAGATGAGGAAAATGAGGTTCACTTTGCCATGAGACACTGGATTTTGGTCTCAGCCCTGTTGAGCTGGAGGAGCTGGTGCTCTTACCCACCTTAAAATTGCTTATGAGCTTGGGTACTGTACATTGTCCATTACTGTACCACTCCAGGTTAAACCCCATCACAACCAGGCTGGGAAGGAATCTGTCTCTGTGTGAATTCCTCAGAGACTTCTGGTTCCTTGCCTTCCTCTGTAGTGTAGAGTGCACTGGATTAACCTCACCTGGAAAACCCACCCACTAAATTCCTTGTAGGTGACGCTTCTTATTCTTCTTGTAACTATTGTATTTATAACTTTTGATATTTTACTGTAGGCTTTGTACTTTCCTTGGCTGTTTGAGGGGATTCTGTGCAGACTATTATCAAATGAAAACATCAAAATGAGAGAACTAGGAAAGAATGGCTGGTTGGTGCTCTCAGGCAGCACACAAAGTCCTGCATTTTGGCACTTTCTTCAGGTGGACAAGGCCATTGTCTTCAAGGCCCATGAAGCAGTGAAGTCCCTTTGTGGTGTGTGGTTGCCACTGGAAATATTGCCAAATTAACAGAGAAGTAGGAGTGTGAGAGTGCCTGGGTCTTGTTTCCCCACTGCCTGCTGTCTTTGGAGGTTTTGGAGAGATGTTTTGATTGAAAACTTGACTGCTGCACTAATGTGCAGGCACTGGCAAGCTGCTGAATGCTGAGAATGCTTCTAGTGCACAAACCTTTTAGAATTTTTTCCATTAAAACCAGCAGTTTAGTAAAAGTAGGGGAAAAAAATGTTAATTTTACTGCCAAGCTCTTGAAGTGACCAATTTCCTCCTTCTGTCTTGAGCATTAGAGACCTTACTTATTCCTGTTTATGAAATCTGAGGTTACACATGCACCTATAGTTGTTGTGTCACCTTCTGCCTCTGTAGAGCTGAGTGTTGACTGCAGGTGTTCTGTGGAGACTGAAGGCAAAATAAAAATGCCAAGTAATTGGTACTCCTGACTCTCAATCCAGCATGTCTTGTGTTGCAGAACATAAGTAAAATGAAAGGGAAGATCTTCAGAGAGCTGCATGCAAATTTTGACTGGTTGTGGTTTTGGAAGTCAAGGAACAAGGCGATACAGAGAATGCTTTTTAAGCTGTTCTATCAAATGTCATATCTCTGTTTTAATATTTTATGTGATGTGGCTTCTTTCAGATGATCAGCTGGATTATCTTAGATCAGAGAAAAGGGAGTGGTACTACTCAGCTGCAGAAAATAGGAAGAAAGTGCTGCCATGGCAGGGTAGGGCACAGACACACTGACTGCAGAGCACTGGCTATTTGTGGAGCTTGTTTCAATGTACACATCTCACAAATAGCCAGTCAGAATTACTGAAGTGGAGGTGTTTTATGTATAATCAATATGTTTAAAACAAACTTCAAAAAAAGTTTATACAACACTATTTTAGAATTTTTCCCCTGGTATTTGTTAGATAAGACCGGTAGATATTTGTTTTCTGGACAACTTTCCTATTTGTTTGCTTACTAATTATAATGGAAAGACCTACTAAATTATGTATCTGTGTTAAACAGCTTGCTTTTCAAACAACAAAGGAAATTGTCCACGACTCTCATTTCTTCTTTTATCTTTCTCTTAAAGGGCAACACTTTGAGGAAAATCCTCCTGTATCGGTACTTTAAAGGGGAGTATGGAAGTGGTATGAATGGGCCCCTGTCTGCCAGCTACAGCAAAACTGCACAAGTGGGAGGTAAATCAACACACATCATTTCAAGAGAGCAAAATTAGCAGCACCATTTTTTTGTAATAGGCACATTGGACATGCTCCAGGCATTCAGTTGGTAAATAAATCAAACATGTTCTGTAAGCACTTAGAAGAGAGGTAGTATCAGACTCTTCTATTTTTAAGTTGCACACACTTCTCTCAGATTGTGCATTTGGAGGTACCAAAGTAGGTACCAGTAAATCCCCATCCAGAAATTCTGCAAAGCAGAAAACTTTTGAAGAGACATGATGTTGTTTCTGGAAACTAAAGAATGTTTTGACATTCCAGATCCTTTATTGGTATATGAAAAAGGTAAGATCTAAGGAAAAGCTTCTCACAAAAATACTGGTTAGACAACAGAACACATTTTCCTGAGAGGTTGTAGAATGTTTCAGTTCTTGTTACAACTTTACTGGACAACACTCTGATGAATTTGTCCTATCTTCCTGTGAGCAAGAAGTTTCAGTATCAGATTTCAGATCTCTGTAGGTCCATTATAACCTAAGGTTTTGTATTATTCTGCTGTAGAAGCCACAGGAAGTTACTGCGGGCTGGTTTCTAGGAAAACCCATAATAATGGATATCATAGGAAATGAGCCTGGAGCTAGGTATAGAGCCAGGTCAGAACTGCATTTCCAGTGCACACTGAAGGCATGCCCAGATTTGTCACCTTTTGCAGATATTACTGAGCTGTTCCTCTCTAAATATTTCAATGTAGACACTGAAAATCTTTGCAGTCTTAACACCCTATATGCCAATTTCACTCTCTAACAAACAAGAGACTGGAATTTTACTATTTTTTTAGTTCTCTCTAAAAAGTGTGTGTGTGTGGCTTCATCACAAAGTCTGAAGCATTTTAATCAGTTTAATCAAAGTAGTACTTGCTGATTAAAGCAATACTGTATTTTTACTAATGAAGTAGACACAGTTACATCTTTAGAGAAGTAAGTATAGCAGGAAAGATGATCATCTGTGATAATAAAAGGTGGTTGATTTAATGAGCTAATACAATTTAGCAAAATTTCTTCAACCCACACCTTTAATTTGGACTAACTCAAGTCTGTGTTCTTAAAGAAGACATCATCATGATGATGGTGTTGATGATGATAATGATCTAGGAGCTGGCAAAAGCATTTGGCTGGAAAGTCAGACCCATAACCAGGGTGGATTTACCAGAAGACAATTTTAATGTAGAATACACCTGCGACTGAAGAGCAGATTTAAAAAGGGTCTCAGAGCACTGACCCTAGTCACAGTTTAGTGTACATTTCAGTGGAATTAAAAAAGGGTTCCGTGAACAAATCCATGTCCTTTCCAACTTATTTATTGTCTGAATATCATGACAGAACAATGACTTGGGGATTTGTTTTATTTCTTATTCTTAGAGTGCAACATTGCAGTTTCTTACAAATATCTTGTTTTTATCAAAGGGAATTTTGCCTGACAGAATTATGTTGCTATTGTGTGCTTTATCACTACTAATAGGTTCATTTTCATATATGTGTGTGAAGAAAACATGAATGGTATTTGTGTATTTGTCTGATTTGCAGGTGGATTTTCGGGACAAGATGCAGATAAGTCTGGGGTGACCATGTTTGATATCCAGTGCCTCCTGGACAAAGAAGGTGCCTCAGAGCTGGTCATAGATGTGATAGTGAACACCAGAAATGACAGGATTTTCTCAGAAGGCATTCTGCTCGGTATTGCACTGCTCGAAGGTGGAAATACGCAAACACAGGTACTTATTTCATCTGCTTATTCACATATTGATTCTCAGATGCATGTGGTCTGGAGACAAGTAAAGAGAAACCTTTTGGCGTGAGTTCTGTGAAAAGTTTGTCACTAGAATATGTACCACTCTAATGCAAATGTAAATATTCCCTATTACTATGCATTAGCTCTTCAGCAGAAGAAAATGTTTTTCAGCTGTCCCTCCCTGTGTAGCACCATGCTGCTTTTAATCTGGTCATTGCCATGTGAGCATTATCCCCAGTTATTTTATGTCACTCTTTGTAAAATTAAAAATGATAATACTTCTAAGTTTAACGAATTATTTTCTGGAAACTTTCACAGACATTTATCAAAATCTCCAAAGAGAAAAAAACCTGCTCATTTGAGAAGACCAGTATCCCAGCTGATAGAAAATATCTGCTTTAAACTATGCATTTCTATGGGTTTTTTTTAATTATGTCCCTCTCACCCAGATTTAGCCAAATCAGACAACTGAGGGAAGACAGATAATTGATATGATATGGGAAGGCTAGGAGAATTTGGATTGTTTGTAAACTGTTGCAAATGGTCCTCAGACTGCTTGACAGTTATATTTAGGGACTGGGATTTATAATCTAAAATAATATTTAATAATAAATTCTGTCTGTAGCACAAAAAAATTAATATAATCCAAGGTATAATATTACATATTAGATGTTCCATGCTTTCTCTTGTTGTTACATAATAAGTTACTTTTCACTGTTATTTGTAGATGGAATATCATGACTAGTAAGCCTGGAGAAATGGAGAGTGTCACAAAGTAATTTAACTTCAAGTACAATATTGTGACATTTAAAAGACTGCAAATAGCACTGTTCACTGTTTTACCCAAATTTTAAAACATTATCATCAAGGGTGGCCTTTGTTACCAGCCTTGTATATCACTTCGTGAAAGAACTGGTCAGGCCGTGGCCAACATTTGTTCTGTGTAAGTGAAGTAATTATTCATCATTGGTTTCACAAAAAAAAATAGTGTATTTTTGTATTTCTTCTTCCTTAGAAGATTGATATCTAAAGAATTTACTTTTTTTTTTTGCAGTATTCGACTTACCAGCAACTAAAGGAGCAGAAAAAGTCAGAAAGGTTCTTTAAAGTGCTGTATGATCGCATGAAAGCTGCTCAGCAGGAGATCCGATCCACTGTGACAGTGAACACTATTGATTTGGGGAGCAAAAAGAAAGAGGATGACAGCGACCTCACCATATCTGTTCCCAAAAAGAGAGGTAAGGAGGCACCCCTGGGAAAGAGGGGAGCAGGGCATTATATTGACACTGCATGTGCTGCACCACTGATGTTCTGCTGAGCTGATCAATAAGCTTTAATGTTAATCATTGCCAATTTGCATATTTTGCCTGTTTTTCTCTGAATTACAGTCCATCTCAGGTTGGCTACAAGGAATTAGTTTTAATGAAATCAGTGAAGCTCTGCCAGTTTGCATCAATAAAAGATACTGAGCCGTATTTTTAGAGGAGCAGAAGCAGAGGCTGCTGCTATTGGGGATATTTCACAAGAGCAAGCGCAGGAACTGATTTCCCACCCTGTGGTCTTCCCATTGTTCTCATCATTTATTGTATATGGGAGAGAAATAGTAGGGCTTTTTGTGTTAATGTTCTATTTCACTCTGGTTTGTGGTTTATTTGGAACATGCTATCCCTGCATGAATGTTGCTTTGATATTCTTTGTGAGTTGCCTAGAGGTCTTTGAAAAGTTAGGCACCAACAAAGAAAAAGTTGCATTTGTTATTATTGTTTTCTTATTGTTTAATCAAATGGGGAGAAAGACTTCCAAAAATGAAGGAAAATTATCTTCTTTTCAGTTAAGGATTCAACCCTGCATCTGAAAGAGGGAATGAAAGGACAGTTAACAGAAGCATCTTCTGCAACCTCCAAGGCTTACTCTGTGTACAGAAGAGAAATGGACCCAGAAATAGATCTGATGGGCTCAGGAGCAGATGCTGCAAATGCAGAAGAGAAGTCTGCGGAAGAAGCAATCATGAGCCCTGCCATTGCAATCATGCAGCCAATACTGAGATTTCTTCAGCTGCTGTGTGAGAACCACAACCGAGAGCTCCAGGTAAAGTGTTTTGAGCTGAGCTTTTATAGGGGTGTTATTAGAGGGGCTGCACCTTCAAAAGGGGAGAAAAAGACGCCTGTGCCTGGCCCCTGTTACAGAATAGGGTTGTCTGAGATGTTGGGGTTTTTTTGGTCCAAGGGATAAAATAACTCTTTTCAAGAACCATTTGGGTTCTGTGTTGGAGGAGTGCATGTTTATATCCTCAGAATTGCTTGGGGATCTCAGCACAGCCACATGGAACTCAGAAGGGTCTAAATGTCCCTGTTAGTAAGGTTCCTGTGCACAACTGGTGGATCACTTACCACAGACTTGAAGAGCACAGGAAGTTTCTGGATACTGCCCTTTTCCCAAAGTTTCCTTCCTTACAATTGAAGGCTTTAAGATGCTCTGTGTGTCCCTGCTATCAGTTCTTTTGGTAGAGATTACTGTCCCCATAGCAACCTCTGCAAAATGTATTTTCTGCAAACATACCTCAGTGCTGTGGCCAGGAGCCTCCCTTGCAGCTGTGGAAGGGAGGTTTCAGCTGAGCTCCATAATGTGCCACCAGACCTGCTCAGCTGTGGGGAACAGCTTCCAAGAGAGAGGCTGTAATGGGTGTGTGGGAGCAGGTCTGCAGGACATATAAAAGACATTTAAGGCCAGTGCAGATGTTTGCCAAGTTCATTTTCCTAAGCCCTCCTTGCTCTATGATTTAATCAAATAATAGTTCTCAATTGCTGCATTAAGACCTAATATATTTTCTGTAGTAGTGCAGTGTAGTTCAGTACCTGAGACACAGTGGCCATGTGGAATTGTATACTTCAATGTTCTCATGAAAAAGACTTTGTTTGCCTTGATTCTTTTCTTCTTCTTTTTTTTTTTTTTTTTTTTTTTTTGTGTTCCTTTCCTTCACCCACCAGAATTTTTTAAGACATCAAAACAATAAAACAAATTACAACCTCGTTTGTGAGACCCTTCAGTTTTTGGACTGCATCTGTGGGAGCACCACAGGTGGGCTGGGCTTATTGGGGCTTTACATCAATGAGAGGAACGTGGCTCTTGTCAACCAGACGCTGGAGAGCTTGACGGAATATTGCCAGGGCCCGTGCCATGAAAACCAGGTAGGGCTCAAGAACTTCTGGATGCAGAAGGCTATACTTGAATGTTGGTGTCAGGGTGCCTATCACAAACCTTTCAGTACTCCTGATAACATAAATTCACTTGGAGCTGCTATGACTAGACACTCTTCAAGCTTTCCTGAGGCCTGAGTGACCCTTTTAAGTCAGAACTCAAAACAGACTCTTCCTACTTCTTCCTCTGAGGGTTTGCAGTCCTTTTGGAGACAGTTTCATGTTTTATGTTGCTGTATCCATGGCTTAAACCTCACTTTGTGAGATGGTATTTGGAGTCACAGTTTCAGAAGCACATTGCACAGATTTGCGTTCTTCATTTTCACACATTTTGCCCTTGCTGGTGTTTATACACCTTGGTAACATTTACTTTCCTTATTTCACATAACTGCCACAAAGTCTAACTTGCTTTCCTGCCATACCACCTAGCAGCATCTTTAATTATGGTATCAGTAATGAAATGGATAAGACTAAAGGCCATGCTTCTAATCTCCTGTGCCTTGCTCACTACAGCCTTTTGAAGTCACACAGCTGTGACTTTTGGTGAAAGTCTCTTTAGTGCCGTGCTGAAGAAGTGTGGAAAGGTAAAGGATGTGATTACATGCTGCCATATTTGATCTGAAGAGAACTGCAGTAAAGTTGTCATAGTGGATGAAACAGCAGAATTTTTGATATGAATTACCAGTGGGAAAATTGTGGCAAGCAAAATTACAGAAGCAATCTGTTCTCTATGCTAGAAATAGCTGAAGAAATACATGCAATATTAATGGTACTTCATTAATGTGCACCAGTGAAATGCAAAGTGCTATTACTGCCATTGCTAGTAATCATCTGCCTTTACTTAATATTTTGAAAACAAACAAAAATCCTTTAGTGGACTTAATTTTGAACAGTCATATTTAATCCACTTATGAATGGGAAAAACAACTGTCAAAAAAGTATCGCTACATGACTGGAGATGAAAAAATATGTTACAAGTTAACGTGCTCTCCAACGAAGTTATGTGAGAAGCACTGGAGGAACACTGATATGGAAGGGAATGATGAATTACACTTTATTACTTAGACCTATCTTCTGGGAAGTCACACAGGATCTGAGTTACAATTGTTTACACCAACTGCAAGTCAAATTCAATATATTTCAGGGACAAATGCTCCATGCTTTCATTTTAATTTTCTCCCCTCTCTCTGTCTTTCTGGAAGACTTTTCCTTTCCTATTGTCCCATAAACCTTCCAGAGGAAAAGGTGCCATAGGCTCTCGTATGACTGACTGTTGTGCACAAGGCCTAGAAGGTCCAGAACTCCAACTGTAAAGGCATTTGGGAAGTATCAGTGGTCACAAATACAGTTTTGAATTCCCTATCCAGAAATACCTGTCTTTGCAGGACATGTCCAGATGCATGGAGAGAACTTTGATTTTCATGAACATTTTGTGCTGTAACAGCAATATTAATGCTGGCTGCTGAGGGCAAATGAAGAATCTGAGCGTGCAAATTTGGTTGTGCCTGCAGTCGAGCTTGTCTTTTATGTCTGAGGCTGGCATGTGCTCAGCTGAATCTGGCAGTGCTCCTGAGGGCTGCTGTCTGCAAGTTGTACCGCTTGGTGCCAAGCCCTGCGGGATTCTCTGGGAGCAGATTTTAGCTTGCACCACCTTTCTTCCAGTTGAGTATTTCATACTGGCGGTGTTTGGGTTAGTTCTGTGCACACAAGTCTCCCCCAGCACTGCATGTGGTGTGTTTTCAGGCTGTTCTGCTTTGGCTGAAAGGTTATCACTGTTCCAAGGTGTTTTAAGTTTTGGGTCCTTTTGGAAATTTGCTGATGTGCATATTCTCTTCCTCCCTCTCGCTGTATTGTCTCCCTCTTTTTCCCTCTCCTCCCCTCCCTTCCTTCTGCCCCTGCCCCATTTCCTTCTCTCCTCTTATTTTGCAGACATGCATAGCCACCCATGAGTCTAATGGGATTGATATTATAATTGCTCTCATCTTGAATGACATAAACCCTCTTGGCAAATACTGCATGGACTTGGTGCTTCAGCTCAAGGTACAGTATATGTAAATTTGTTTATTTGAATTTGGGTAGCAACAGAAGACTTACGTATGTGAGAGCTCTAGGCAGCCTGACATTTACTTAATCTTACCATAGCGCAGTATATTCAGAAGCCTTTGGAAAAAAAAAGATTGCAAATGAGTTCATCCCAGCTTCTGAATCCTTATCAGGCCCTCTGCCACAGGCCTTTTGACCCACTGCTGTGTTTCGGACTATGTCCTCAGTTGTTTGTTTTTTTTAAAATCCTACAATCAGGCATGAGACAGCTAGCATGAAAAGTCTGTATTGTGGATATCAAGATTGATAAATAGCCACACTATATAGGCATGCAACAAATCAGGCATTCTCTCTAAATACCGAATTCTTAAAAATTATTTGAGAAGGAAATGCTGTGAAAAAAAATAATACATCAGATGACCTGCAATGTCAAATAAAGTTGAAAATGAGATTCAAGTAAATTGTACTTTATTTCCCTTCTCAGTGTCCTCTGAGGAGAAACACAAAGTGTGGAGTGTGAGGGCAAAGCTTAGAGTGGGAGGGCTTATAATGTAATTTTGTTCTATGTTCTGGGGAGAGTTGGACTGGCTTGTAGATAAGTTTCTCCGGCCTCTGTTTCAGTGCATGCAGAGAGGAGCTCTGCAGCTGCACTGTCTGCCAAGCAGGGTAGAACCTGTCCAGGAGGAGCCCTGGGTTGTTGCCTTTTCTTGCCTCCAAAATTAAGTATTTCCATTGCAGATGGTCTGTTTCCTCCCCAAACCAGAAAATACTTTGTGGTAGCTGCATTGCATCATATTGGCAATGTTATACATGTCTAATAAAATAATTAATAGAGCTATATATCATGTACAATGAAACAGTGAATCAACAGTGCCTTACATATGATTTTAATAACTGTAATTACATTTTTGAATGGCAATGTAATTCAGGCCCCCCTCTAGCAAAACACTTAGGCAGACATTTAACTTTGAACACACAGACAGTTCTTTTGAAGTCTAAATTTCAGTCTCTGTAAAGATGTAGCTGCGTTCACTCCAGTGCCATTTTGATTTGCCATTGTCATGAGACTAGCAAATGCTTGTAGAAGAGCTTTTCTCTGTAGTTACTAAAAACAGACTTGAGACACACCTCTGCAAGGACCAGTGTGACCCTGTTCACAGGAGGCTGGCTGTGCTCAAACTAACTCAATTAACAAAAATTGTGGTGAATGATAGCAGAGGTTCAGACTGTGGAAATGATTCAGATTTTACAGAATCACAGAGTCATTTCCTTTAGTAGGGATGTCTCAAGGTCATCTTGTCCAAGCCCCCTGCTCAAACAGGATCAGCTAGAGCAGGTTTCTCAGGATCATGGCCAGCTGAATATCTCAACAACTGGAGATTCCATAACCATTTTGGGCAGCCTATCCCACTGTTTGATCCCTCTCACAGTATAAAAGTGTTTCCTTGTGTATAGATAGAATTTCATGGGTGTTTTGTCTCTTGCCATCTCATTGGACACTGCTGAGAGGGTCTGGCACCTTCTTCTGCATTTCTCCCCACCAGGAATTGATACATATAGGTAAGATCTATCTAAACCACTTGTACTAAAGGCTGAACAGTCACAACTTTCAGTGGCTCCTTAAATGAAAAATGTTCTGTTCCCTTCATCATTTTTCTGGCTTTTTGCTAGACCCATTCCATTATGTCCATATAATTCTTGTACTGGAACTGGACACCTTGCTGGACAAGACGTGATCTCAAGAATTGGATCCAAATTAAGAAGCTGCTGTTTTTGATTTTGAGTGGCAACACATTGAAATGCATTTTCCCATGCCATTTTATTTTAGCTTGTTTTGCACATAGTTTTTGATGTGGTATTTAATTACATTTTCATGGATTATATTTTCCAGTGGACTCCCTAATCATTTAGTGAGCAGAGCAGACAGTGTTCACTGAGTGCACAGATGGCCAGTGTTCTATTCTGCCTCTTTTTATTTCGAGTGTGACCCCCTGGCCTTCCTTACTGACCAGTGTGTAAGCCCTGGCACACAGTAAGAGCTCAATACCTGCCACATCTGTGACAGGATGAAGAGACATTGTCAGTCTAAAGGTACAGAGAGTTTAAAACAAAGTGTCTTTTTTTTTTCCTCATAGCTCTATCTTGTTGCTTCACTCATTAATTTCTTTTTCCAAAATTTTTATTAGGAGATGAGATGGGAACCCAGGTAAAGGTGAAATGAAGAGTAGAAGTGCTTTGGGCTGTGCACCTGGGAACTGATTTTTCACAGTACTAATGTGTTATGAACTTTGTTTTGTATTTTCCAAGTGATGGATGGTTTTTTTTCACTGATGTTTGGGATTGGAAATCAGATCCTAGGCTCTCCAAATGTGCAGAAAGTGAGAAATAAGTAGCCAAATAACCATCTCAAATGCCTGCTGTAATTCTAGGCCATGACAAAGCACTTTTGCTGAGTCAGTAGCAAGAAGCTGGCTGTTGATGAAACTAAGTCCTACCCTTCCCATCTTCCTGGAAGCTGCATCAGGCTTCTGTCCATCCCGAGGGTGTCTGCATTGGGAAAGAGCTTCAAAGTCCTCCTCAGCCATGAGTGAATGGATTGATGCCTTCCTCCTGTTTCCTCCCTTTCCTTACCAAGCTACTGGGAGCCTGTCATGGTCCCTTCCCTCCTCCTTGGTTTGAGATCCTGCCAATGCTACCACTCCTGACTTGGTCACCACTTTAAGAGAAATCTGCAGCAGCAAAGGAAGCATCCTACTCTTCAGAGCAGCATCCTCTTAGTAATCCTGACCAAAATGCTCTTCTCTACCTCCTCCTGTTCTCATTCACTGTGCACATTAAACTTCAGCAGTGCCAGTCACCAGGTAAAGAGTCTGACTAGACCTTTCCCATGGATGATCCTGATTTGATTTGGAAGCAAAAGGAAAGGGACATGGCAAAACTCATATGGAATGCTGTTCTCCTTGAGCCAGTCCCAGTTAGGTCTTCTCATCTCTTGTTCTTTGTCCTTAGCTCATTCCTGTGTTGGCAAGCCCAGGCTCCTCTGTCCTTGCTTCTGTCTCAGCTCCCAGTCTCTTCTTCCAGAAGTTTCTAATTCCCCAGTTACGTACTTGTCTTCATTCTAATCTACTCTCCTTCCACTTACCTTCAGTCTCATTCTTCAGTCCTCTAGTCAGAGGTGTTTAATCCTCAGCCTAACACAGCCCTGAGCAAGCTGCTTTGAGCAAGGGCTGGACTGCTGGAATCTTAGTCCAGAGGGCAGCCTTTAGTGTGTGGTTTTATGATCCAACCTGCACAGTTTTGTGATTCTGTGCTCACCAAGAATAATCCCTGTGGACTTTTAGCTGTGAAATTAGTGTGTTTCTGCACTATAGTACTCAAATTGTAATTTACAAAATGCTTTTGAGTTGGACAAGTTTGACTGGGACACTACAACTCATGTGATTGTTCTATTGACCTCTAGTGCTCTGTATTTTCAGTTCTATTATCAAAACTTGGAGATACAAAGGCTGCTTAAAACATGAGTTGCTTGAACATGTAGGAAATAACATCTTTCTTTCGCCCTGGTCGCAAAAGCAGCTGAACCCTTTTCCTCTGGAACTGTCCATGCCAATTATCTGAGGCACACCCTCACTGGAGAAGTTTTGGCTAGAATTGTTGATAATGGCAATAAGCAGCTGAGAATGAGGTTATAGGGTGGGTTGGGAATTTTCCTGGCCCCTACCTCTTCCCTTGGGACTGTCTCTTGCTTCCAAGTGTTCCAACAGCTCAGTCTGTAATAGGCAATGATGAGGATGCTGTGGCAGGTCAGCCAAGGCAACCCTGCTCTGGGGCAGAAAGCAGCCAAACCTCCAGAATTCCTCTCCACCACAACTGATTGAACTGGAAGACAGGCAGGTCTCTGAAGTCTGAGGCACCACTGGGCTACAGCAGCTAAAGCTCATGCTGGGTAATCCTGAGGAGCGGTCTTGATGAAAAGCAGCCAGTTGACAAGGCAAAGGTTGTCTTTATATATTCTCACAGGAATATTTAGTAGTGAAACAAAATCTCAGGAGTGTATGAAAACAGTTTATTTTACAACCTTTCAAATAATAACCAGTTTGACTTCATAAAAACCAAAGGGGAGGAAAACCTGCCTGAATGATAAAACCTTTTGTGTAACGTGTTTTGTAATTACCTCTGCTGAGTCTTGTTTTAACGAAAGCCAAGGCAAAAATTGCTAGGTGGGCAATAAGGAAAGAAAATATAATTTAACTTCTCATGAACAGTCTGCAGCAACACTCTGTATCAAATATTTTTCAGTGTTTAAAATTTTCCTTCCAATATAGTGTGCAGAGTTAGTGTTATGCTATGCTGACATTAAAAAAAAAACTATTAAATACATCAGTAAAATAAAAGATGCAAGTGGTTGAAAATCTTATCCACTAAAAAAGTGGTCCTCATAATCTCAATTAAAACAAATGCAAGGGTCATTAATCCATGAAAGAGATTTAAAATTTGCACTAATTTGGTTTTGTATCTCTAGAACAATGCCTCCAAGCTTTTGCTGGCTATTATGGAAAGCAGGCAAGACAGTGAGAATGCGGAAAGAATCCTTTTCAACATGAGACCAAGAGAACTGGTGAGAAAACTTGTGAATATTCATAAATCTTTTGGCTGAAAAAAAATCTGTCATTAAAACATTTCTAAAATGATCTGTATCTAAGCTGAGAAGTGTTGGCAGCGTATGGTGGCACAATGTATCAGGATAGTACTAATTCACAAAAAGTACTTTAAAAGGATAAAGCATGCATGATTTCAGTCTTTACGACTTCATTATTTTTATCCGTTCCAAGCACTTTTCTGTAATTGTTTCCTAACTAAATTATCATATTCTGGTAGACTGTCTTCAAGTGCAGTTTGTCAAGGGTTGGCAAATTAAGCTTGTACAGTTTGTGAAGCAGTGCTAAGAGAAACGTGTGTGTAGACACAGAATGCATTTAATATACATGTATGTTATTTGTTTGTCTCATGAACAAAGAGAGTTCCAAGCAGTTGTTGCTGTGTTTTGGAATGACCCTGATGTTTATGGAGGTCTCCAGGAACTTTAAATGAGTTGGAAATCTGGGGAAGTAATTTCCAATACGACTTGACTGTGTAACAACAGAAACAGAGAGATCTGGGAATTCTTATGGGATTCTGAGGAAGAATCTGGGGGCATGGTCCCTGCCTTAGGCAGAGCCCAATGCCTGCTGGCATTGTGCTGCTGCTTGCTCTGGCCAGAAGAAGATCATGGCTACACTCTAAGTGCTACACAGCTCTTCCTACCATATCTAGACCAGTCTTTAGAAGCATTTGTGAAAATACCTGCTCACAAAGGCTCAGCATTGCCGTTCCTTTCTCATGGTTGCTGATGAAAAATGTAGCAGTTTGGAGCTTCATAAATCCTTCAAGCTTGTCTTTATTCAGAAAGTGCTTCTCAGGCTGCTCACCCTTCTTGCAGAATTGCAGGGCACCCATCCAGACTGAAGCTGAACAAAGTGGCTGTGTTCAAACACAGTGTGTTTTTTCCCCAAGAACCACATTTATTTCATCTCTCCCTGGCTTGGTTTGTGTTGCAGGTGGATGTGATGAAGAATGCCTACAACCAAGGTCTGGAATGTGACCATGAGGAGGAGAATGGAGATGATGGCATCTCCCCAAAAGATGTTGGCCATAATATCTATATTTTGGCACATCAGGTATGTCTTGTTTTGTGACGGCTTCCAGAAAAGCACTGCATGGTTAAACTCCACGTTGTTGCAGGTGGAGTCATGCACTTCAGTGGTAAGAGAGAAATAACAATGTGTTTATTTATGAAAACCAAAGGTTGATAGCAGATCTTACAGTGGGTTAATAAGGTTCAGTGGCAAGGCACACTTGATTGTTTACTGCATACAGGACAGGCTCAAGCCAACACTGTCAGGGAGACCCTCCTGTTGAGTCATGGTATTAAGGAAAGATCCCCTTGCATTCTCCTTCTCAGAGAGGAGTTTAGGTGCAGTTGGATCCAGACTTAGTCCCAGCTTTGCCCGACAGTTTCTGTCTAAAGGTTTATCTGCACATGATCAATCCTTTATATCATTTAGCCATCAAGATTTCAGAGTTTAGCATGCTCTTAACCACTTAGCAAGAGTCTCTTACGGTAAGGAATCCCTCAGTTTTGAGGAACAACCTTGTGAGCCATCCCTTGCCCAAGGGGAGATCCTGAATATGTTGGTACTCCCATTGAGGAGAAATTTCACACAACCTGCTATTTGCAATAGAGCAGTGTGAGTAAAACAGTGACTGTCCACTTAGCTTTGTCTTATTTTAAAATTAACAGATTATTTATATCAATCAAATCATAAATTGTGTTACCATTACTGGTATATTTTAAATAGTGCCTTCAGTTGTGATACCAAGTGAACTTGATTTCAGAAGATTCCTATTATTTTAGAAATATTACTTTACCAATAAGAATAATTGTGCCTCTTCACTGCTTTCTCCTTTCAAATTATGCTGTAGTGCCCTCAAGCTTTGTCTGATCACTTTTACTTCTCTGCTGGTAAAGGTAGAATGTACACGGAAGGTTGTTATTTAATGGGCTATTTATTCTTCAGAATAGCTGATGTCAAAACCAGTTTATCTTTCAATTACATTCAGAGTATTGAAAAGTTTTTTTGTAATTGAAAGAGTAAGGACCATGAACTTCTTAGTTATATCATAAATTACAAAATTTGGTATTTCTTATAAGGGCCAAATTTAAAAAAAATATTTTTCCCAAAGTAAGAAGAAACAGATAGAGATAGGGAGTGTTCCTCATTCATTATGTTTATTAAGTGTTTTTAGGAATTGAATACTCGGTGGAATAAAAAAGAAAAAAAGCTATCTATAGTTACAGTAGCATTATGCAAAGTTTCTTTCAAGAAAGGAATGCAAAAAAGGAGTTACTGAGTTATGCAGGCGTGCTCACAGCACATTTAAATAAATAGGTATTGTTCTTATGTTGTTGGTGGTGTGGTTGACCATGTTCTAGTCTCATGCTGTTTGTGAGGCTGTACATAAGATACCCATCAGAGATGACAGTATTTTTAGAAAGCATCTGCAGCTCCTTACCTTGACTGAATTTACTCCTTGTCTGAATGCTTATAATGAAAATTTAAATGCCTGCCAAATTGAAATGTCGGTATTTTCTGTTTTCTGCCTACAGTTTGTGTTAAATTACTTAACAGGGTCTGTGACATGGAAAATATGGTTTGGGGGAGTGGGATATAGGCCTAAAGCTATATATGAAGTGACTGCTGGGGTCGTTTTACACAAGAGGTCACTGCTAGGGGTACACCAGCTGGCCGAGGTGTAGGTTAAGCTCTGTCCCTGGAGAGGTCCATGGTGCCACTCCACAGCTATTCCTGATCCATAGCTGGATTTCAGTTGCATAAGGGTGGATATTTTTACAGCAACTTACTGAGCTTCTTCCTGTTCTGTAAAATTAAATGTCATGATTGGCTCTCTATGCTGTAAAAATATCCGTCTTTTTACCAAAGGAAAAAAAAAAAAGAAATAAAGAAAAAAGACTGTTTTCTTTTTCTTGCATTTCTGTAACATAGTACGTGTGTTTACAATAGCTTTGCACCCATGTCAAGCCCCATATCAAAACAAAGCAATGCTAGGGCAGGCAATTTGGGGCCTTTCTGTGTCCTCTGCTAATGAAACACTACAATTCTCGGCACAGACCTGCTGATCTTTGACCCCAAACTCTTTCCATGTGTGCCCTTTTTGCTCGCCCTGGGATGGGCAGGATACAAGCATGGACCCTCCTCAGTAAGGCCATTGTTGCTGGGTTCCTTTGCTGGCTTCAGTCTCCAAACACCCTCTGCTTTGCTGAGTGTGTGGCTCTTTGGTGCCTAGGCCTTCTGCTTGGCTTAGCTGACCTGATTTACGTAATATTTCTTTGCTGTGGCACTTCATCTGACTTACCTTTCTTTCTTCAACCAGTGTGGCTCTTCAGTCGCTTTCCTTACACTTCCTTGTGACCGCTTGCTCTAGTTACAGCTTTTTGGTCCCTCTGTAATAGCAGAATCAAGACTGAGAGTTCCCCTTTTTGCTGTTACAGCCCTCAAACACAGACAGTTTATTTTGGGGAGCTCCGACTTTCAGTTTTTGTCGTTGTGCTCTTCAGGGTAATGCTGGGTTCTGCATTTTGCCACCACTACATCCTTCCTTGGCCTTCCTGTGGTTGATTTTACCAGAAGCAAGAGGCATTCTTGTAAATGACCCACAGTGCATAGAAAGTTGTACATGTGTCACAAGCAAGGCTGAGATTTCTGTTAGTCGATCTTCCTTACAGCCTCCCAGCCCCTGCCCTAAATGTGCGCTTGCACATCGTGCACACACAGAGGTGTGTGGGTACAGCAGCTGTGTCATGCCAGTGATCACACGTCTTCCACATGTTTCTTGGTCCTCTCTTTTCTTTATTTCTTCTTCCTCCAGCATGCCACGTGCTGTGGCTGTGCTGCTTCCCCTGCACTGACCCCAGGCTGTCTGGGCACTGCTGCTCCTCACTTTTCCTGCTTCTCTGTGAGCAGAGGGGAGAAGGGAGGGCCACTGGAAGAAAGCAGAACTGAGCTGTCCATGAGGAGCTGCCCTGAGCTGCAGTCCTACTCTGCAACCTGGTTTTCGGGCTCCTTCCAGATGTAGCTCTTCTACTGTTGCTTGTGGAACAGTGACATGAGCTGGTGCTTGAGATCACATCCTGGAAAAGTAAGCCTGTTATTGGTATGTAGAAAGAGTTCACAGCTCTCATGAAAATCCACAGAGGAGATTCTGTTTTCTTTCTCTCATTCAAATGTCATGCTCAGAGCCAGCCTTGACCTTGACAATTCCTTGCAGTGGTCTTGGGTGAGTGCCAAAGTTGTGTTATGGACAGTTCCATCACCTCTTACACCACTTCTCTTCCTGCCTCAGTCAATAGGTGTGGTACTTTTACTGCTGTCCTCTTAAGAGATTGTGTTAAAACTAGTCACACTTTGTTTTGCAAAGTGAGTAAGGCTGTCCACAAAGAGACTTCATCTTGATGTGATGTCCCTGTAGGAAATTACAAAAGGTTTTGACACAGCAGCACAAAAAAGTTTCATTCTTGCTCCTTATCTGCAGAAGCATTAGTGTAGAAGAATCAATGGTTACACAAAGAAAGAAATTAGAAAAAGTTAAAGAAATCCTCTGGCTTTTCAGAGGGCTGCTTGAGCTGGCTGCCTGTTAGTCAACAAAGTACTTCAGAAGTTTGTAAACTAAAATACAGTACTTCATTGGCAGTATTTCCATGAGGTTCATGATCCCTTTGATATACTGTGAAGCAAGATAAGGCAGTGATTATAACTAGAGCTCCCGTAGTCTGCATGCACATATATATAAATATATATATGTGTATGTGTGTGTGCTTCTGTTAACAGAAAATACTTTGTAGTGTTTGTGTTTTTCAGCTCATGCAAACTGTCTAAATCAGGCATGGAGCCCAAGCTAATCCACTGTA